>NC_137264.1:33514599-33617099 GCF_053477335.1 Acartia tonsa | reverse complement strand
ATAAATGTTAGAAACGGCTGTACATATTTAACAAATAAGATACCTTACAACAGCTACAGCTGACAAATACCTAAATGCCTATAATTTTCAACGGCTGGGCCGGTCAAATCCTGCTGTATTTGGTCTCATATGATTTGGTAAATGCTTGGGAACATAAATTTCCTATAAGACAGGAGCAGAGTCTCACATTGGAAAAACCTCGACAGAAATGTCCTAATATGGGCATTTTCTATATTTCTATACAGTAAGGGTAATAGCTGGGAATACAGTAAATTAGCGCGAAAAAAAATTTAACAAAAAATGTAATTGATAACAACAAAAAAGCTTGATTTCTCAAGAATACAATGTATTTTTTTAGTTGTCATAAAATATTTTTAAGGTAGATGAAGGAAAATTGAAAATATAATATCAATTGCCTTGCTATACTAAAATTTGCTCTGTTACCCTTACTGCTAAAATTAGATAAAGGAAAAAAGAAAGCCCAACTGCAGGAGATAATAGAATCCCAACACAAAAATTTTACCAATATCTCCTTATTAGGCCAATTAAGAAAAGAAAGGCCTGACTGAATTACATTCTAGAGTCTATAGGCAGAACATTCTTTTCAACCTCAAGAATTTCAGAATTTTAACAGGTTTATCCTTCAAATGCCTAATTGAAAGAAAAATCAAATATTTTGATGGTCTCTAAAAAAAACCTTTATCGGTATTTTAGATTTGTTTTATGTTTAACGATTTAGGTCGAATTCTTCTGATGAGGGGTATCTGTTAAAGTCATTTCTTCTCGCTTGTTTTGTTTTAGGCTATTTTTTCTCACCACATTTCCTTTCTTATGTAGAGCCCTTAGATGCTATGGTTAAAGCAGCAAGTCATTTAATATAAAGTAGAAATGTTTTTTTTTTGTTTTTTTTTCTGAAAAATCACTAGGTTTGTTAATTTATTCTTTTCTGGGAAGCTTAATAAGCCCGTTTATCTAAAAAAGCAGGCCCTTAGAGATTAGAGGCGCAGTCGCTAGTCTGACAAATAGACAGGCAAACAAGAATTTGAATGATCCTTCTATGAAATGGCGAAAATCCCTTCAAATTTAATGAATCTTAAATTCTCTTCTTATATGATGACGTTCCCTAATAAGACTACGCATCCCTGTAATGGAAACCCCAATGGTTAAAGTCAATAATAAATCTTAAGGAACGCATTTTTTTATAAATATCACAGAGAGGGACGCTAATCTTTATCAAATACTTATTCAAAATAAAAGAAAAAAGTTGGTATTTTTTTTTCAGGCTCAATTACAAAGAAAAATAAATAATGAATAAGTTAAGTACATCTAAATTTAGCTAAACATGTAATTAATATTTATAGATAGATAGGAAGGGGAAAATCTATTGATAGATATTGAGGAAAATTACAGTTTACCAGATTGATAGATAGAAAGATAATAATGATATTAGTAACGAAGCTACATAATTGAGGACAATTAAACATGTATTTTAATGAAACCAGTAAATATGATTCTTTGAAAGGCCAATGTGTAAATTTAAATATATATTTGTCTTAACCTAATATGACTTACATTAAAAAGGCCATGCCTATGAAGTAGATGCGCTGCTATATAAACCTAAATTTCTAAAGAAGGTGTATCAACTATTTTTTTTATAGCTAGCCGGTTCTTTTAGTAAGTAGTAGATGTAAAATTTTTCATAGAATTCAGATATGCAATCGGTTTTTTTGTAGACCTCTTATTTTTTAAGTAATTTAAGTTTAAAAAAAAAAAAATTAAGTCGATTTTAAGGTACTAAAATGCAACAAAAAAAAGAAAGAAAATGGTCATTATGAACAAAAATAGTAAGATCTTTAATTTGACACCTTACTTTTTCAATTCTGTCAGGTAATTATTGAAAAAATCGATTTTTTTAAACCCACGAGAATAAAAACTTTGAACTTAATTTTATTATTTCACAAATAAAAAAATATGGGTTCATATATACCATTAGAATCAGAAAAATATTACGAATCCATTGTAAGCAAAATTGAAAAAAAAAGTTTACAATATAGTATATAAACTACAATAAAAGGAATTATATGAAAATATCATATTATGTTGTACAGGCAACGTCTTAATTCTTCAATTGAGTATAAAAATGGGAAGGGGGTAAAGAGGGGGTAAAGAGGGGGTAAAAAAGGGAAAACAATAGTGTTGTCTGAACAAAAAAAATAATTGGCCATTTCTGTAATTTTTTAATTTTTTAATTTTTTTCAATTTTGCTTACAATGGATTCGTAATATTTTTCTGATTCTAATGGTATATATGAACCCATGTTTTTTATGTCTGTTTGAGAAAATATTTAGGTCTAAAGTTTTTATTATACCGAGGTTAAAAAAATAGATTTTTTCAATAATTACTCAACAGAATTTTAAAAGTAAGGTGTCAAATTAAAGATCTTACTATTTTTGTTCTTACTGACCATTTTCTTCTTTTATTTTGTTGCGTTTTAGTACCCTAAAACCGACTTAATTATTTTTTTAAAAAACTTAAATTACTTAAAAAATAAGAGGTCTACAAAAAAACCGATTGCATATTTGAATTCTATGAAAAATTTTACATCTACTACTTACTAAAAGAACCGGCTAGCTATAAAAAAAAAAGTTGATACAACTTCTTTGAGTAAAATGTTTAGTTTGCATGATAGGAATATGCATTTAGTATTATCACATCAATATGGGCCGAGATGGGACAAAATACAACAAGGACAATAACGTCCAATAATAAAACGAAGATGTTTTAAAAGATAGGCAAAAAATACGGGGAAAAGAAGAAGCCAAAAGAGAGAATAGGAAAAATATTATTTTTCTCAAAAACAATAAACATGCAAGAAGAGTAAAACTTCAAGTTACATAAAATCTTACGTAAAAAACGCTAATGGAAGAGTGAAAAGGAATTATTTGCAAATGATTTGCTCTTCATATCCCAATTAACCTATATTTATGACAGTTTAACTATAGAATTGACTTTTTACTATTGGTTAGGTATATATTAAAGAGTTTTTTAATCAAATTGGACAACCCTTGCATTATCAACAGACAGACAGATGGACAGATTGATAGAGTAACTTCAATACTAACACAAGTTAGAAAATTGGCCCTTGTCTCTACTTCTCTCTCTCTCTCTCTCTTTCCCCCTCTCTTTCTCTTTATCCTTATGTATGAATCTAATTGCATTTGTATTTTCTTTAATCTTTCAATCTTAACTTTAATTTTTATGCAACTAGTATTCTAAACATTTAAGTAGCTAAGTTACTCAACAAATGACTTGTGTTTGTGCATTTTTACATTTAGCATTTTCATATTTTTTTCCCCCATCTTATACCTAAATGAAATCTATGTTTGCCTTTTTCTTTTTTTGTTCATCATGAAACTTTTTTAGGTTAAACCTATTATATATAGAAATAAGTTTTTTGGTCTTGCTAACCTATGAACTGATATGGTTCTTCTTTACTATGTAATTTAATATAGGTAGTGGGAAGGTTTAAAACTATTTTGGGGGAAAGTACAACCTCCCTCCCAAGAGAAATCACCCTGTTTCTACCTTTTCAAAAATAAAACTGAAAGTGGGGGAGGGGGAGGGGACGATATTAACCCCCCCTCTTAACCCTAGAGGGCCCCTAGGGGTTAGCAGCTAGTAGTTAATAAGGTAAGATTATCTGGCTGACAACTCAAACATATTAGATTACACAATTTCAAATTGGGGAAATGTTTTGTCTATATTAACCCATCCATGCATCCTTGATTTTTTTAACCTTTCAATCTTAACCCTTACAGATCGGGGGGGGGGGGTCATATTGACCCCCCCCCTCTAGTTTTTTCAATGTCATTTTTTTTTAGGTAAGATGGAGAGCTGTGACTTCATGACTTTTTAAGTTTAGTAATTATGCGTCGGCAAGAGTTGATTTTATTAGGATATCTGGTCTGTGTCGGTCATGGTGTCCGGTCAAAGTCGGTTGGGTAGCACCAAAATTTAAAAAAAATTCTAAATAAATCTTAATTTCTACATTATGACTTTTGTGTATAAGGTAGAAACCTAAAATTTTTTTGGTGAATACTGAGATATCAATGACCTTATGAAAAAAGTGGTGCTATGCCCGTTTGACCGCACCCTGACCGACTTTATGACCGATTTTTGTCCGGCTTTTACTACAGACATATATCATGTATATCGTGGCTTCTATTACAGCTAGAGACCTATAAATTTTTTTGGTAAATTCTTGAGCAACAATAAACAGATAAAAATACTAATTGGCGCCGCCAACCGCCGTTTTACCGCCGTAACCGCCGAAAATGGCGGTTTCCGTTATTTGCGGTTTTTCGGCGATGATCACATGATTGGCGGAGCCAATTGGTGATTGGTTGATACAAAATTAGCCCAA
Source organism: Acartia tonsa (assembly GCF_053477335.1). Taxonomy (NCBI): domain Eukaryota; kingdom Metazoa; phylum Arthropoda; class Copepoda; order Calanoida; family Acartiidae; genus Acartia; species Acartia tonsa. The sequence goes on along the minus strand of NC_137264.1, from coordinate 33,612,676 downwards.
ATCACAGATGGCGGAAATTTTAGAAGCAGACAATCTAGAAAAAATAATGATTTTGTCTGCTACGAAAAAATAAATATAAATGGTGTTAGATCACATTAGTTTAATTATTAAATCTGCTTAGAGTTAAACATTAAAAAAGGGCCACATAGAAAAAACAAAAATAACGGGATTATTTTTTTGGAAAGAAGGTAGCTACGAATTTTCATTTGGTAGTTTATAAATTAGATGTTGTATTTTGAATTTTAAAAATTTAGTACGGAGTTGATACAACACCTTCACCCTAATTTTTGTACAATACAACACAGTACAGATATATCATTACATTATATCCAGTATAGTATCCAAAGAACTTGATAGAATGTTACCCAAGTGCATATTTATTTATTTATTTTGAATTTTAATTAGCAATGAAATTTTCAAATAAAATTTTTACTCATTAATAAAAATGCAAATAATACAAACTAAAATCTGTCTGAGGGAAACCCAACGATAGCTTTCTGACAGTTCAAATTACCAAAGTAAAAGATAAAAAAATTTTGGGAGAGAAAAAACTTCATTTTAACAAAAGCCATTAATATATAGGTTTATAAAAAGTTATGTTTTTTACTTTAAACTAGCTACCTGAATTTGATTCTATACTTTATCTACACACACACACACAGCTTTTTCATTAGCATTTTATACGAACCACTGCGCTATCCCAAAACTGGTTTATTAGGCTAGAAATAGGCCTAGGCTTGAAATAGGCCTGAAATAATATTTTCCTACGTTTCCCATCCCTTATCCCTGCTATGACTAGAAAAAGTAATTTTCTCTAAAAATACACATGAACCACCAGAAAAAAATTTTAAGTCTTTATCTGTAACAGAAGCCGAGATAGAGGGGGGGGTCAATATGACCCCCCCCCCCCCCCCCCCCCGATCTATTAAGGTGGGAATAGGGGCCCGATCTGTAAGGGTTAATTTTATTTTTGTATGCAAGCAACATTCTTTAAATACTTCATTTTTTCATTTTCATTTGATGCAAAGACAGAAGTGTTGAATGAAATGTCAATGAAGGAGAATAGTTATTTCTCGCATCATATTATAAACAGCTTTCCGCGGATATAAAATGTACAATTATAAGATCAAAATCTTATGAGTCTACATTTTTATATTCGTAGAAAGCTGGATAAATACAATGCAAGACATAGTTTTTTTGTATAGATGAGAACCGGATTCAAATGAATACGAGAATGGTTATTCCTCGCATCGTATTATAAACGGCTTTCCACGGATATAGAATGTACAATTAGCCGGTGCCTTCGGCACCTCGAGGCTAAAAAACTAGTTTTAATCTTATGATTGTACATGTTTATATTTGTAGAAAGGTGGATATAATACGATGCTAGACATAGTTTTCTTGTATGGATGAGAACTAGTTCCTATCTACCGGATTCAAATGAATACAAGAAATAGTTTTTAAACTTTTAAATTTAATCCTATAGATATATTTTATAATTTCTTTGCTTTTCTTTCTTATTTAGATAGAATTAATCCTTTAACATTTATTAAAAAATAAACTTGAAACAATAATGGGGAGGGGGTGTTAGTTTTTTTTACCCTCTACAAAATGAATATAACATTAACAACCCTTGAACCTATGAAAAACTTCACTATAATGGAGCTGCAATATTAACAAATAGACTAATAGCAAACCTACTTGATGAAATGATAGTATATGGTCATAGATTAGTTTTATCCAAATTTTCTGAGGCATGTCCCATTGTAAGGTATCGAAACCCAAAGTATTTATAAAAACAAGGATAGTTATTTCAAATGTAGCAGAGCTATCACATAAGTCATGACCTTTTTTGTATTAATATTAATATATTAATGAAAATGCTATTTAATAAAGTAATATTTAGTTTTAGAGCAGGTTAAGTTAATAAGAATTTTTGGATCATGGAAAGAAAACAAAGTCATTCCTAAATTAGGACAGAAGTCACCTTCCTAGGAAGGACATAAGTAGCCTTCCTCAAGTGAGAATTTGTTAGATGAAGGGCATAACATGCCTCCCTGAACAAAGATTTTGCAAGATTGAGGACATAAGTAGCCTTCCTTAACCTCACAAAACCTAGCTTTTTGATCCTTCACATAACAAAATCTTGCATATAATTGGTTTTTGGTCCATCACATAGCAAAATATTGGAAAACTTAGCTTTTCTGTCCTTCACATAGCTAATTCTTGCAAAACATAGCAAATTCTTGCAAAACATAGCAAATTCTTACAAAACATAGCAAATTCTTGCAAAACATAGCAAATTCTTACAAAACATAGCAAATTCTTGCAAAAAATAGCAAATTCTTACAAAACATAGCAAATTCTTGCAAAACATAGCAAATTCTTACAAAACATAGCAAATTCTTGCAAAACATAGCAATTTCTTACAAAACATAGCAAATTCTTGCAAAACATAGCAAATTCTTACAAATCATAGCAAATTCTTTGAAAACTTAGCTTTTCTGTCCTTCACATAGCTAATTCTTGCAAAACATAGCAAATTCTTGCAAAACATTGCAAATTCTTACAAAACATAGCAAATTCTTGCAAAACATTGCAAATTCTTACAAAACATAGCAAATTCTTGCAAAACATTGCAAATTCTTACAAAACATAGCAAATTCTTGCAAAACATGGCAAATTCTTACAAAACATAGCAAATTCTTGCAAAACATAGCAAAATCTTACAAAACATAGCAAATTCTTGCAAAACATAGCAAATTCTTGGAAAACTTAGCTTTTCTGTCCTTCACATAGCTAATTCTTGCAAAACATAGCAAATTCTTACAAAACATAGCAAATTCTTGCAAAACATTGCAAATTCTTACAAAACATAGCAAATTCTTGCAAAACATAGCAAATTCTTACAAAACATAGCAAATTCTTGCAAAACATTGCAAATTCCTACAAAACATAGCAAATTCTTGCAAAACTTAGCTTTTTTGTCCTTCACATAGCTAATTCTTGCAAAACATAGCAAATTCTTACAAAACATAGCAAATTCTTGCAAAACATAGCAAATTCTTACAAAACATAGCAAATTCTTGCAAAACATAGCAAATTCTTACAAAAAATAGCAAATTCTTGCAAAACATAGCAAATTCTTACAAAACATAGCAAATTCTTGCAAATTCTTACAAAACATAGCAAATTCTTGCAAAACATTGCAAATTCCTACAAAACATAGCAAATTCTTGCAAAACATAGCAAATTCTTGGAAAACTTAGCTTTTCTGTCCTTCACATAGCTAATTCTTGCAAAACATAGCAAATTCTTACAAAACATAGCAAATTCTTACAAAACATAGAAAATTCTTGCAAAACATAGCAAATTCTTACAAAACATAGCAAATTCTTGAAAAACATAGCAAATTCTTACAAAACATAGCAAATTCTTGGAAAACTTAGCTTTTCTGTCCTTCACATAGCTAATTCTTGCAAAACATAGCAAATTCTTACAAAAAATAGCATATTCTTGCAAAACATAGCAAATTCTTGCAAAACATAGCAAATTCTTGCAATGAGAGTCCCAAACTCAAAAACGAATTTTCAGCACGATCCGACCACCGGTTCTTGAGATACGGTGACCTGGTGTCCTTGGTACCGATGGTAAGATTTGGGAAATGGTTTGAATTCTTAGTAAATTTGGCTAAGTTCAAAAATTTTTTGACACTTAGAATATTTTCGACCTGGTGTCCTCTCAGTAGGTACGCTTGGTGTCACCTGGGTATTCTTTCTTCACAAATTTGACTAAGTGTCAATTCGAACCATTTCCCAAATCTTACAGTCGGTACCAAGGACACCATGTCACCGTATCTCAAGAACCGGTGGTCGGATCGCGCTGAAAATTTGTTTTTGAGTTTGGGACCCTTATTGCAAGAATTTGCTATGTTTTGTAAGAATTTGCTATGTTTTGCAAGAATTTGCTATGTTTTGTAAGAATTTGCAATGTTTTGCAAGAATTTGCTATGTTTTGTAAGAATTTGCTATGTTTTGCAAGAATTAGCTATTTGAAGGACAGAAAAGCTAAGTTTTCCAAGAATTTGCTATGTTTTGTAAGAATTTGCTATGTTTTGCAAGAATTTGCTATGTTTTGTAAGAATTTGCTATGTTTTGCAAGAATTTGCTATGTTTTGTAAGAATTTGCTATGTTTTGCAAGAATTTGCTTTGTTTTGTAAGAATTTGCTATGTTTTGCAAGAATTTGCTATGTTTTGTAAGAATTTGCAATGTTTTGCAAGAATTTGCTATGTTTTGTAAGAATTTGCTATGTTTTGCAAGAATTTGCTATGTTTTGTAAGAATTTGCTATGTTTTGCAAGAATTTGCTATGTTTTGTAAGATTTTGCTATGTTTTGTAAGAATTTGCTATGTTTTGCAAGAATTAGCTATGTGAAGGACAGAAAAGCTAAGTTTTCCAAGAATTTGCTATGTTTTGTAAGAATTTGCTATGTTTTGCAAGAATTTGCTATGTTTTGTAAGAATTTGCTATGTTTTGCAAGAATTTGCTATGTTTTGTAAGAATTTGCAATGTTTTGCAAGAATTTGCTATGTTTTGTAAGAATTTGCAATGTTTTGCAAGAATTTGCTATGTTTTGTAAGAATTTGCTATGTTTTGCAAGAATTTGCTATGTTTTGCAAGAATTTGCTATGTTTTGTAAGAATTTGCTATGTTTTGTAAGAATTTGCTATGTTTTGCAAGAATTAGCTATGTGAAGGACAGAAAAGCTAAGTTTTCCAAGAATTTGCTATGTTTTGTAAGAATTTGCTATGTTTTGCAAGAATTTGCTATGTTTTGTAAGAAATTGCTATGTTTTGCAAGAATTTGCTATGTTTTGTGAGAATTTGCAATGTTTTGCAAGAATTTGCTATGTTTTGTAAGAATTTGCTATGTTTTGCAAGAATTAGCTATGTGAAGGACAGAAAAGCTAAGTTTTCCCAGAATTTGCTAAGTTTTTGCAAGAATTTGCTATGTTTTGCAAGAATTTGCTATGTTTTGCAAGAATTTGCTATGTTTTGTAAGAATTTGCTATGTTTTGTAAGAATTCGCTATGTTTTGCAAGAATTAGCTATGTGAAGGACAGAAAAGCTAAGTTTTCCAAGAATTTGCTATATTTTGCAAGAATTTGCTATGTTTTGCAAGATGAAGGACATTAGCAGCCTTCCTAATGTAAGAATTTGTCAGACAAAGGACATAAGTCACCTCCCTTAAGTTAGATTTTGTTAGATGAAGGACATAAGTAGTCACCGTATCTCAAGAACCGGTGGTTGGATCGCGCTGAAAATTCGTTTTTGAGTTTGGGACCCTTATTGCAAGAATTTGCTATGTTTTGTAAGAATTTGCTATGTTTTGCAAGAATTTGCTATGTTTTGTAAGAATTTGCAATGTTTTGCAAGAATTTGCTATGTTTTGTAAGAATTTGCTATGTTTTGCAAGAATTAGCTATGTGAAGGACAGAAAAGCTAAGTTTTCCAAGAATTTGCTATGTTTTGTAAGAATTTGCAATGTTTTGCAAGAATTTGCTATGTTTTGTAAGAATTTGCTATTTTTTGCAAGAATTTGCTATGTTTTGTAAGAATTTGCTATGTTTTGCAAGAATTTGCTATGTTTTGCAAGAATTTGCTATGTTTTGTAAGATTTTGCTATGTTTTGTAAGAATTTGCTATGTTTTGCAAGAATTAGCTATGTGAAGGACAGAAAAGCTAAGTTTTCCAAGAATTTGCTATGTTTTGTAAGAATTTGCTATGTTTTGTAAGAATTTGCTATGTTTTGCAAGAATTTGCTATGTTTTGCAAGAATTTGCTATGTTTTGTAAGAATTTGCTATGTTTTGTAAGAATTTGCTATGTTTTGCAAGAATTAGCTATGTGAAGGACAGAAAAGCTAAGTTTTCCAAGAATTTGCTATGTTTTGTAAGAATTTGCTATGTTTTGCAAGAATTTGCTATGTTTTGTAAGAAATTGCTATGTTTTGCAAGAATTTGCTATGTTTTGTGAGAATTTGCAATGTTTTGCAAGAATTTGCTATGTTTTGTAAGAATTTGCTATGTTTTGCAAGAATTAGCTATGTGAAGGACAGAAAAGCTAAGTTTTCCCAGACTTTGCTATGTTTTGCAAGAATTTGCTATGTTTTGCAAGAATTTGCTATGTTTTATAAGAATTTGCTATGTTTTGTAAGAATTTGCTATGTTTTGCAAGAATTAGCTATGTGAAGGACAGAAAAGCTAAGTTTTCCAAGAATTTGCTATGTTTTGCAAGAATTTGCTATGTTTTGCAAGATGAAGGACATTAGCAGCCTTCCTAATGTAAGAATTTGTCAGACAAAGGACATAAGTCACCTCCCTTAAGTTAGATTTTGTTAGATGAAGGACTTAAGTAGCCTTCCTTAGATCAATTTCCAGTGACTTCTGTCCTAATTAGGAATGACTTTGTTTTCTTTCCATGATCCGAATTTTTTGTTAATTTAACGTCGATAATGGCAGTACATACTGATCGTTGTAAAAATTACACATATATAGAGAGTAGCTGCCCTTATAAAAAAGATACAAGGTCGATATATATTTCTTTATCAAGATCTTTATCGGTTTTCGCCCCTAGAGGCATTTAGGGACACTTTAAGAAGGGCCGAGAGGGGGGGAACTGTCATATCCAAACTTAAGTTAAGAAGAAAATGTAAAAAAGATATATATGGGAAAAATACATATCAAAAATCTTTCTGGGACCTAAAGAAGGTTTATTCGTTAAGGATAGTCATATCCTTTTGCAGTTCGAAAGATCTTTCTGTATATACAACCAGACATTATTTTACTTTAAAAAAAAAAGGATTTTTAGTATATTCATAATGTATTTATGAATCACACGATATTAAGGGATGCTTTTCTACATTTAGAGTGTTATTGTACGTTCATAATATCCAGCTTATACAAAATTTAGGCATGTTAGAATAGTCCTATTGAATATAAACCTCAAGGGGAAACTCCTGCAACAAACAGGAAAAATATTTTCTGAAAGGATGAATTATATTCTAAACCCAAATCCCACCCTTAAAAAACCACGTTAACCTCTAATTTCTTGAATAATTATATATTCCAAATAGTTCTAAATATACAATTTAATCAAATTTTAGTAAAATACTCTCTCTATTCTATGACTTTCCTACTCTATCTCTCTTTTTTCTCCTTTTCTAAATCGCCTTTCATGTCTTAATATGTATAACTGAAAATACAGGGAAGTAAGTGGGTATAAGTAAGCAAAATTACATAAATATTTTTAAACAAAACAAGGATAACAACTTCTGTGAAGAAGGAGCCTACAAGTTAGAAACTTAGGGATCTAAGGGGATTAGACAATGACCGATTAAATATTGTATATCCCCAATGATGATACACACAAATACCCTTTCTATAGATTACAATTAGTGGTTGAAAGTTTGGACACTCAATTTATTAGACCAACCAATCAAAATTCAATAAAAAGACCCCAAAGTTGTTAGGTTAACGTATAAGAAAACGTTATTAAACACTTTGAGGACTAGTGTCATGAATAGCCCATTATCCCCTCCTTCCATGTAGAAACTACTAAGATAAATTTTGATTTATAATAATTTATTTTGTTATAATTGATTATTGTATTTGGCATATAATTTGGCATATTCAATAGGACAAAAATATGTAAAATGTATAAATAAATAAAAAAAATGTCTGTTTATACCCTCTTGATAAAGGAAGAACTGAGATAGTTTTAGCTGTGATATACCCTTCCCAAAATATGTAAAAAGACCCCCTGGAACTTTGGTAAATTATTTTAGTCCATTTTATTCAGATATTCAGGGATACGCCATTAGAAGATGATTTATTTTCCCTAAAAAAAACCTTTCCTCCATGACCCACACTTAAATTAGGTAGGGAGTGATAAACATTGCACACTTCGTCCATCAATTTAGGAGACTTTTGGCATGCTGATTAGGTAGGGGGTGGGGATGAGACCTTAGACCGCCTCTTGTATTAAATATTTTGTATAAATAAAGCTATTAAATTTCTATAATTCTTTCCAACTAACTAAATGTCCCTAAATTCTAGAATTTATTCCAATATGAGATTAGATTGGGGGGGGGGGGGGAGAACGTCAGTACTATGTATAAATTTAAAATATACTGTTTTATACTTAATTAAACAGTTTTTTTATTGCTGTTTATATAGGGTTTAGATTAAATTTAAAGTGCAATCATTTAATTAATTTTTTAAAATTTTGTAGAAACCTTTATTGTTTTTTAATATTCTAAAATTTACATTCTTTAATGATCATGATAATTTTAACCCCTCCCCCAAAAAAAAAAAAAATCTTCATCTTACAAGATAAAAATAACAAAAGAAAGTCTAAGCTTTTTAAAAATTTTGAGAGTATAAAATGAGGGGTTTCAAAGTTCGAGGGGGGTAAACCCCCCCCCCCCCCCGTACTTTTCTTGGACGCCTATGGATAAATGACTCATTAAGAACCTAAATTAAAAACAATGAAGGTCAAAACACCTTTAAATGTCACTAAAATAAGGATTATATCATCTCAAATAGAATCAAGCTTTCAATCAAATAAATAAGATTAAACACAAATAGAAAATCTAAAGCCTTGAATTTAAATAAACAGGTAGAATATATACGAAATGTCTTATCAAAAAATTATAAGCCTTTTTAGCACAAAATATAAGGTATTACCATTTTATCTTTTACAATTATTTACTAAACATTAAATTATTTGCAATTAGGCAATTTAAGGTTTTTTAAAGCCTTCAATAAACAAGGATTATATGGACAGACAGGTGTACATATCATTGTTATATAGCTTAAATTAAAAACTGAAAAGAAGATAAAAATGATTTTAGAGTAGTTACGACACTAAAATGTAAAATGTCCTTATACAGATAAAAAATCTACCAACAAATAGACAGGAAGAGAAGAATGACTAATGACTAAACTAATCTTAATCACTTTCTCTCCCAAAATATTTACTTCCTATTAGGAACAGAATTAGGTGGGGGGGGGGGGGAGGATTGATTTATCATTTATTATCCTATCCCTGTTTAGAAGGTCAAAATCAATGTCTAAATAGTTTTTTTTCTTTAATGTTCATACATTATTTCAATTTTATAAAATACCAAAACTAAGAATATTAATTAGATGAGTTAGATGAGATACATGAATAATAAGATATATGAGTTATATGAGTTGGAAAGAATTTTAATGTATATAATAGATTTAAAATCTGCATAAAATTTTAAGGATTTTTTTATAAAATTCATTTTTTTTTATAATTCTTTATCTAAAAGCGCAAATACAATTTAAGTTAATTAATTTTGACATCTGTGATTGGTGGGTTGAAAACAATCTGCGCTCTGATTGGAGAAGCTTAAGTTTCGTACATCATTCAACCAATTAGAGCTCAGGTAGTTTCCAATCCACCTATCCTATTGGCAAATTTAATTAACTTAAATTGTATTTGCGCTTTTAAATAAAGAATTATATAAAAAACGAATTTTATAAAAAAAATCCTTAATATTTTATGCAGATTTTTAATCTATTATATACATTAAAATTCTTTCCAACTTATATAGCTTAATGAATAAAGGTTCATTATATCAAACATACAAAAAGATATTTTACTTGTTATTTTATTTGAAAAAGATAGCAGAAATACTCACTTAATAATTTAAATGTTTTTTTATAAAGTATGACTACTGGGTGAAAGGGGAAATTTTCACTGCTTCATAAAAACACCTAGAATGTCTAAAAAAAGGTTTTAGACGACTAAAAAAGGGTTGTTCACTTTTTAGTTGAATGTAGAGATGACTTAATTAGACATTTTTAGTCTAGCTGGGCCAATACAGGTATTAGATAGATAGACAGACAGACAGATTAAATGGTTGAAGGATTTAGGTATCTGGTTAGAAAGTTAAAAGAGTGCATGAATAGCTCGTTAGATACATAGGTAGAGGGAAAGGAGGAGAAAGATATCAAAGATCCAGGACGTCTAGCTGAATTTTGACAACACAGATAGTTTTTTTTTCTTTTTCACTTGAAAATTTGATTAGGGATTATTACACTTACTATGACACTGAAAAAATCATGTACAGCTTCGTATTACAAACAATTTTCAACAAATACTAAAATAGAAATCATGACACTGGTTTCAATCTTTTAATTTTTCATTTTAACATCCGCGGAAAGATTTTTCACTATATGCTCATATTATGTCAAAACCATAAAAATAAACAATGAATATAAACACCACCATTGGATACAATAGATTGAGCACAATAGTCCCACAGGAGAATTTTGTGACTGAACCTCTATTTCAAATAACTGTAATGTTTATTTGGAAAAGCTGGGAAAGAAAATGAACCAAGTAGGGTATTTTTTTTAATATTTAGAGATGGGACAATGGTGGATAAATGATCGTTTTTTTGCTCAATGCTACTGTAAGTCGGGATGTAAATCATTTCAACTGGCATTGTCCCCTTCCTACTATAGTATTTTGAGCAAAGGTACAATTAAGAAAAAAATGGATCTACCCCTAATATAAAAAGTACAAAATGTAGTCTTATTTACTTATTTTTTATAAAGATTAATTTTTATGCAGTTGATAAAACACTGTAGTTAGGAATACCGAATAAGAGAAAAGTCAACAAAATTAAGAAAAGGGTATAGATATGAAAATATATTATGTGCTATAAAAAGATTTTACATTATTTAAATAATCTGTCTCTTCATCATGAATGTTCGCAAGTGCATACCTGGAATCACCAGTAGTTCTACGTACCTGATGCATCCTGCTCACTTTTAACAACCTCTACTTATACAGAAGCAGCTTATAATGCCTTTAAAAAATGACGTCGTCCAATACAAATTACCAATGATAGGCCAGTATACATTGTAATTGACCAATGGCAAAATGTATACTAACCTACCATTTTGGTATGTATTTTTTATTAGGCACTATAAGCTGCTTCCTCAGACATTTACGTCTAATGGACAAAAAAAAAACTTGGTCTAAATTCATTTTGTCTAATTTAAGTTAACTTACGGGCGGTCCTACAACTCTTGGTACCATAATGATTTCATTTAGTTAAATTTTAAATAAAGGGTTCCAACATGTGTTTATACAAAATCGACAATTTTTAGCATTGTAATGCGTAGTTATCTCAATAATTTTTGTAGGTTGTAAATCAGACAATGCAAATTAGTTCTCGCATTTGTTAGTCTAAAAATTCTGGGTACTCATATTAATCTTGATTTGTTGATTCTAGTCGGTCTTAAAAATATGTTAGCTTACTAATTGGCTGAAAAAAACGAGTATTAAATCTTAATTGGGGTTTAAACTAGCAGCGTAAAAACTATTTTAAAATTTGTTGTAGTCTACAGAAGTTATAAATTCGTTTATCATCATTAGGGATGTAATCTTATCTTCCATTTTCTTATCCCTTAAGAGACAGACAAGAATAAAAAGATAAATGATATTTGATTGATATATGAAGTGTAGTTTTTATGGGTTCTGGAAAGTAGCTGTTTTGTATAAATACCATTGAAAGGGTTGTTGAATAGTTTTTACAGCGGGAGGGAGGTAAACTATACTATCATTACTTAGCCAGGGATCTCAAGGGATAAGATAAAGGACGGACAATTGATTTACATCCTCAAAAATGATAAACATCATTAACCCTCTTGTTGAATTATTGGTAGGAAAGTACGTACACTGCTATTTCAATCAACTAATAAGATTTAATAAAAGTACCCAACGAATGATAAAACGTACTTTGGATACCAATATAATTTATAATTCACACTGTCCCTACATTTCTGTATTGTAGCTCTCCTAAAAAAATATTGTTATTTTCAAATTTTGCTGTTTTTAGTGGCAAATCTACTCCATTATGTGGGTTTTATTTAAGAATTGCATTTGTTTCATTTGTTACTAAAAACACTGAAATTATGCCCTTTTATTACTGTTCTTTTTAAAAATTTGTCGGCTTAAGTGAGATATGTAATATGTATATAATAAAAATAAAAATTTCATCTTTGTTATACTTTACTGTTCTTTTTATTCATAAATACTTACTCTTCGTTGCTGCGCAACATGTTAATAATGTTATCCCTGTATATTAGCTTTTTTGGTGCTTCCCAACAAAGTTTCTTTTGAGCATTGAACGCATCCCCCCACCCCCCCGCTGAAAAAAAATATATTGAAAATAAGTGTGTAGTTTTTTTTCTTAAACATTACACCAGCTAGGGGCCTTAACCCTGCGTAGCGTATTCCTGCGGCCAGTTCGGGGCTACCCAATAATATCCTAACCTAAAGTAATACCCCCCTCACCTTTACTTTTTATTTACCTCGAAAATAAAGGGAGGGCGGTTCAGTGCTCGAAAAGATTTTCAGAGAAAAAGCACCTTATTTTTCCGTTTTTGAAACTTTTTATTGCTTAATTATAGTGTTTTAGCTGCGCAGAGGGGTAAACAATATTAGGAAAATGGGTTAATTAAAATTATTTTAAAAATTCTAGAAACTAAATGTACAGAAAAAGCGAAAATAAAGGTTGTTATATGTATATGCTTGTAGTTAAGAAGAATCTCAAAAAGATTTTTTAAACGCCTATTTCATATCTCTTATGGGTATAAATTATAATCCAAATAAATATATTACAATAACATTTAGAAATCTACCTAATGCACTAACAAACGAACAAAGTGATTTATAGGGTAAATGTTATTTGTCCATGAGAATATTCGTATTAAATTCAGATGCCTACATTTAAAAACATTTTACATTACGTTACAAACGACAGACAGACAGACAAAGATAGAAAAAATATAGCAACGCTTTTAACATATTGTAGGTTATAATTAAATATATGAAAAGCCTATCACTAAAATTTTAATTTTTATGGGAAAGAAAGCAATTTTAAGTATCATATAATAAAGAAGAAGACGAAGAAAGTCCCTCAAAAAATCAACATGTTACGTCATAAAACGAGGGATTATTCATCTCTTTTGTAGAGGTTTTCTTTCCCACTCCTCCTCTCCTCATCCCTCATTTTTATGACGTCATTGACGGACTTTCTTTGTCTTCAAAAATGGATTTAGAAACAACGACGTCCAATCTTTTTTTGATACCCTCCCCAAAACTTTTAGGGTGCGATAAAATCAAAAAAAAATAAGGGGTTGGGTAATCCCCTTTAACTTCCAACCCCCTTTGGACACCACTGTTTAGAGATACAGTTTAAATACGATTCTTTCTAAACTAACTTCTAAGCAAAAACAAGGATGACAACATTTTTATGCGAAGCAAATAGTGAGTCAAACATTAACACTAGTAGAATGTCAGCACATAAGAAGTGCATTAATTTAGTTAAAAAATTTATTAGGTACATTTAAGGTTTGATTATAGAGACGCTTCGTTTAAAACAATGTACCTTGTCGTCACAGTAATCTTTAATAAGATACATGTTATTAGGTTGGAGGTAAAATGTTAAAATTGGCAAAACGTCAAAAATGTTACCTTTTTAACGGAAACATAAAATCTAAAATTACAACACGAACTCGAAAGATAAAGAGTTAAAGTTATCTCTTTTAACACTTACTTAGTCTGGGTGTTCAAATAATATAACATTAAAATTGTAATAGCACGCTTATAGCAAAGCTAGTTTTAATAAGATCATTTGTCTTCTTCCAAAACACCAATAGATGGACATTACAAAGCTTCCCTAAAAGCACAACACAATCTGCTTACGCATATTTTCTTTGAAACGAATTACTTCTGTGCTTTATATTGTACTCTCATTTATAGAAATCTTTAAAACTGATTAATAATTGGTTGAAAAAAAACATTGTTTTTTTTCAACCAAAAATGTCTTAACAATTAGCAAAAGCAGTACCTAACACGCCTAAGTCACCTCTTTTGAAAATAGCTAATCTGACAGTTACAGTTTAGTGACTTTGTTTGAATATCTTGAGAGTTTTGAGTTTGTGCACTTCCATTTTAAATGGAATGCACCAGGGAGTTTATTTACAAAAGCAAATAATTTAGTTTCTTATAATAGAGCAATGTCTTTCAAGACTTTATATGTCTATATTTGAGTCACTATATAAAAACAAATTCAAACTGCATATTCTTTGAATTATTCAACAACAACAATTTTGAATCATATAAGTCATTACTTTACTTTTATTTTGTTACTTTTAGTGCTTTTAGACATCTTTAATACAAAGTAAAACGTTGACTGTTTGTCTTTCCGCCGGCCCCTTTATAATCTAACTAACCGACAACTGATTTGACTCATAATGAGTTTTTTAGATATTAGAGCCTAAAGCTTTCCAAAACTTAAATAAAAAATGAAATATAATAGAACCAGTAAGGTACCTAAGTAAAGCTTCCCTAAAAAGAAGAACGATTCAGTGGTCGGTGAGATCTTAAAGGACAAACGAAAAAAAAAACACTAATGTAAATGTAAAATTAATACAGTATCATATCTGGCAGAATAGTTTTCTATTTTCAAATAAAAACAAATTTGTGGTAATACAAGAACGTCGAATGCAGTGCGCGCACCTTTAGTCTAATTAAACCCCATTAACTGGAGTAACTGTGTGCTCAGATTTGGAAATAATCAGGAATTTTAGAAATAACGCCACGCCGGCAAGGATACGTTGTCTGAAAATAAATTGTATAATCTGATATCAATATTAATAGACTTTCTAGATATAGAGTTATAGACTGGTGTACATCAACAAACATACATCCTTATCAACAAAGTCATTGGTAGAAAAGTGTGTACTCTGTTGGCTTGTAAAATTCAATCTAGATTTACTAAACACGTCCCCAAAGTTTTAAAGCCAGTACAATTTATAGTCCAATTTCTCCTCCCTCCAAGGAGGTAATGAAACTTTTAAAGATAAATTTGCTGTTTTTGGAAGATTTCCCTACTCTATGACTCACCTTGTACGTTAGTCTTTATAATGTTTGTCTGTGTTACTGCATAGAAGTAAAGACATAAGTACCTTATTGCAGCCAATAAATAATAGACTTCATATGTCAAACTAGTATGAAAACTATGTATTTATTGCAACAAGATCAGTTCTGTCAGTAAGTAGAGCAGCATTGTAAGTTAAGGCTAAAAATATATCAAATAAAAAAAACAGTAAACTGTAAAATTAAGAAAGTTTGTAGAATAAAATACAATTTAAATAAACAAGGAAAAGAACATCTAAACGAACTAACTAAATAAATTATACAGACTATTAAGTTGTATTCAATATTAACAATATCCAGAAGTCTAGAATAAAGTCTAAAAATAAATTAGATTTAAATCAATTCCAACATTACTTGAGTATGGGATACTCAATAAGGTCATACATATATGATATAAGACTTGATAATACAGATGCGATTTTAACACAGTGCCTAATCGTCAAAGAAATTTTCATTGCAAAAATTAGACGAATAAAATCATTATATCATAAAGAAAATATCAACATGATCTAAATGGACCCATGGACTTACTATACACAGTTGCTTTCAAAGTTTTTAGTCGATATAATAATTCTAACATGCTTAAATAAAAGATAAGAACTATCCAACATGAACCGACCCTAATTATAAAAAAAAACTATCTTTATAATATGCAAGAAAAGACACAGCAATGTTAATCAAAAATACTAAAAATGCATGTACTGTTTACCATAATAGGTCAAATATATTCTTAATTTTGTGAAATAGTGTAATAGCCAAAGGTCAAATATATGTTGAAGCACAGAAACACTGTGTTCATACAATACAGATAATATTGTATAGAATAGCAACATAACAAAGGAAATATGAAAACATTACAAGTGATAATTATTAGCTATTCCTCTTTATTCAATTTGGGAAAGAAAGGAAAATTTTTTATTTTGAGTTATAAAAAAAATAATCTTCAAACAGTAGCTAAAGTAACTGAATAACAGTTCAACCGTTTCTAAAGTGCAATAAGTTAGTCTATTTTCCTATTATTGGTTGACCAATATTTAATACAATGTTTGCACACTATATTACCGAAAGGCTAGGTGCAACTAAAATGCAATTAGAGCTCTTATTGGAATGGGTTAAAGATAGCAAAATTTTAAATAGCATTGACTATGAAACAGTAAAATCTTTCATAATTAACCATAGACTTATTGGTCCAGTGTTTTTTAAGCAAAAAACTGAAAAGACATATAACTAAAGTATAACATATGTATATATGTATTGGGTGAATGAATTGCTATTTTATTGGTTGATGAATTATACACATACTCAAATTTTGTTCGCATGATTGCAAATATTGGAGAGAGAGAGAGGTAGGGTCGGGGACCATTTACAATTAGTGGGTTAAGTAAGTTCATAGACTTTTATCAATTGGTAGATAGATAGATAGATAGATAGATGGTTGATAGAAGAGATCTAAGGGATGAGACAGTGGACGATAATTTATGTGCAGTTCACACATAATTAGGATAAACAAAATTAGCCTTTTTTAATATCAAATTATTGATTTTGAATGTTTGGACAACCCAATCAATATTTGATAATTTAATCCAACCAGTTTTCAAGCCAAATAATGAGAGCTCGAGTTTTTTTAAAACTTTTGAACCAATGTAATCTGGAATCCAATGACCCCTCCTTCCCTGGATTGTAGGGTTGGGCCGGATATCCGGCCGGATATCCGGCCATTTTCAAAATCTCTGCTTCTTAAAATCTTAAATGGCTATAATTTTCTTATTATTGAAGCTAGAAGAACATTTTTTCTGAATAAGTTTAACTTTATGTAAATTTATATAAGATTTCTGAAGAAATTTTTTTTACTACTTTAATATCTGGTAATTTGGCCGGTTATCCAGCCGGATATCCGGTAATTTGGCCGGATAACCGGATATTTGCCGGATATCCGGCGTTGGCCGGATATCCGGCCGGTTACCGGATATCCTGCATTTGAAATCAGCCGGATATCCGGTATCCGGCCAAAAAAGTATCCGGCCCAACCCTACTGGATTGTTAGATAAATATAGATTCCTGTTATATTAAGGTATAAGTTAATATTTTAATAATGCAGTGTATAGTGGAATAATACAAAAAGGCCATCTAGATATCTTTATATCAGTCTTACTTACTGTCAGATTATCTATGTACCTTTATAAGCTATAGAATAGGGGAATCATACAATACATATCTTTCTATGCCTCTTACAATATATTTCTGTAAATATCTCTCTTTTTTTTCTGTATTTTTCTACTTATTTTGTATACTGAATATTTTTTTCCCTTTTATCAATTTATCAATGATAAGTCTATTATATAATATATCTTATGGGTTTACAATTTTAAATAAATCAGGTATTAAATTTTCTTCAGCTTTACCACACCCATAACTAAATTGAAAAGGTTTCGTGATTTTTCTCTATAATAGTTATTTACAGCATCGTATTATAGACAGCTTTCTGTGGAATTAAAAGTAAAAATTAAGAGATTAAAATCAGTTTTGTGGGCTAACAAAACTGGTATCAATATTATGATTTTATTTTAATATTCGTGGAAAATTGTCTGTATTACTATGCCAGCATGATTTTTTACTATGACTGAAAACTGGTTCTAATCCAACGGATATTAATCGGTTTCGTAGCCATGCTTGAAATAATATGAAATGTATTACAAAAGTTTAAATAGCCGCTTTTAAAATAGACATAGACTAAGAAAACATTTGGATACTTTTTGGTAAAAACGATTATCAAAAATAGGGGAAAATAGACTATTTAAATTCGCAGCAAAGAACCTTGAATTAAAACAATTGAGTCAAATATCTTGAAATTTAATATTATTTGAGATTTGGTTGCGAGTCTATTTGTGTGTGTGTATTTTTGTATATTTTTAAAAGCGTGGCTTTTTAATAACTATTGTCCGTGCGTACCGATACTTTCAACGCAGCTTCTTAAAATAAGGTGTAGAGGTTTATTTCATGTGTCACCCCCAACAACCCCTTAATAAGCCTAGAAATTGTTAAATGATGGGTCCAAACGCCCACGTGATCTTAATTGACAAAGAGACATTATGTTACACTAGTATATGTATAGTATCATTTTTAATATTTTTTTAAAATTACTAACAAGTACAATGAAAGATTGTACATGATATTTCATTTAAGCTTACCTTTCTACGAAATATTTTTTTCTTGTTGTGTATTAGTTAAAATATATAAGTGTGTGTGTGTGTGTGTGTGTATGTGTGCATTATCCTTTTCCTGCGCGCTGTAAATATGTAAGTGTTGATAATAGAGATAGTTGTAGAGTAGACACGACCATGTTTTGGTAGCTAAATTATCCAACACTCTGTCTGTTGTTTATGGTGCCTGCCGGGATTGAATATTCCTTGTTTCAATTTACATTGCATATTTATAAAAGTTTTTTAATTACGGGAGGGAGGTTCGTTTTACTAGGGGCGCTCTTCCCTAGGCAGTTGGGAGGGTGGAGGTACCCTTCCCTGAAATAATCAAAAATAAACCAAGGATCTATAAGAATCTTCATTTTTAGAGATACTTACAGTACAGCAGTTAGCGAGATCCTTTCACATCGATGCAAACAACCTGCCTCTTTTATTGAGGAAGAATTTTTCTATTTTTTTTATATATATCTGCATTTTGTATTTTAAAATCTCTAAAAAAAAAGATAGATTCTAATTAGAACTAATTAGAATTTCAGAAAAGATTTATTTATTTAAATATAAATTAGTTCAAGAAAAACAGCAATTTCGACACCACCAAAGCATATATGTATTTATATCTTGTACCTTTTCAAAGGCCATATAGGACTAAAAAGGTCTAAAAGTCAAAGGTTTAGTTGGAAACATAAGATTGGCGTGGCTAATTCTAATTGAGCATACCTAAAAACATGATTATTTATATCAGGATAGATACATGTACATAGATAGATAGATAAATAAATATATATATATATAATTGGTCCTAGGACAAACGCAAGAGTCCCAAACGTCGGAGTGGACAAACGTAGGAGTGGAAACTTAACATAACCTAAACTATTTTAAACTATGTTATAGGTTTTTAAATGTCTTCTTCACTTCTGCGTTTGTCCCCTCCGACGTTTGGGACTCCTGCGTTTGTCCTGGAACCATATAATTATATATATATAGATAAAATACCACATAGATAAGTAAATTATATAAATATATGTATAGATTATACCTAGATAGATTAAAAAGTAGAAGGATTAATGAAAAAGTAAGTAGAATAGATGAATTGAAAAATCTAGATACCCAAAGTTGATAGATAAATATGCTAGATAGATATACATTAAAAAAAAGCACGAAAGATCATATGAAAAGCAACGGTATGAAAATAACACTTTGGTGTGAAAAGTCACCTACTTTATGTAGGTTAATAGTATAAAATTAATGTAAGAGAGTATACATACATAGACTAGTAACACATAGTTTTCTTATGTTAATAGTATAAAATTAATATAAGAGAGTATACATACATGGACTAGTAACACATAGTTTTCTTATGTTAATAGTAGAAAATTAATATAAGAGAGTATACATACATAGACTAGTAACACATAGTTTTCTTATGTTAATAGTATAAAATTAATATAAAAGAGAGTATACATACATGGACTAGTAACACATTGTCTTAACCTCTTTTCGAGGAAGCTTTGTGTTTATCAAGTTCGAAATTAAATTCCTTATCATTAATCCTAAAACTAAGCGCAAATGTCGTCTTTTTGACTTTCCTTCAGTATTAGACGCGGCATGGAATGTTTATATGCGCCCACGTTTTTCACTTTTGAATGAGACATGAGGGTGTGAAGATTTCGGAGAACAAAATTGGGCCTATCATTGGTCTCATAGTGTGTGAACGACCCTAGTATACCAGGGATTTGAAACCATAAGAGCTTCAGGTAGAATTTGTTAATTTTATAAGGAAGTATGGTGTATAGGACGATTATATGTAGTTTTAAAAAGGCTTTAGCCAGCTAAGCATGAAACTTAATTATGTTTAATATATGTTTTAGTAATTTTTATGTGCCTTTATTTTGCATTTAACAATGATTTATTAAACCAAATAATTTTCCTTTAAAGCCAAGGTTTCCAAAGATTTTTACCGTAGAGAAAAATGATTTTTAAAAAGCAAATAAGATTACGTGGTTATAAATAACTGGAATTATGAACTAATTGATATTGTAATTTCAGGTCTTTGAAATAATTTCATCAATAAATCTATATTCAAACCTGCTGTTGAAACTTGATGGTTCCTGGTATTGGGGGTTTGTATGTTCGCCAACTGATCTCGTGAACTTCCCGCTAATTCGGAAGTCAAGCTCAACCAAAGTGTCATGGTTGAGACAATTTCAAAGGACTTGAAGTTTAGGCGTTAGCAAATTTCAAAGTATCTGATGAATAGGCGTTAGCATTCATCAAGAGATCAATAGCATCTAGATTATTGATGCAAAAAAGAAAGAGCTGCACAAGCAATTTCAAATGATTGGAGTTTGAAGGAGCTGCACAAGCGAATTTCAAAATACTGTAGTTGAAGGAGCTGCACAAGCAAATTCAAATCGTTCTGAAGAAGGAGCTGCACAAGCAATTTCAAAGAAGTGAAGGTTGAAGTTTAGGCATTAGCAAATTTCAAATAACCTGATGGTTGAAGGAGCTGCACAAGCAACTTCAAATGGTTCTGAAGAATAGGCATTAGCATTCTTCAAAGAATCTGAAGAATAGGCGTTAGCATTCTTCAATAAATCAATAGCATATAGTGTATTGTTGCAAAAAACATTGACAATTTTTCTGTGAAATAATTACCTAGTGAATCAATATGGTGCTCACTAAAAAGCAGAAAATTGAGCGAGCTATCGCTATTGGCAATGAAAGGCTAGAGGTGTTTGACGAACAGATAAAAGTGTTTTATGAAAATCTAAAAGCCTGCCAAAGTTTTAGTTCATGTGAAAATGTGAATTTAAAATCAATTCGTGACATTTTTAGTGAGGTCAAGGACCAATCTGACCTAATAAAAAGTCTAAAATCTGCCGTGGAGACTAGTGAGATGCGCAAGTTCAAGCGTGATTTGGATGAAGCTAGTGAACAGAAAACTGTTGCAGATAAAGTTTATGCGTCGTTGGAACAGTGTACGAAAATTCTGCACTGGCTTGACAATGATTCAGACGACGTGAGGTCGAGCACTGTCGCCAGGAACCTCGATGTCGTTGAGAAGGTGAGGATGGACATGGGAGTGCTTAAAATTTCCATGGAGTTGCGCCAAGAAGTACGTGATATGTACCGAAGGCTTAGAGAGATGGAACGTCGTTCATCTAACTCGGATAAGCTTGGTGTCTGTGGCACCAATTATTACGACAGTTATCATAGTCGTATGTTGCATGAGGCTAGTGCTAGTGTGAATACAGTCTACAAATCAAGTTCTGCGCCTAGCACATGTACCTTCCTGCTGCAAATAGTTCCAGTTGTAGCACCTGGCGGCGGCGCCTGCCATGCCGCCGTCAGGTTCGATTCTGGTGCAAATCTATCACTTGTGTCTGAGAAGTTGTCCAGCAAGTTGAAGCTGAAATCTACCGGCAGATATACAAACATTTCTGTTGCTGACAGTAGTGAATCATCCTGCCGCAATGTGGTGTTCTATCTGAAGGACAGGGATGGTAACTTGAGAGAATTTGAGGCAGCTGTTATGCCTAACCTCGGAGGTGGCAACGAGATGCGCTCGGTCCATCCGGAAACCGCCGCCGAAATATTTAAGATGCCGCCAGAAAGATTTACATATATTAGTGGAGGCTTAGATATCATCATTGGAAATACACATCCTGACGTGTTTCCATCAACCTACCAGAAAGTGGGCCAGTCTATGTTGTGGCGAACCATTTTTGGTAGTGGTTTTATCTGTACAAGTGCTGACTATGGAGCTGGTCAGCAGAAATCTGCGTATAAAGCTGCCGTAACTGTTGATGAGAGTGCGTGGCCGGTTGGTTCTGTCGTAGCTGTTGATAATGAGCCGGTTGGTACTGCCGTAGCTGTTGATAATGAGCCGGTTGGTACTGCCGTAGCTGTTGATAATGAGCCGATTGGTATTGCCGTAGCTGTTGATAATGAACCGGTTGGTACTGCCGTAGCTGTTGATAATGAGCCGGTTGGTACTGCCGTAGCTGTTGATAATGAACCGGTTGGTACTGCCGTAGCTGTTGATAATGAGCCGGTTGGTACTGCCGTAGCTGTTGATAATGAACCGGTTGGTACTGCCGTAGCTGTTGATAATGAGCCGGTTGGTACTGCCGTAGCTGTTGATAATGAACCGGTTGGTACTGCCGTAGCTGTTGATAATGAGCCGGTTGGTACTGCCGTAGCTGTTGATAATGAACCGGTTGGTACTGCCGTAGCTGTTGATAATGAGCCGGTTGGTACTGCCGTAGCTGTTGATAATGAACCGGTTGGGTCTGCCGTAGCTGTTAATGATGAACCTGTTGGTTCTGCTTGTGATGCTGTTATTGAGAAACCTGTTATTTCTGCAGTTGACGCTGTTGTTTGTGTTGCAGTCAAATCTGATGTTAAAGATACTGCCGTAGCTGTTGATAACATTGCTACGGCAGGTGAGGCTGTAGCCGTTCACAATGATGATGCTGAAATTGGTTGTGTTGCAGCCGGTTCTGATATAGAGGTTGGTGCTGTTGTGAATCAAGAATCGACCTGGCTGCTGCCAAGCTGGCCGCCCGACACAGGGTAAAGGGCCTGCAATATGGCGGGTGTTGCCGCCAGAAAGTTATTGAAAGTCTACCAACCCACAAATCTAATTTACAACATAAACTATTTATGTGTGAAAATGATCTTCTAAAGAAAAAAATAATACAAGTCATATACTAAGCTTGTGAAGGGAACCTAAAAAGGTTCTGCAAAGAATAAGTATTCATTATTCAACTAATTTTATTGTTCATATTTAAGCACAAAAATTCTACAAAATCGTTTAGACTTTTAAAGCAGATTTTAAAAGATTTCGTTTCTTTAAGTATGATTTTGAAAAGCAAAAGTTTGTGTGTATCAACTACCAAATGATTTTTGCAGATTTTTTTAGATTGAGAAAAATAGATTTTTTAAAATTATTTTTCGAGGTATTTTTTTCATGGTTCACGTTTGCTTAAAAAATGTTATTTCTCAGATTCTCATATGAGATAATGCATTAAAGTAAAGAACACAACATGTAAAATTATTATGATAATGTTTAAAATATTTCTGATTATTATTTTAAAAAGATTATCGCAAAAAATCAAGATATTTGTTTTAATTTGTAAGCAAATAAAGTTTTTTCTTTCACTCCGGAGGCAAGGATTCCTAATAATCCACGCGTAAAGATTTTTCTTCATTCCGAGAGCAGAGATTCGTAGTAATATATGTACCTAGCGATTTCGGACAGGGCAATTTTAAACCTTGAGAAAGTATTTTATAGCAATTATTTCCTAGGTACATATATTTTTGTTCATGTTTAAAAATGTAAACTCTATTTTCTATGAGATAAGCATTTATAATAATGAGCACGATGTATGATATTATTAAAATATTGATTATTATTTATATGAATATCGCAAAATTAATTTAAGATAAACTATGCATATTTTAAATTAACCTTTCCTTCATTTTTATCGCAGATATTAAGATAAAAGCGGTTATTAAAAGTTATGATTAATAATTGATTCTTATTTTATGAAAACTAAGAACATTTTTTTTAGTAAAAAGCTACATTTTCATATGCCTATTTTTATGCCTAAAATAAGAATCAAATGAAATGCGATAAAATTTTATTCTATTTCATATGCTCAAATTTAATTTTATTGAGTTTAATTTCTTTTCAAAAGTACAATTCATTATAAAACTTACCTGAAAAGTTTAACAAAAAGGAATAAATGTGTCGAGGTTGCGTGATTCGATATTTATTCTAAGAAAAAATCAAGTATTTTTTTAGCAGATTTTTTTAAAATTATATATGAATTTCAATCAAGTAAACATTTTTTATTCAGATCAAGGAATGATTGAAAATTCATATTTAAAGTCTCATATTTTTTACAAAGAAAAATTGGTATTTTTTCATAATTTCAATGAAAATTCTAACGAAGATATTATTATTTTGCTATTCTTTAAGTATTAAAAAGTTTTATTGTTGATTAAGATATTACAGTTCTTATTCATTAAGTTTGAAAAACTTTCTGCCCAAGGATTTTGAAACATTTTTTCTTACTACTCTTTTTGATGCTCAACAAATTTAGTTTTAAGTACCTATAAATCTTAATTTTCTTGTCTAAGATTTATTTCGTTTTATTTTACCATTATTGTTTACATTTCGACCTGATTTCGTAGGTACTTATTGATTTATTAATAATGATTTATTACCTATTGATTATGAAATGATTATTATTTAGTATAAGTTGTTATATTTACAACATCATGATTAATAGGATTATCCATTTTAGGATTTGTGTATGTGATCTTGTGATTGTCATGTGCATGGAATGTTGTATGGTACAAACCAATCCCCATCCTTCTATCCTAAAATGTGAGGTATTATGAGTCCTAGTGAGGAGTATAATATTGTGTATGCATTTCACGGGGTTTCATTTAGTTAGGAGCAAAATTGTCACGTTTTCGGGATGTGGCCATTCTCATGTGATTATGGTGAGTTGAGTTTAGTGAGAAATGTTGCTAATGCTCAGCGCGAAAAAAACCTTGAATCTCGTTAAGGAAGTTAATTTGACTTTCAAACGGGGGGTGTGTCTTAACCTCTTTTCGAGGAAGCTTTGTGTTTATCAAGTTCGAAATTAAATTCCTTATCATTAATCCTAAAACTAAGCGCAAATGTCGTCTTTTTGACTTTCCTTCAGTATTAGACGCGGCATGGAATGTTTATATGCGCCCACGTTTTTCACTTTTGAATGAGACATGAGGGTGTGAAGATTTCGGAGAACAAAATTGGGCCTATCATTGGTCTCATAGTGTGTGAACGACCCTAGTATACCAGGGATTTGAAACCATAAGAGCTTCAGGTAGAATTTGTTAATTTTATAAGGAAGTATGGTGTATAGGACGATTATATGTAGTTTTAAAAAGGCTTTAGCCAGCTAAGCATGAAACTTAATTATGTTTAATATATGTTTTAGTAATTTTTATGTGCCTTTATTTTGCATTTAACAATGATTTATTAAACCAAATAATTTTCCTTTAAAGCCAAGGTTTCCAAAGATTTTTACCGTAGAGAAAAATGATTTTTAAAAAGCAAATAAGATTACGTGGTTATAAATAACTGGAATTATGAACTAATTGATATTGTAATTTCAGGTCTTTGAAATAATTTCATCAATAAATCTATATTCAAACCTGCTGTTGAAACTTGATGGTTCCTGGTATTGGGGGTTTGTATGTTCGCCAACTGATCTCGTGAACTTCCCGCTAATTCGGAAGTCAAGCTCAACCAAAGTGTCATGGTTGAGACACACATAGTTTTCTTATGTTAATAGTATAAAATTAATATAAGAGAGTATACATACATAGACTAGTAACACATTGTTTTCTTATGTTAATAGCATAGAATTAACATAATAGAGTATAAATACATATAGTAACACATAGTTTTCTTATGTTAATAGTATAAAATTAATATAATAAACAGGTAAAAAGTCATCCTTTTACTAACTCTGATTGCTGTGCTTTTTACTTTACTAAAAAAATGCAGGAAGGAAGATATGTGGAAACGATCGGTTATACAAGGTTAATTATAGAAAAGTTATAGAGCTGCTACGCTACAGAATATAAAACAGTTGGCTTGAATAACAAATATCTTTTTTTTTATCAAAAGTAAGCCAAATTCTAAAGAATTATGACAAACTTAGTTGGGGATTTTGCTCCATTCCCCG
This sequence comes from Acartia tonsa, assembly GCF_053477335.1. NCBI lineage: Eukaryota > Metazoa > Arthropoda > Copepoda > Calanoida > Acartiidae > Acartia > Acartia tonsa. The sequence goes on along the minus strand of NC_137264.1, from coordinate 33,586,678 downwards.
TAGCCAATCCAGTCACACTGATAGGTTGGGTAAGTACTAAGTAGTCTTAAACAGGCGGATTCCTTTCGGAAATCAATTCATATTTATTGTTGTGTTATACAAAAATGGTGAACAAGAATAATAAATTGCAAAGTAGCCAAAATTCTGTCTGGCCACCACACAAACACGATTTACTACATTTATTAATATTATACTGTTTAAATGTACTTTTATGTATATAATTGTCCCTGTTCTTGATGGGTCTTTATATACATAGGCGTCCAAGGGGGGGGGTAATGGGCCATTTGGCACCCCCAAAATTTTGTGAACAATACCCCCCCCAAAAAAAAATTACCCCTACCTTGGGGGTGCCGTAGGCACCCCCAACGATTTTGGGGGGGGTATTTACCACCCCCAAACCATTTTGGGGGGGTAAATACTCCCCCCAAAATAGAAAATCTCTAACCAAAAAAATTTTTGCGCGCTTCGCGCGCATTTTTAATACTAATTTTTTTATAAAATTTAAATTACCCCCCCCAAAAATTTTACCCCGGGGGTAAATTTTGGGGGGGGTAAACAAATTTTACCCCTGCCAACAGATTTCAGGGGGGGTAATTACCCCCCCCAAGCAAATTTTACCCCCGGGGTAAAAATTTTGGGGGGGGTAAAAAAAATTTGCGGCGCGCTTCGCGCGCCATTTTACCCCCCCCCAAAACTAAATTACCCCCCCCTTACAAAAATTTTACCCCCCCCAAAATAAAAAGCTTGGACGCCCCTGTTTATATACTTGGTTGTTTATTTGATTCACATAAGTAAATTAGTTTTGTGTTACTTTTGAGACTTTGTTTGAATAGAGAAGCTACTCTATATTTATGTTGGTGTGTATGTCTATTATATGATCTTTTGATAGAGAATATAATCCATAACTTACTTTGTGTATGTACCTTAGAATTTATATACATTTAACTTACAAAGAGATTTTAAGTTTTATCACCGTTTTTCATTGTAAAACACATTTTTAGGGGTTTTGACAAAATGTATTAATAAAATAATCGTCTAGTATTTGCAAGACAAAGATTTCATAAAAACAAAACAAATCGGCTTCGTAAGTTTGTGATTTCATGCTAGCGGCTTCGCTCTAGTGAGGGAGGGTACTTTGGACTGTAAATAAAACTGGTACCTAAGTTTTATAACCACGTTATCTCATTCCTTGGTTCAAAAACTTTCGTTACTTTTATTAAATTTTGATTGGTTGGTTTCAAGCTAGTATTGTCCAAAGTAAAGTGAAAAATCAATAATTTTAATCTACAGAATAGGAGTTTGTGTTTATTATCATTAGAAATATATTATTGTATTCCTTAAGATCACTGCTTCACCTTCGAGATCTTTACGGAAAACTAAGTATATCTCTATAGAAAACTTTTTCTAATGTGTTTTACTTCCCTCTCTCTGTAACAATGAATGTAAGTAATTATGTAATGACTGTTTCTATGTTTTAATTCTCTGCTGTTTCAAGTTGGAAGTCTAAACCAGACCCAAATAAGGAATTCCTCTTTTTTTAAATCAAAGGATCAAAACGGGTGTAAATTTGAGACTAGTCGCGGATGCTGAGCCCTGCTTTTTTGTTATGACACAATACGGTTAAAATTAAAACTATAATCACAGTATTCGGAATGAATCTTGAAATATATATATTTATTTTAGAATAAAGAAACCTAAGAAAAAAAATATCTAATTTTGATCTGAGAAAATTAGTTGTTGTTTAAATAACTAGATATGATTGTTTTAGTTTATATTAAAATACATACAACAGCGTTTCTTTGTTTAAATCTAGAAGAGTGGTCTTACAAATTATCATAAAACTTTGGAATTTCTATGGGGTAAATACAAAAAATATACATTATTATATTATAATATATTGATATTTAAGGCAAAATCTGCATATCATAAAAGTAATAAAATATAGGTATAGCCTTAAGGGGCTTTGCAACAAGAGGGTGTCGTAGGGGCAACCCCCAAACTGTAATAATCATTAGAAATTGAAATTTATAGTTTTCGAGAGAAAATTGTTTTTACGACTTGATTGATTTATAAAAAAAAACACTTTAAAGTCTAGTTTAAAGGTTATTTAAAAAAGGAAAAAATAATATTTTTGAACATGCATTAGCCACTGACAATATGATAATAACCATCAGAGTTTTTGAGATTTTCAAAATAGATTAAAGGAAATAAAAAGGAAAGAGTGACTGTTGCCCCGCAGTGTTGTAGCTCAACTAGTTGGGAAAAAAAATAATGGACATTTATGGCATAATTTTGTATAATTTGTATCACTCTCCCAAGGTTTGACCCAGAAAACCCCTCTACTTGAAAGCAATCTAATTTGGTGGTCCTACAAAACCAAAAAAAATTTCTTTTGTTCAAATTATTTTTCACTTATGTATGTCTCTCCGTAAGTGTTAAATGAGAAGTACAACAAAAAAAAAACATTGTACTAAGTACATGTAAACATATTTAACAGACCAGTATAAACAGACACATTCGCAAAAACTTATAGACAATCTAAACATAGACATTATTTGCAACGTATACTTAAAGATTACTAAACATAAAGTTTGCTGTATTTAAAATATTCTAAAGCAGTTTCGTTTTCTAACTATGTAATCTAAACATCATGCAATCTGTTGTTAGCTTTTCTTCCCAGACATCTAGAGGGTAGCAACACAAACTAGCTAACTATCTATCTTTATGAATAGCTAGAAGCTGAATCTTTTTTGCAAAATTTTAATCCTAGACATCTGGTTTGATGTCCAGAAAATATCTATTCACAAAGATAGCTATTATGCTATCTTTATATCGCAGATCTTTAGAAACCTGAAGCTATTTTTGATATAATAGTATTTGTTGTAAAATATTGACATATGCATCCGATTATGTGTATATTTATTTAATCATAACAAGGATGGCTCTTTCCATAGCTATTTGACCATTGAAATTTAAAATTCTTAGAAATTTAAAGTCCAATTGTAGTTTTAATATTTACTTGGGCATGATGGGAGGAGGTATAGGCGCGACCCTCCATTTTTAATTTAGATTTTTTTCTATAAGCGAATGCTCTTGGGAGGGTAGTATCACTTTACCCGTAAATAGTCATAACTCTTCCCATTACCTATGAGAGGCTTCACTGGAAAGGAGAAACATATCGGTTCAAAATCATTCAGTCACACAGACAGACACACACCCCTATTATTTTTAACAAAAAATTTATACTTATGCTAAAAAAAAAATTAAACTATGGAATAGCTTTACCACACAAAAATGTCCGTATTTACTTAGGCTACCAAAAGTTCATGCTCCAAATTATGGGTTACACACTCAACCTACTAGACAGCTAGTTTTTTTTAAAGGGTTTGATGGCAAGCTATCTATCTATCTATTTTATGTACATACACTCATGCATTCTCGTCTGTCTATCTATCTCTGATATATATTCAATTCAAATAATTTGACGAACTGCTGTCTATCTGTGTTTAATTTCCTAGTTTACTGTTTATCTTTGATATTATGCATTTTATGCTATCTGTCTATAAATTTGTCTTATCTATTTGATGGCTTGTGTCATCTATGTATCTATTAATATCCTTTTGTGAATCTATCGACTCGAGCATTTTCTGAAGTTATTCTTTTTTTCTTGACAGATAAGGTTTGATGGCTTGCTATCTTGCTTTTATATTTATTCCTTTATTTTCTGTTTATATTTTTAATTGTGCGTTTTTAAAAGCGAAGCTTTTCTATAATTAGGGTCGGTCCGTCCGTCCGTACGTTCGTCCGTCCGAGATAGATAGCTTTTATTCGTTAATTTAGGCATGTTAGAATTGTCCTATCGATTTCAAACTTTGCATGATGATTTCTGTAGTAGTTGGGTACGATTTAGAAAGCGTAGCAACTGTATAATCATTACCAGAATGTCCGTACGTCCATTTTAAACATGTTGATTTTTCTACTTTTTTAACAACAAATTTTCAAGTGTTTTAATTATCCGTTTGATCTGATTTTTGGTATATTGATTCCTGGGACAACAAAGAACAATATTATAAGCGAAGCAACTCTATAATCAAGTCCAAAAATATAAGTATGTCCATAAACATTATCCTGTTTTTAAGCAGTTTTTCAACAAATTTACCTACAATTTTGATTCGACATTTATACATTTATGTTCCGATTTTTCAGTTCAGATACTATACAAGTGTTAATGTCCGTTTCTCCTACTGTTTCAGTGCTTCGCTTTTATGGATGTTGTCATCCTTGTTTTCTATCTTTCTATTGAATGATTTCTAAATGACTTTTAATGGTTTTATACCTTTTAATCTTGTGTTTTTGAATGCTTAATGTTGGATACTAGCATGTATTTGAAGACGTAAGGAAAGTATGGAAATAGCGAAAAACCTAACTTAGATATAAAGATTAAATAGCCTAAAATCACCCAGAGACCTACAATAAGCTTCCATAAAATGTAGAACTCAATTGGTTCAGTTGATATCGAAATCTTAAAAAATGAAGTTCTATAAATGAAGTGTAATACTTTTCATACTACTAATACAAATATGACTAACCCGCGACCGTGGCTCAATTTTAGCGCATCCGCTCGTCGTCGGGAAGGTTCGAATCTTGGTCCGACACCGTGTCATAACTAAAGACGTTAAAAATGGTTCCCACTGCTATTATGTCAGATGCGCGACGTAAATAGTTACAGTGGGGGGAATGCTTTGGCCCAAAACAGGCGCAACTCGCTACCATGCACAGTTGGGACTTCTCAGACAAAGGTCGTGCATCTCAGAGAGTTGGAGTCTGATGGGTGAATGGACGCTTTACACCGCAATTATAAGTATTGTATGTATGCCAAGGTGCGTGGAGATAGGTCTAGTACCCGAAGCGACACCTAGCCTCCTAGAGTCTTAACTCTTAATACAAGTATGACTAATATAATTGTACTCAGATTAGAAATTGTCGCTTAAAAAGGAGACTTTAAAAACAATTCTCATACAAATAAGGCATATTTTTTTTACAAATCTAGAATCTTCTGATATAAATATCCAGGGAGGGAGGATACATAGGACTGTATAATACACTAGTTTTAATATAACCTTTTTTTAAATCGTTTGCTTAACAACTTTGGGGAGTTTTGTTGAATTTTTATTGTTCTGTTTATTAAGTCGAGTGTCCAAACTTTTTAACCACAAATTGTAATCTATAGAAGGGGTAATTTTGTGTATCATCATTGGGGATGTACATCAATTTATCGGCCATTGTTTTAGATCCATGATAAATATTAGATGGATCAAATATATAACCGTAGTCTTAAAAAATTCTAAACTGTATATATGTTTCTGTGTATCCAATTATAATTTTTCTATCCCGCTACTATTATTTCTTCACGATATTCGCGGACACAAATTTGAATTTTTAAGATAATTTTAAAAATTTATTTGCTGAAGTTTTGCTTGGCCAGTCCTTAATTAACGTAAATTAACCCCTCTAACATTAAATATAGTTTTCCAGTTTGGCTTCGAAACTGATTAATATCCACTGGATTAGATCTGGTTCTGAGCCTTAATGAAAAATTAATTGTGTTGTATTATAAACAGGTTTCCACGAAGAATAAACTAAAATCATAATATCAATACCAGATGCCTTAGTGAGAGGGTAGTCAAGACTAGAAGTCGATATCTCAATCCTAGCTCCAGTGGTGTGACAAACCGAAGAAGCAGTGAATATGGGGCGGTGTTACAAAACCAACTACAGCCAGGTGTTATGCAAGCTACATAAATTCCCATTAAGTCGGGTCCTCACTTTGACACAAGGATGGAATATACAAGTGTATACACCCTTCCTACCTCGAGGCTACCTAGACGTTCAAATTTAATATTTTCAGTATCATTATTCAATTTCACTAAAAATATACCTACACTGTGCAATGCAAGAGACACAGGGATAGGTCAGTATTAGTTAAATTCATCTTAACCACGTAAGTGACCATAGAAGAGTATGTCTTGGACTACAAAATCAACCAATGGTCAATATAAAGCTCAGCATTACTAAGCTAGCAATATTATGAATGCAAATGTATAATATAAATATTTAGTTATAATGTAAATAATCGAATTTGTACATACAGCAAAGACAAAAATTTAGAGTTATAAAGGCAAATTATAAAGTTATATCTACCGCAAACGTTATTTAACATTTTCCCTGACATACTTAACTATTTAAAGAGAAATTTCACCAATAAAATTTGGCTATTCTGTAAGTAGGTCACAAACAAATTAATATGATTTTGATGCTTGGTTTTAGTTAGATTAGGTTTACTAAGGTTTAGGAGCTCCCCACAAAGATGAAGCCTTGCTGGGTAAAAGCTACCCGCAATACCTTTTTTTAATCTTTAACTTGTCGAGAATTATTAATGGGTTCAAAAAGTTCGTTTAATTCGAAGACCCTTTTCCGTGGAAAAAATGTATATGTTTGTATATATTTATATGTTCTAAAAGGTCTGCTACTTTAAACATACATTTTAAATTTACATTAAAAAGGCACTCCTTTATCTTATTTTAATTTTCGATTAGGAATTCAAATATCATTTTGTTTCTACAGTGTGCTGCTTATAATCCCATAAACTGCCTAGAGGGTTTTAATGTCTCTTTAAAACCCTTCATAACATTTTCTAAGATCTCATGTGTATATTTTGAAGTAAGAGATATGCTTTAATTTAATTAAGAATTAAAGCAACGCATTTTCAACCATCGTCGCTGAATTCAGGGTTAGCGTATTGGAGGTAATAACCAGGCCGGGTAAGATACCTCCGCAGGGGTTAGGCTTACACTCGCCCCCCCCCCCCTCCCCTTTAGTATTTACATTCATTCAGGTTATTCATCATTGCTTCTGACTTATATTTAGTCAATAATCACACCATTATGCAGAATATGCGAGTCTACCTTCGAGGTTATGGGGTTATAGTGCTTTTGTGGGAAAGAAAAGATAAAGCAATTTTTATTTGCAAACATAAATGTGTTTTAAATTCATTTTTTTCAGCAACACAAAGGTACAATTTTCCAGGGAGGGAGGGGACATTGGACTGTTTATTGCACTAGTTCCAAAAATCTTATGATAACGTTCTCTTATTCATTGGCTTAACAAACTTGGGGCCTTTTAATTAATATGTATTGGTTGGTTCCTTTAGTTGAGTGTCCAAACGTAATTTTGTGTATCAAAATTGGGGATGTGCATCGATCTATCATCGGCCATTGTCTTATCCCTTTAGATCCCTGACAATTTTCAGTGCATATTTTCAACAAGAGTGTTGCGCATTTTTTACGTTCGTGATCTTTACAAATGAAACTTTTTTGACAAATATCATTGAAATAATTTTCATTAAGATTTTTGCTTCAACTTATAATTATTCTTTTATAAATAGAAGTAATCTTTTTTGTCTGAAGCTAAAGTTATCAGAAAATACTGGTCCGAATTATTGTATTTTTAAAAGCGAAGCTTTTCTATAATTAGGGTCGGTCCGTACGTCCGTCCGTCCGTCCGTCCGAGATAGTTAGCTTTTATTCGTTAATTTAGGCATGTTAGAATTGTCCTATCGATTTCAAACTTTGCATGGTGATTCCTCTAGTAGTTAGGTACGATTTAAAAAGCGTAGCAACTCTATAATTATTACCAGAATGTCCGTACGTCCATTTTAAACATGTTGATTTTTCTAGTTTTTTAACAACAAATTTTTTTGTGATCTAATTATCCGTTTGATCGAATTTTTGGTATATTGATTCCTGGAAAAACAAAAAACAATATTTTAAGCGAAGCAACTCTATAATCAAGTCCTAAAGATGTAAGTATGTCCATAAACATTATCCTTTATCAAGCAGTTTTTCGATAAATTTACTTACAATTTTGCTTCGACTCTTATACTTTTATATTCTGATTATTCAGTTCAGACACTGTACAAGTGTTAATGTCCGTTTGTCCTACCGATTCAGTGCTTCGCTTTTATGGATGTTGTCATCCTTGTATTTAGTATGTCTTGGGGTTGTATTAGGCTATTTACCCCACCCTCCCCTAAATGCTAGTTGCGCAGCCTGTAGAAACATAAAAAAGGATTAACCATCATTTTTAAAAAGTTATCTTATTTTTTTGTAAATATTGTTCATCAACCCTTCGTGAACTTAAATTATATTGCAAGCAACTCCATTAACGGGGCTTGTAGATTGGGGTATAGGGGTGTCAACACCCTTCTACAATTAAGAATTTGGGAAGGACCTTTTTTTGACCAAAAGTGCACTCATACCCCTATAAAACCCATGTGCATGCCATTGACCTATCTCTGTATTACAAAATTGAATGGATTTGACAGCAGTTCCCTAATTACAATCAAAATTAATTCTGAAATTGGTTCAAAATTTGGGTATTCATTAATTAACTTTTTGTAGTTGCCCTTTGTTGCATCTACTCTCTAGGTCATTTTCCTATTCTTATACAAAAAGCAACAGGATCTCTGTGTGTGTACCGAAGTATCTCGCTAATCACTGAACTATAGTTTAAAGAGTGTTCTTGTTAGTAGCACAACTACTTACCATCTAACTGTGTGTCCCATGGATCAATTTTCCCAACCAATAACTTGTTATTCTTTCACATTGTGATATTATTTAAACAATGCATTTACATAATATGGCATAATAGTTATTTCTCGCATCGTATTATAAACAGCTTTCCGCGGATATAGAAAGTACAAATATAAGATTAAAACCAGTTTTTTTAGCCCCGAGGTGCCGAAGGCACGGGCTAAAAAAATGGTTTTTAATCTTATGATTGTACATGTTTATATTCGTAGAAAGCAGGATATAATACGATGCTAGACATAGTTTTTTCGTATGAATGAGAACCGGTTCCTATCCACCAGATTCGAAGAAATACGAGAAAAGATCTTAAAATCATGTTTCTTGTTGCTGCGCTACTCCATAATAGCCTGTGTTTGTTTGTAATGAGCTTCACGATCTCAATTAATCTAATTATGTATTGGTATTAAAAAGATGGTTTTGGCTGCTCCCACAATGTCAACAAAAATTTATTAACAACAACGCAATTATTCAATTTTGATTTAACATAAAAATGACAATTTTATCCTCTTGCCCCCACCCCCACCTTTTCAAAAAATTTATTAAAAAGAAAAAGTGAAATTTTTTTTTTAATAGTCATTTTTTCTAGAGATGATTTCACTTGGGAGGTTTGATGATACCCTCTTTCAAAATAGTTATAAACCTTCCCAGGGCCCATAAGAAGCTTCATTGTAAGGGTGAACCATATCGGTCCAGGGGTTAGACATCCTGTTACTCTTATATAAGGGAAGGATTGTATTATGATAGTATATCCGAATTGTAAATAAAAAAACAATACTATTTTGGATTTATGGCAAGTTTGTCAATTCAAGCATTTTGCTAATTTGTAACTTTGTATATTTTACATAAACAAATTGGTATTAAAAAGCTGCTTTTAACCTATTAATCTACAGTTAATTTCAGATAATTGCAAAAATGTTTTTAGAAGTTATATGTGATAGAGTTTATACAATAAAGTCAAACAAAATGAAGAAAAAAAACATATCACTGCCCAGCGACGACCAACGGGGGGATGTTTTAATCTCCCTACCCCACCATAAAACAGAAAATGGGAAAATCTTAGTCACCAGTTTTTTAGAAATCTGGGAATCAACACAAAACAAATGCTTGGACGTCCTTGACTTTGTCTATAAAAAAAAAACGGAACATTGACATGTTATATTGACAATAAATTCTAAAAATCAGACATGATAATATTTAACAACTAGCTGTTTTCAATACTTTTCCAAACTTAAAAAACACCATGTTACATGATTTTCCAATCATGAGGGATCTTACGATGTCACAAAAGTTGGAGGAATTTTAAAAGAGCTGCTGCTTTACAAGTCGTGAAAGGCAGGAATAAGGTATAACAAACAAGCAAAATAAAACTAAAATTATTTTTGGGGAGGGGGAAGATGTAGAGGTCGTCAATTCTACGATGTGTTGACCCCCAACAGCAGCTGAAATTACGTATAGGTTTCGTGATTTTTTCTCTCGAATTAATTTCGTTGTTAGTATAAACTGCTTGAAAGGTCTATAAGACAAGTTTAAGACAACTTATTAGTACATACATTAAAATAATTTGTTGCATGTGAAAAAAGTCGCCATTGCTAAAATTTAACTTACTAATGATTGCGCCCCTTTCATATAGAGGGTTTGTATTCATAGAGAAGTGCAGAAAAGTAGCCTAAAACTATCAGAAGGCTTTAATTTTAAAAAATGCCCAAAATCATCACACGGCATACATGAAGCCTCTCTGAAATGGAGAATTTAATCGGTGCAGTATTTATCGAAATCCAAAGCTACACACAAAAAAACGGCTTAATTTGTTATATTATAGTATAAGTTTATTGAAATTATAATAATAATGTATTCTTAATATTACCTTTTTATTGTGTAATCAACTATCTATTTTTAATATAAAACTATCTACTTTCTATCTGTCTATTTATTTTTATCTTCTAATCTATGATGATATAATTATATCTAATATTAGATCATTTTTTTACCAACCTTTAATTAAACCTTTTAAACAATTAATTATGCGCAAACAAGGATAATTATTTTCATGAGTAAAAGAGTATAACAAAACTAGCAAAATAAGTTTACAATTAGCTACAGTTAGCAGCCAGCCACCATAAACCTTACTCAGCCGAAGATTTTATAAGCTTCTCTCCACCTGTACCGCAGCTTCCCTCATTAAGTAACTTTTTGACAGCTTGGACAACAAATAACTCGGATTCAAGAAAGCTGGTCGGTTTATAGTAAGAATCAACCTATACCTCAGCTGCAGCATGCATAAGCCTCACTCATAACTCTCAGCCATAGCCACTCTAAGCCACAGCCAACTAATTTTGATTTAACTGTGTAGCTAAAGGCGCGGCTGCCGATTCCTATTTTAAATAGTCTTAAGAGGTTAAGGATATTGATCTATTTAAGAAATAAAAAAATATATATAAAAAATATATTATAAAATATCTCATTTTTATTTTTTTTCTTACTTGTTTTTGAAAAAAGTAAAATCTTAAATCTTATTAATTATGCCTTAAAATGTTTTTGAAATAACTCTTTTTCTTCGTAATGATTAAAATGGTCACTTTTAAAAAAATCTAAAATTCCTCATATTGTTATTTTTACATTTTCTATTGATCTATCAAAGACCACTTTATTCACTAAAAGCCTTAATTCTTTTAATTTTCAATGGATTATTTCCAAATTTTTGTGCCTTTAGGGTAAGCTTTAGCTATTAATAAGCGGTCCGTTTAGTAAAAGAGTTTCATGTGTAAGAATGAATACGCCCTTAGCATCTAGTGTTTTAGCCTTTTAGATTTTAACATATAACTTTTCATTATAAGATAGTTACAGAGAAAAATAGATAGATGGATGTAATTTTCTTATCCGATTAATATCAGGGATTTAAAAGGATAGGACAATGGCCGATATATTGATGTACACCCCCAATGATTAGAAGCAAGATTAACCCTTCCGTAAATTAAAAATATTGGTTCAAACATTTGGAATCTAATAAACCAATCAAAATTCAGTAAAAGTACCCAAATTTTTTAGGCCAAGGAATAAAATAACGCGATTAAGCTTTGGGTACAAGTTTATTTACAGCCCAATGCCAATATGCCCACATGTCCTGATTTCAAGGACATAAGAATTATTTGTTGGGTGTTCTATAACTTCCATAATGTGTAATGTTAGTATATCATCAGATGAAGCGAATTTTAGTAGATTTAATACCCTAGATGGCCAAGCAGATATTATAATACGTATATGATATTGGTCAGTTTGTTCATCGAGTAGGAGGGAGGGGGTGGTGAGATCTTTATTTTAGTCCACTACTAGTTTAACTTTATTAGAGTACATGCTAATCTGGTGTTGGATCCAAGCGGAGAGGATGGCACACCAGTTTGTTGATTTAGTTTGTGTGTGTAAACGTGGTATTAATTTGATTTATAAAGATTAATTACCCATCAACCTAATTTTATGATTAGAATTTCAGATAAAGGAAAAGGTATATCGGCCTTTAAAATATAAGTAAATATATACCTAACAAGTTCAAACATCTAAAAATCTTTACACTGTGGGCTAGAATTGAATCAAGACAAAAGTAAGTGCCGAGCCCTGGGACCTATGTATAGTGAAAATAGACATAAAAACATGATGATTCCAGGTAAAACTAAAATATATCAGCGGGGGCTTTTTAAGAAAATTAGATTTGAAAATTTCAAGTTCAATTTTCACCCCCTAGGAGTTGCCGCATAATCACGACAAGAAAAGCAAATATTATTTATTTTAAATTTAAAACAACTGTGCTTTTATAAAGTTCTTCATAAAACCACTCCTGAAGGGAGTTAATAAATGGCCATTTTTATCACTTGCTTTGCAAAGGTCACGAAAATTTTGGTTTTACCTGGAATAATCATGGTCTTATGTCTATTTTCACCATACATAGGTCCCAGGGCTCGGTACGTACTTTTGTATTGATTCAATTCTAGCCCACTGTGTTTAAGTATGACCGACGGACCAAGTAAATTATATACAATTCACCAGTTTGTGAATCTTCAAAAAAATATAAGCCGTCTATCTTGAAAAGCAGCCTAGAAAAATAAAGTTGTAACCATCCCAATACACAAATTTACAAATAAAATAGTCTAAAACCATCCTTGGACTCAATCATTTCCGTCATTTACGAGGTCTTAGCGGTCAACCAATAAACCTTAGTACTTATGATTCTGTATAATAGAATTATTGAATTTGTCAGTCCATTTATTTCAGCTAATTTCTAATAACAGACTATGACGAGATGGGGTTCTCATTATCTATCTATCAAATGTTAAAGTTTCCTAATTATCTATCTATCTAACAATATCGATTAATAATTAGTTGTCTTCGGCCTTGATCTTGGACAAAGCAAGGATTATATACATTAAGGTATGTTAGTTCGTCCGTATGGACGGATACGGATGGGCCAGATTGACATTGGGGCATGTGAATTTACCTATCAAGTTGAAACCTTGCGTGAAGATTCTTAAAACGACATGGTATTATTATAAAAGAGTATGTAATTCTTTGAGCATTGATTGTGTTGTCTATTTTATTGTTTATTTCTCAACATGATAGAATAATCCTGCATAATTAAAACTTTACTTGGATACAAGAAATTACGCCTTAACTTCCGACTTAATAACCTGTAAGATAAATAAAAAAAATCCTTGAGCCTTCTTAATGACCTTCTCCTTAATAACTCTAATAATAAATCGATACATTTCTTTAAAATTTTTTTTTGTACTTTATTAGACGAATTTGACAAAGTGTAAATTTAGAGAAGCCTCGCTCCTTTGAAAAGAACTCAGGTCCCCTCCTGATGAGTAGGATATTAACATAATCAATCTTATGTCTCATTTAAATATGAGAGATAGATTAGAGTGTTACGTTCTATCAAGTTAATTTTTTTTATTTGAATATTAGAGATAGATTAGAGTATTACTTAATATATCTAGTTAAATTGTCTCATTTATATATGATAGATAAATTAGAGTGTTACATTATACAAAGTTTTTTTGTCTGATTTGAATATCAGAGACATATTAGAGTATTACTTAATATATCTTGTAATAATCAATCTTATGTCTCATTTAAAAAATAGAGATAGATTAGATTGTTACGTTCTATCAAGTTATTTTTTTTATTTGAATATTAGAGATAAATTAGAGTATTACTAAATATATCTAGTTAAATTGTCTCATTTATATATGAGAGATAAATTAGAGTGTTACACTATACCAAGTTTTTTTTTGTCTGATTTGAATATCAGAGAAATATTAGAGTATTACTTAATATATCTTGTAATAATCAATCTTATGTCTCATTTAAATAATAGAGATAGATTAGAGTGTTACGTTCTATCAAGATAATTTTTTTATTTGGATATTAGAGATAGATAAGAGTATTACTTAATATATCTAGTTAAATTGTCTCATTTATATATGAGAGATAAATTAGAGTGTTACATTATACCAAGTTTTTTGTCTGATTTGAATATCAGAGACATATTAGAGTATTGCTTAATATACCTAGTTATATTGCTATTTGAAATATAAGATAGATTAGAGTGTTACGTTATACCAAGTTTTTTTGTCTGATTTGAATATCAGAGACATATTAGTGTATTACTTAATATGAATATCGTGTATATTGTCTCATTTAAATATGAGAGATAAATTAGAGTGTTACATTATATCAAGTTTTTTTATCTTATTTGATTATTAGAGACATATTATAGTATTACTTAATATACCTAGTTATATTATCTCATTTAAATAAGAGTGTTACGTAATATTTTGTCTTATTCAAATCATAGAGATAAATTAGAGTGTTACGTTAAAACAAGTTATATTTTTTCTTATTTAAATATTATATATAGATTAGAGTGTTACGTTTTATCATTTAAATTTTGTCTTATTTTAATAATATAGATAGATTAGAGTGTTACGTTATACCAAGTCTATTAATCTATCTGGTACTTTTTTCTCTCTATTCTGCCTATCTAATTATTTATTTGGCTTTCTGGCTACCTATCTATCAATAAATCCTTTTATCTGTCTATCTTTTTATCTATCTAGCTCTCTGGATATCTATCTTTCTATCATATGAGGATATCAAATTATATTTGTGACATTTTTACTGCTATTTTCTTGTCGCTATCTTTCTCGACTTGGACGTTCTTTCAAAATCAGCATAAAGGCTGAAAGCGAAGCTTTTCTATACTTAGGATTGTATACAGTTTATCTGACTCTTTTTATTACTAGTATTGTTGGGAGGAGATATAGGACTGTCCTCAAAGTTTTGTAAATATATTCCCTCATTAAGAGGAATAGAGACTATTGAGACTTTTATTAAACCGTAATTGGGTTGTCTATACATTCCCACCAGTGATTTTAATATACCTGCATTCGTCCTTTTTTAAGTACACCATGTCTTTAGAAATATTTTAAAATTATGTTATTTTACAAAAAAAAATTAAAGGGAATGTTTGGACACTTTAAAAAACATTTTCTCTAGACGTTTTTACCCTTTAACAGTGTTCTTACAATGAAAGGGAATGTTTAATAATTTGTTACAATTTGGTTTTTTAACATTGGCTAATTTGTTGAGCTTATCTTTAAAGGGTTTTCATTAACTCAGTGTATATTATATTTTTCTCAGTTTTAAGTTAATAATTTTTGCTACTAATATTTTTTGCAGGTTTTCAACTCTGTGATATATAATATGGTAGGGTTAGTCATGACTTTCGCTAAAGTATTATAACCCCAAAGTTTACAAAATCTCCTGATGACACAATACAAATATTGTTAAGGGTCATTTGGTATTGTGAGTTAATTAAATGGGCAGGATTCCTTATAATGCAGTAACAGGTTTTTTGTGTGTATGTCTGTCTCTTTGTATCGAAGGATCTCGCTTGCCGCAGAATCGATACGGTTCTCCTTTACAATGTAACTTCTCATAGGTCCTGGGCAGGTTTATAACTATTTTGTGGGAAAACCGCCAAAAATAAAAAAAGATAAAAGTAGAACCGCCCAGCAGCCTTATTGATATTTATTTGGTAAACAGTTGCTATAATATTAATTTGCAGAAATGAAGGAAAAAATTTGAAGAGTTTGTGATAGCACACCATATGGTAGTTAAGTTTGAGGTGACAAAATCTTGACATCAACTCGTGTAACTAAACACCTTACCATTCCATCTACTATTCTATATTTATTTTGTATGGCTATATATTCCAAAACCTTTATATCTATCTATTAACCCTAGATAGATAGATATCTATACTTATCTCAATAACTAACTATCTATATATCCTTACACTCTATCTGTATGTCCCACCCCCCAAGAAAATAGCCAAAAACCACCAAAGGACCAGTAGATATATTCCCTGAAGAGTAGAATACAATCAGTTCAGTGGTTACCGAGATTTTAAGCTTTAGACGGACGGACGGACAGACTTCAAGCTAATTTGTATTTTTTATATATTTCTAGGTTTCTATCCTAGCTATCGTTCTATCTTGGTTTCTCTCTATCTTGACACTAGCTCGTGTAACTAAATACTTAACCAAATAAACATACAAACCAACCAAACAAATCATCACATTAAAAGACGAAACTTAGGACAAATATATTGAATTTTTTAAAGTCAACATTAGAGTAAAACACTAGAGGGAAAAAGGGTTAAAAAACTGTATGTCCCCATCCCAAGGACCTTGTGCCGACTCCCAATTGGGTCTTTGAAAATCAACCAATAGAATCGAGAATATTAACACAGGCAAGTAGAAGAAAACAATTTGCTATCAGACGAAAACTGTCCTTGGAAAAGGGAGGCAGATAATTATCTGTATATACATCTATATTATAGGTCTGTTAAGCCAAACCTTTGTCAAAATAATGTCATTTTACTGACCTAACATTGACTCTGATTTACATTTGTTTTAAATACCATTTTTATTTTGTAGTATTTTTATCCCCAATGCAAAAAATACCTCTTGCATATCCGTTTTTAAGATTTCTATAGCACATAAGGACATAATCTAGTAAACAAATGCAAACAATATTTAGATACAACTAAAAAACAAGGATGACAACATCCATAAAAGCGAAGCACTGAAACGGTATTACAAACGGACATAAACACTTATATAGTGTCAGAACTGAATAATCAGTATATAAATGTAAAAGAGTCGAAGCAAAATTGTAAGTAAATTTGTTGAAAAACTGCTTTATACAGGATAATGTTTTTGGACATACTTACATATTTAGGACTTGATTATAGAGTTGCTTTGCTTATAATATTATACTTTGTTGTCCCAGGAATCAATATACCAAAAATCAGATCAATCGGATGATTAGATCACATAAAAAATTGTTGTTAAAAAAGTTAAAAAATCAACATGTTTAAAATGGATGTACGGAAATTTTGGTAATGATTATAGAGTTGCTACGCTTTCTAAATCATACCTAACTACTAAAGGAATCACCATGCAAAATTTGATATCGATAAGACAATTCTAACATGCCTAAATTAACGAAAAAAGCTATCCGTTACGGACGGACGGACGTATGGACGGACCGACCATAATTATAGAAAAGCTTCGCTTTTAATAACATAAAAATGTATGTAATTCTATTTAAACAATAAAAAAACAAGAATGACAACATTCATAAAAGTGAATATCTGAAACAGTAAGATAAACAAACTTTTACACTTGCAGAGTGTCAGAACTGAAAAAGCAGAATATAAATGTATAAGTCTAAACAAAATTTTAAGTAAATTTGTTGCAAAACTGCTGAAATACAGTACATACTTACATTTTTATTATTTGATTTGCTTATAGCATTGAACTTTGTTGTAATTTGAATCAAAACCGATTCTGAATTTCACAAAAGTTGATAAAATGCTATAATGCGTTTTCAACCATTCCCCTCCAACCCCCCCCCCCCCCCAAATAATCATTTATGAGACAAAATTGATTTTTATACTTTCTATTCATAGCATTCTGTGGTTGAAATTATTTTTATTATTTATTATTTAAAAAATTGGTCAATGTTATATTTTTATTTAGGGGAAAAAGTTTAAACTTGTATGAATTAACTATGAGACTTTTATTTGTTCGTAAAAACCGCATCAGAAGAATGTTTGTTTTTCACTACTTTTTGTCGAGCCCTGTAAAATTTATGTCTCCAAATGTAAGTTAAGATTGAAACCAAGGTTAGGTCAGACAGTTAGTGGTGGGAAGCAAATCTTTTTTACAGTTAGGGTCTCAATTTTAAACATGTTAAGCACTAAATCTTTCCTAGTTTGATTCATGTGTGTGTTCGAGAGGGTTTAGGGAAATTGAAAAAACAATTATAAAACTTTGGGTACTAGTGTAATTCACGGTCCAATGTTCCCTCTTCCTGGCAGATGGCAGACCGACAAAGATTAGATGTAGCGTAGCGTTACTACAAAAATAAGCAAATTTGAAAACAAATAGAAGTAAATAAAACATTGTAATACAAACCATAATCAGTCATGATCATGTAATGTTTTGATTATTATAAAATAGAAAAGCATACATTTTTAATAGAAAACTTATAAGCTTCCGAAAAGTTTCCGAGTTTTTAACCTTATTCGTACAGATGTTGTTTTAACTATATCTTTAATTTTTTTTACTTATAAGCAAGGTACATAACACAATTTCATTTAAAATTTATCTAAAACCACTTGAGAAAGATTGGATAAAGGATATACGTGGACAGGGGCGTCCAAGCTTTTTATTTTGGGGGGGGGTAAAATTTTTTAAGGGGGGTGTAATTCGGTTTTGGGGGGGGGGTAGAATGGCGCGCGAGGCGCGCCGCAAATTTTTTTTACCCCCTCCAAAATTTTTACCCCGGGGGTAAAATTTGCTTGGGGGGGGGGGGTAATTACCCCCCCTGAAATCTGTTGGCAGGGGTAATTTTAATTTTATCGAAAATTTAGTATTAAAAATGCGCGCGAAGCGCGCAAAAATTTTTTTTGTTAGAGATTTTCTATTTTGGGGGGGGTAAATACCCCCTCCTAAATGGTTGGGGGTGCCTACGGCACCCCCAGATTAGGGGTAAATTTTAAATGGGGGGGGGGGGGGGTAATCGCCCCATTACCCCCCCCTTGGACGCCTATGTACGTGGATATATTGACAGGGGAAAATTTGTCGTCGCTTAGGTTGATAATATCGACCTGATTTATTGGTAATTTCATCCAGTAGTAGATTAAATAACAAGGCAAAGAGGGTAGAAGATGGGTATCGTTTTTTTAGCCGGCTATGAGCATCCCTTTAAAATGAAAATCGGGTTGTGCAACATCCATGTTATAATGTACCAATAAGAGAAAGCTATCGTTAAATAGTTAAACATACAAAGCAATAAAAGCAAAGCTTTTTGTAACAAGCTTTGCGGGTTAAAAACTGAGTATTGCTAATTTGTTTGGTATGGCAAATTAAGCAGAGAGCCTTGTTTCAAGTTTAAAGGGCGTAGGCCAAGTAAGCCTTACAACATAACAGATGAAGTAA
The DNA here is from genome assembly GCF_053477335.1 of Acartia tonsa. Taxonomy (NCBI): domain Eukaryota; kingdom Metazoa; phylum Arthropoda; class Copepoda; order Calanoida; family Acartiidae; genus Acartia; species Acartia tonsa. Next base: position 33,567,465 of record NC_137264.1, on the reverse strand, counting down.
GAAATTGGCTGGGTATCAACTTATCTCTGCAAATAAATACTGATAAAGCAGACTGTTAATTATACTGGTACTCAATGTTTTGTAGACACAATCTCTCATTCGTTGGCGTAAAAACTTTGTGGACTTAAATTAGATATTGATTGGCTTGTGCAAATGTAAGTATCCAAACGCTTCAACCAAAAATTTTATTACACATAAAGGGTCATTTTATATCTCATAATTAGAAGGTGCACATCCATTGTCTTATTTTTAGATCTCTGAGAAAAAGCAATACTATTCTATATGCAAACACTGTTTTTATGTACAAAGAATACGGTAATATATTCAATATTAATTTTTTTAGAGCCGATTTTCAATGGAAGGGTGTTGGTTTTCCCTCCTGTGATAAGCAAGGAGAACCAAATTGGTTCAGTGGTTAGTAAGATCCTAAGGTACACACATACACAGATCCTGTTACTTTTATATATGAATACAATAAAATTATTACATCAAGATGTTACCCAGCCAGTGTAATGTTAATGTTTGGGGGCGGCAAAACAACTTTTACTTTTTACAAATTGATATATGAGCACCTAATTTACAGACCCATATCTTAGAATAGACCTATCTATCTATCTTTATTTATTTTATCTATCAATGTATATTGTTTATACATTCTTATTTATCTATTGATAATTCAATTTATACAACCATTCTGATATATTTATCCATCAATCTTTCCATCCATCTTTTATCTAACTATTTATTTATCAATTTATATCTCAATCATTTATTTGTCTATCTTCATATATCCAACCATGTCTCTTTCCAACTGTATAACCATCTATCTATCCAACTATATATCTATTTTTCTAACCATCTATCTATCCAACTGTATTACCATCTTTCTATCCAACTATCTATCTATCCAACTATCTATCTATCCAACTATCTATCTATCCAACTATCTATTTATCCAACCATCTCTATATCTAGGCATCTATCTATCCAACTTTTCATCTATCCAGTCATCTATCTAATCATTTATCTATCCAACAAACTACACAACAATTTATCTATCTGACCATCTTTTTAATAAAACATCTATTTATCTAAATTATGTATTGTTTCAGATAAAAAACTTCTTATATGAGAGGTTTAGTATTTTTTTTCTCAAAATTCTCACCACTTTTTAACTGGCAAAGATTTTTGATCATTTTGGTTTAAAGTACACACTTTATAGGGAGCTCTTGCCGTTAATTTCGGCGTAAAAAAATTGTCTTATCGATTTAAAACATGCTGGTTTAACTTTTAAGACAACAATACTACATACAGTTTTGCGCGGTTCGTAAAAAAAACATAGGATTAATTGCATTTTTTTGTATCGAAGGCCAATAAAAACAAGGATTATTTAAAGAAAATGTTAAGAATACGATACATGCCAGAACCTTTTTTATCTAGCGATACAAATCTTTTTCGGACCGATAATGGAACTCAAAAACAAATCAATTTAATTGTTCTTGGTTTGCTACAAAAGTTTTATCATATTGTACTTTATCATCCTTGTTATCCTAAATTAAAACCTTCTGTTTAGATCTAGATGATCATTGAAAATTAGAAATTTTAATGAAAAAAAAGTTGATGAAATGAGTGTTCATACAAGAAGTAATTATCTTACAATTAAGCAATTCTATAATTCCATATGTCCGTCAGTTTGTCAAAAGTTATGTTAGCTGAAATTCCACAAGTGAAATGATATTTTCACGGCTGCTATTAAAGATCGAAGTATACTTGTTTTGAATCAATAATCAATCAGAATATACATTTAAGCTCCATTATTTGTTCATTACGAATTGGAGGATGTTTCTTGGCTGCTATTAAAAATATATGTCTCAAAGAACCTAGTAATAGTGTCTTTTTATCTTTGTGACGTATCAAAAATCGAAGGATGAGAGGGGAGGTGGGAAAGGAAACCCCTAAAAAAGAGATGGATTTTTGTTACGTCACAAAGATAAAAAGTTAGACACTATTACTAGGTTCTGTCTCAAATATTGTGTAAAGGTATCATTTTCTTATGGACATCAATAAGTTTTGTCCTTTCTTTATTTTGTTGGAAAGTTTTGGTAGTTTGGATAAAAAATGTAATATATTTGATTTTGCTACTTATGGATGTCGCCATCGTTTTGCTACTTGTTTGTTAGCAAATTTTGATGAATTATTAGAACATTTTGAACATAAATGCCTGTAGCCGCCGACAATCATTAAAATAATCTGACGAGTGTAACTTACAATACAGTCAAAATTAATATTAATTCATTCGTCAGAAGTTAGGAAACAAAGGTTTTTAAATAGTTAGGTTTTCAACCAGAATTAATATGTACATTTTGTTTGTATAACAGATAACTTTTAAAATTTAATCTTAAAAAGCTGTTTACATCAACAAATATTGTATATCAATGTTTGGTGAAAATTATAAATAGCAAACGATTTTTTTAAAGGATGGATTTATTTTTAACTTTATACAGAATTACAGAATGGTTATAAATGGGATATATTATTATATTTTTTATGAACCAACCTCTAGCCGTATTCTTACCGAAAGCTGAATTTTGTTGATATGATTGAAGGCGGGTGTGGGGTTATTTAGCGAAGTTGCCTGCACTCCTATATAGAATATACATTTTGGTGAAATTTTAATATTAATGAATTTACGGAAACAATGCATAATCATAATAATTTCAACACTCAGAAGGTGTTCCATGTAGTTTAAAATCCCTTACACTGTCTGTTTGTCTGTCTGTAATTTAATACGAGTAACAATTGTTTATTTTGTTCTTTATATTGTTAAATAATATGTTTTTTTTTTCATTACATCATTAAACTCATTAGGGTTGTCCAGGGGGGGGGGGGGGGTAAAATTGCTCACTCCCTCCCAAACAAATTTTGAGGTACCAGGGGCAACCCCAACATTTTTTAATGTACATTAGATAACCCACCCATCCAGAAACTTTAGAAACCTTTCATTTTAGCCCACTCAAAATGAAAAGCTTGGACGTCTTTGTCACACATATCAATAGCAGTCTTCAGTCTTGACGTCATCAGGAAGAGCAAAATTTTGAAATTGCAATCCAAGTTTTTTCTATGATGAAGAAAAGATATGATAATTTTAAAAGAGAAATCATCTCATTATAGACTTTCCAATTGAAATAAATTTACGAATCAAATATTTCATTTATTATTTGCCCTGAAAGTTTTTTAAATGAGTCTGACGCTCTAGTGATAATATGTTTATACAAAACAACTATTTAGCATATTATCAAAATCAGTCATCCACTTTTATGACGCTGCAATATATTTTCATGTATGCTTCGAAACCGATTAATATCCGTTGGATTAGAACCAGTTGTAAGCCATACTGAGAAATCATGTATCGTTCATATCCAGTTTCCTACGAATATTAAAATAAAAATCATAATATTAAAATATTTAATCTTATAATTGTTTATTAATTATATTACCCGCGGAAAGCTGTTTATAATACGATGCAATAAAAACTAATCTCTTGGCAATGATATGCGGTTAAACTTAAAAATATCGGTATAGTAATTTTTGTCAAAATAAAAGTTGGAATAAAGGTAAATTTTTTATAAAAGAACACTTTTCATAGAAACATTTGGCTAAAGGAATATATTTTAAGATTAAATAAAAGTCCTGAGAGTTTTTTTAAGCCAACGGATTATAATGGATGATCAATGTATAAATTATTACATACGGATTGTTCAACCCCCCCCCCCCCCCGCCCCCCCCAGGGCCACTTTCCCGTGGCAGTCTGCTGTTCAGTTTTCTCTGGCTTGAAGAAACACGAGAAAAGCTTTGATAGATACATGGATAATGTGAAAGATTCTCACACACTCTGAATTAGTGTTACTTTCAGCTGGATAATAAAACGACGTTCAAGCTTGTTTTGATTAGGGACAAAATAAGAGTTTCAAAGATTTGAGGGAAGCTGATCTATTCTTTTAAAACACTCCTTCTACCCACTTGGACATATGTGATTCCCCCCTCTTTGTCTAATTCCGATATGAACAAACATTTTGAAATCTTCAAAAAGACCGTTTTTAAAGCTTTTGTTCCATCTTAATTTTAACGATTTTTACAAAATTTCAATTTTAGGGGAATTTATTTTGGTAAATTTCAGGTTTATATCGACACACTAGAATTGAAATTTGTAAAAATCTTTAAAATTAAGATGGTACAAGAGCTTTAAAAATAGGTATTTTTGCAAATTTTTTAATTGTACCATCGCAATTTTTGCATTACAGAAAAATATTTTGCATGGGTCATTATTATGCATAAATCAACCGTATTATGGCTGAGGGCCAAAATTTTAACAAAATTTTTCTAAAATGGGACGGGTAATTATCATGTACTCTAATAATGTGAACCTTATAGCTGGCTAAAATAACGTTTACCCCAATCAACCTCATTTACCACATCCCCTCACGTCCGACTGAATAAACAAACTGACCAATAAATTATGTCCCTGTTAGCAACCCAAATTGACGACAATTTTCCCCTGTCATAATATCCACGCATATCTTATATCCATTATAGATAAATATAATTGTAAGAAAGGTCCAAAACTATTGTCTGCACGATTTAGAATAAATAATTTCTAAATAGAAGACATATTATAATGGTAAATATTTCAAATTATTTCTCAATTATGACTCTTTTTTATTAGAAACGTTATTTAAAAGGGTTCTGTTTTTCCATCTGTCTGTCTGTCTGTAATGCTTATGTTGCCTGATTTGTAAAAAAAATGGGAGACATTATCTTTCAAACATTATTTTTGTAAGTTTTGAAGTCGATAGGACTATTCTTTCTAATAGAACTAAATTTATGAGAAAAAATATCTGATATAAATTTAAAGATAAATTGAAATATCTAAAATGTAAAAAAATATGTCTATTAAAGTTACCAACTTTAATAACTTTTTTCATCTTTACTATTGAATAAAAACTGTGCTTTGATTATAGAATTAATCTTAGGTGATTGATTCCATATGGAAAAGAAAGCGATTTGCCGCTAGCAATTTTTACAGTAAAGACTATGAAAAGTGTAAACCCGTATTTCTTTATATGAATAGTAAGGATATCGGGACAAGACAATAAAAGATTAAATCATATATACCCTCTTTTATGATAAACTAAAATGCCCCTTCTCTAGGTGGAAAAGTTTGAACACAAATCAATCAAGTTTTAATAAGCAAAGCAATCCCAAAAGTGCCAACGAATTAGAGAAAGAACATATGTACAAAAATTGGGAACCAGTATGATTTATACGGGCGTTGCTACAAAAGACCAACTCTACAAAAGACCAACAACTACAAAAGACCAACTCTACAAAAGACCAACGCCTACAAAAGTCCAACTCTACAAAAGACTAACACCTACAAAAGACCAACACCTAAATAAGATCAACACCTACAAAAGACCAACACTTACAAAAGACCAACACCTACACAAGGTCTACCCACACAAAAGATTAACATTCGTTGCAGAATGTTGGAATGTAATGATTTTTTATCATTAAAATTGGAAGATTTAAAATTTTTATCATTAAAATTGGAAGATTTTCATGCAATTATTTCATTACATTGATACAAAATAAATTAATTTTCTGCTTGTTCTCGTAATTGTGTCGTTTATAATCTATTTAGAGCAATCATTTTATTAATTTGATAATACAGATATATTGGTAGACCATTTGCAGCTTTAGACCTTCTAGCATTACGATTTTTGAATGTTGGTCTTTTGTAGGTGTTGGTCTTTTGTAGAGTTGGTCTTTTGTAGCAACGCCTTTATACGCAGTCCAATGTTCCTGTTAATATCAAAACAGTTTTGTAATAGTTATTTCTCGCATCGTATTATAAACGGCTTTCCGCGGATATAGAATGTACAATTATGAGATTAAAACTAGTTTTTTTAGCCCGGAGGTGACGAAGTCACCGGCTAAAAAAACTAGTTTTAATCTTATGATTGTATATTTCTATATTCGTAGAAAGCTGGATATAATACGATGCTAGACATAGTTTTTTCGTATGGATGAGAACCGGTTCCTATCCACCGGATTCGAATGAATACGAGAAATATAATTTATAATTTTTATTAATTCCCCCTTCTATTCTTTCTTTGATATAAAAGCAAAGTTATTCTTTAAATATAGGGTTTCAGTATATAGAATCTTTTAAAAGAAAAGCTTTGAAGCTGCAGTCGCAGCTTTTTAAAAAAACATTAGATTTAAAATGGTGTATTAAGCAGCAACGTTATAAGCAGCCAAGCTGATGTTATAAAAAATGGCAACCCAACTTTTTAAATGAAATGATGAAGGTAATTTTTTGAGGTAGATTTCATAAGTGGCTTTTTTACATATTTGTTTGTTTATTCATACATTCTTGAAATCATATGCAAACATTAAAAATTCTTACAAAACTGCAAATTTTTTTAAGATAAATTCGCAAATAAGTATTTTGTGATTTATTTTTAGTGGCGGAGCTACTCTACAATTCACTTTGTCTCTTTGTTCTTCCGTCAGTGAGTCATTAAAGCTGTGGGTCAAGTGTAGTTTTCTTGGTTGCTATTTTAGATAGACTGCTGTTTTTTTTTGTGTAAATGTTAAAGACATGTATCAAAGGTTTCGTGATTTTTCCACAAATATAATTGAATTGAGACAAATTACAGTACATTCATGATATTTTCTTCTCATCAGTGTTAAATATTATATTCGTTTTGAGAAAGATACTTTTTATCTTTATCGTAATGTAATGAGGTGGTTGGAAAATAGGGGGGAATAAACCCAAATCAAAGTTTATAAAATTCAATTAGGAGCTTTGTCCATTTCTATATAAATTTTGGAGTTCCTAAAGCAGCTAAATCTTTACATGTAGAAATTACCCCTCATAGTCGCCCTTGATCACACCTCTGACATAGCAACAGTCAAGATTAAGCGGTTGGTTTGTTTTGACACTATTGGCACACTCATACATTGGTGAAGTTGTTAACAAATATTTTTAGCCTGTGTATCTGCCTCTTGAGATTTGTTTAAATACGATCTGTTTATATATTAGTGGCTGTACCCCTAACATCTATGTAGGAGAATGGAAAAGCAGAAAAAAAACCTAAATGCATTCTAAGACATAAAGACAAAAATAAATAGCCTAAAACCATCTCGTGACCTATGTGAAGCTTCCCTGAATGAAAGAATCAATCAGTTGGCAAGCTTTTAACGGAAAAGCCAAAAATCTTACTTTATTTTTTAACTTTTACATTCAGCCGTTTGGCAGCTTGTACATTTTCATAGATTTTTGGAGATAATCGATCCCGGGAAAATTTTACCGTGAACTAAACCAAAACCAAATATTTTAAATTGAAGATAAAGCTTTTTGAATATTACATCCGTCGATCTTATAAACCAGCCGAGCAAATAACATATTTTTACATTTCTCTAATGAGCTTCTACTATATGATTCACTCAGTCCGTTGGTCAGTTCTTAATGCTACAAAAGTATAAATATTAGAATATATGAAAATGTACTTGAAAGGTTTCGTGATTTGTTTTGCTTTGCTTCTCATCGATGTTATCATCCTTATTTTTCTCTTGCATCTTTATTTACTTTTCTTTAAGTAATGTCTTGTTGCTAATTTGCAACAAATATACAATTTACAGTTAAAATTTAAATTATCAATTCTATATTTAATGTTAATGTTAATGTTCGTTTGTCCCACCGTCTGATTTTAAAGCTTCTATGATGGATGTTGTCATCCTTGTTTTTACATTTATTTCATCACTAACACAATTTCACCTTTTTGTATAGTTTATGTAAGATCAGTGAATTTGGTGAAATTTAAGTTAATTTTTTTTACAAATTTATGTCAAGAATTAATTATGAACGCTTTCCTAGAAAAGCTTAACTAATCAGTGGCGTGCGAACCGAAGGGGGCATTTGGGGCAATCGCCCCCCCCTAGCGACCAAAACGCCCCCCCCTGCCCCCCCCTAGCAACCGCCCCCCCTGCCCCCCCCTAAATGTTAAAAAATGCCCCATTTTGCCCCCCCCTGGTCAACAAAAATGCCCCTTTTTGCCCCCTACTCTACAAAAAGCAAAACTATCCCAGTTTCCAAAAAAAAAGATCAAGAAATACTCCACAAAAAAAATTTTGGCGCTTCGCGCCAACCAGACAGTTACTATTCATTTAACCTTACCAAATTTTTTAATTAGTGTAGAAATTAGGTTATAATCTTTTTTCACTGAACATAACAAACCAGGTTAAAGGAAGTATTTTATTTTGTATACTATAAACTTTTTACCAAAGAAATTTTGTACATCCCCATTGATGATACACAAAATTACCCCTTATATAGATTACAATTTGTGGATGAAATGTATGGAAACTCGACTTAATTAACCAACCAATCAAAATTCCATTAAAGTCCCCAAAGTTGTTGAGCCAACGAATAAGAAAAATTTATATGAAATATTGGGGACTAGTGTAATAAATAGCCCAAAAACCAATCCCTCCCTGCATATTTGAAGAAAAAAATTTCTGCTTCGCGCCCTTCCAAATGGTTTCTGCTATGAAATATTGGGGACTAGTGTAATAAATAGTCCAAAAACCCCTCCCTCCCTGCATATTTGATGAAAAAAATTTGCGCTTAGCGCCCTTCCAAATGGTTTCTGCTATGAAATATTGTGGACTAGTGTAATAAATAGCCCAAAAACCCCTCCCTGCCTGCATATTTGAAGAAAAAAATTTGCGCTTCGCGCCCTTTCAAATGGTATCTGCTATGAAATATTGTGGACTAGTGTAATAAATAGCCCAAAAACCCCTCCCTCCCTGCATATTTGAAGAAAAAAATTTGCGCTTCGCGTCCTTCCAAATGGTTTCTGCTTTTTATCACAATGAAAGGACAAGTAATTTTTTTTTATTTTTTACACAGTTCATTATATCTTTGGTTTTTATGGTAGGATAAATTTTTTTGTGGATTATAATATTAAAAAAAAAAAATTCTCGCTGTTTCGAGCATCCAGTATGTAATTTACTTTGACTGTCATCACACAACATACAGGAAAAAGGATTTGTGACTTTTTCTACCTAAAATATATATTTATTTCAACAGATGCTCTTTAAAATTTAGGGTTGGGCCGGATATCCGGTGTGGCCGGATATCCGGCCGGATACCGGATATTGAAACTATCCGGCCGGATATCCAGCTCTATAATTTTTTATATTTTACACTAAAAATCTCTGCTTTTTAAAATCTTAAATGGCTATAATTTTCTTATTATTGAAGCTAGAAGAACATTTTTTCTGAATAAGTTTAACTTTATGTAAATTTATATAAGATTTCTGAAGAAATTTTTTTTTACTACTTTAATATCTGGTAATTTGGCCGGTTATTCGGCCGGATATCCGGTAATTTGGCCGGATAACCGGATATTTGCCGGATATCCGGCCGGTTACCGGATATCCGGCATTTGAAATCAGCCGGATATCCGGTATCCGGCCAAAAAAGTATCCGGCCCAACCCTACTTTAAATCTACTTGTCTGTATTCTTATTAATGATTTTTTTGTGCTTTGCTACTTAAAGATGTTGTCATCCTTGTTGTCAAACAATAAAGAAATATTTAATATCATTTTTTCATATTACATATTAGGTTAATTTTTGGTAAATTTTTTCCAAAATGAGTGTTTTTATCTCACCCCCCCCCCCCCAATTTTTTTTAATGGGGTTATTCATACTTCCTGCTGAGATTTTATAACATCCCCTTCCACCCATTAAAAATGTTTTGTGGTGGAGGGGGGGGGGGGAAGGTTAATTTATCTTCTGTACTATTTTTTCGAAGATGCTTTCTAGCTTCCTTCCCTTCCCTCCCTTTCCCTTCCGGTCATTACAGGTTGGGGAGAAGGGATGGGGGAGAAGAGATGGGGGGGGGGGAAGAGGTGGGAGGTATAAATGGGAAGAAGGGATAAGGACTAGGAGGCCCATAATCAAATAATCCCACCCCTTAAAACGCCCTTATTTAAAATTAGTATATATAATCAAAATGCCCCCCCCCCCCTAAAGCAAAGTGCCCCCCTGGGGCACTTTGATTTAGGGGGGGGCAAAATTTTACAAAATCTTCAAAATGCCCCCCCCTAGACAAAGTGCTTCGCACGCCACTGTAACTAATCTTACTTTTTCTTGAGAAAATTATTCTAAGTGAGGAAAGTTTGAATCTACCAAACCTCCCTTTTTAGATTAGTGTTGAAAATTATAACTTTAGTGTCATTTTGCTTTATTTATTACAATTTTGCATCTTAACTTACAAATTTAACAAACATACATGAACAAATATATCCAGAGACTAAGCTAGTAGTTACAGAGTTGTAACGCTTTCCATCACATTTATTTTGTTACAAAGTTTTCTTTCAAAATTTATTTTGGCTCTGAAAAGAAAAGACCCAACACTAGCCTCAAACCTTCCTTTAGACCGTTACTAAACTTTCCTAAAAATTAGACGATCAGTCCAGCCGTTCATAAGATCTTTCGTTACACATTCATCTTGATTTTTACAGAATATATAGAAACACAACTTATTTTTTTCTCATTTTATTTATGGAATACAATTGTTTCACCAATCAATAGATCATTCTGTTCCAATTATATAAGATGCTAAAAAAAAGAATTTAAAAGTATGTCATTGCATTTCGAATCTTTTCAGAAGACTAAGGGTGGATGGAGAGGTTAATATGGTTTAAATTGTTTCCACCCGCCTGGTTTTTACAAGCTATATCCTGAATAGGGGTTTAGGAAGGGAAAAATGGGGTGGGGCTGAATTTACACTCACCCGCTTAACCCTTAACGGTCGGGGGGGGGGGGGGGGGGCGTTGAACGCCTCCCCCTCCGGTTTTTTCTATCTCAATTTCTGTGTGTGAAAGATAAAGAGCCCAAACTGCGTGACTTTTTAAGTATGGGTATGACACATAACTGAAAGTTGGAATTTTTTGAATATCTCCATCCTGGCGGGCACAGGATGCAAGCAAACCTGGCAGGGTCATCCAAGTAAAGAGCAAATTTTTTTTTGACTAAAACAAAGCATTTTATCACACCAAAATACTAAAATATCCTCTAGTAGTACATCCTTATATGGAATACAGATGTTCAAGTCACTTTCAGTTTCCAGGTATGATCCATTAGGTCCTGATCCTCCAGGTCTCCAGAAATCTTTAAAAGGCTCTTGTGGCCGCAATTTTTGACTTAGAGACTTCAAATTTTAAACTTAAGCTTTTGTGACATGTCTACATAACGTATTGAAATTTCATAAAGATCCGCCGTTTTCCCGCCGACCGCCGACTGCGGCGGCTGGCAGCTGCCAAGTACAGCTGCGGCCGCTGAAATTTATATTTTGATATTTCTAATGTAAAATTTACATAAAGATAAACATTTTCTGGAAAAAAATTGTTCTTCTAGCTTCAAAAATAAGAAAATTACAGCCGTTTGAAATTTTTAAGTAAAAAAATACCTAAAAACAAAGGTTGTTAAATAAAAGGGTGTGTATTGGAAGTATAATAGTGTGATGCGTTTGTGAACTCGAACCTTTATCCTTTTGTTTTCCTTATCATTAATGTCAGTTTGGAAAGCGCTGAGATTCAAATTGAAAGTTCATAATTGGACGCGGCAATCAAAACAACGCTTGCGCTTGGACCATAAACAAAGCGAGCGTGGCCATCTTTAATCTTTCTTTCAAAATGTGCGGAATATCTGCGTGATAAAAAAACCATGTATAGTCAGAATTGTGGTGTTGTCCGTACTGAAAAATACCTTTGAGTGCTTCCCGGCTTTACAGGAACAAAAACTTCGGTAAGAATTCTTTCTTTAAGCATTTTTAATGGAATGGAGTGATTTTTTTAAGACGGCAAATTAATCTTTCATTTTTACTTAAATTAGACCAAGTAATTAATTTATTTTTGTATCAGAATATTTTAATCGTAGTCTATAATGATTTTGTTTATGAATTTCAAACTCGCATTTAATTTTGATTAATTTTAAGCAAAAAATAACCCTAGCCTTCTTATACATTTTAAAATATAATTTCGAAGTCACGCAACCTCTCATAATGAATATTTATCTTATTAAAAAAGACGATTGTTCCAAATAAGAAAAAGATTTATTCTCTTTTACAAGATTTACTTTATCATGTATTTAACATTTTAATATTTGATTATTAATTTTGTTATTTTCTATTTCAGCATGACCGTTTTCATACAATAAATTGTATTAGTAACTATGCTGGTTTTGTCTCTTGTGGGAAGTAGCAGGTTTCGTACGTCTGTACGTAAAGATCTGGTAAACGGCCAGCCAAATGCTGTTGTACCGAAACAGGGTGAAGGAAGCGAAAATTGACTTAGACTTATAAAAGGTCGGATATTCATTATTAAACAAGGGACTTGCACACAAAAAATTAGCCCTCTAGCTCTAACAGGAACCGAGATAATATGGGGGGCGTTGAACGCCCCCCCCCCCCCCCCCGACCGATTAAGGTGCGGCAAGGGGCCCGACTGTAAAGGGTTGATAGTCTAAGACCTCCCTTGAGCCATTAATTCTAAAATTACACAAACTGATTGCATCTTGCTACTTTACATATATTGAATTAACTTTAAAAAGGAAGGCCTTAGTATACCCAACTTGATCCAATATTTAATTGTAGGAAAAATATGCTCTTGATAATTGTAAAATTGATTTTCTTGCTTATTGAAAATTGCAACTAAATTAATTGAAATAATTGCTACCAGCTTCAATTAGATAATTAAATAGATAGGTAGATTTACTTAGATACAACAATAGATAGATAGATGAATAGATAGTTTTCCTTTAATGTAAAGTAGTGGAAGTTTTTTTTGTATGAAGATCTCATCAACTACTGAACCAATTTAGTTCTTTGTTTCAGGTAAGCTTCATTTAGTTCCTGTGATGGTTTTAAACTATTTTATTCTCATGGTTTTAAGCTATTTTTCTATCCCCTTTCCGTCCCTTTTACACCAGATCACCTAGATGCTAGAGGCATATCTGCTAACATCATAAATAGTCAAATAAGCTATATGAAGCCTTTTTAGTTTAAAAAAAATAATAATGAAATCGAGTATGATATTATTTTTGTGCCTTAAACGTCTAAAAACAAGTACTGCAGTCCTTAAAATGCAAAACCCATTATAGAAAGAAACTTATTAATCAATTATATGAATTTAAGAGAAGATGTTAAGTTGATATGAAAAAGAAAGAGAGAACAAATATAATTGTAATAAATAAAAGTTATCCAAGAAACCTTTATGAAAAAGATGAGTAACTATTTCTTTTGATGCATGACGGGCATACAAAAAAAATATAAATTGAATGCTCATTGCTGTAGGGAATCTTCACCATAAATTGCAACTGTCTATCTTAAGCAGCAGCTGAGCAAATAGCATTTTCTCCATACCGTTACGCCTAGACGGACGGACAGACAACGTGAACTATAAGGTAGATTTGCTACTAAAGACAGTTGAAAAATTACGTCATGTATTTCAAGATTGTTTTATTAGCAAAATTAGCTTAGATTATTAAGCTTCTGTAGCGGACAGACATATAAACCGAATAGCTACGCTGCTTTAAAATCAAAGAAAAATATTGTAAGCTAGCAGATCATATTTGAATCTATTTTCAATCTATTGATCATTATATATTCTTATTCTTTCCACCAAAATACATATGAAGGGGAAGGCAACTATCTTACTGTATTGTACCTAGCCTAATCTCAATCTGTATCTAACAGGTGAATTATAAAGTAGTTTCACTACTACAGGGAACAGCAGTTGTTTTTTTAATATAATTATTCTGACAATTAATTTCATGACTTTTAGAAAATTTTGACAAACAGACATTATTAGTTGAAGAAAAGGTTCGCTTCTAGAAAATTTAAATAATTGTTACCAGGCCTTATTAAATAATTATCTGTATTTACTTCTTTTCCAAATAATTATACTGAACGGAAGGACAAAAAGCTAATTCACATATATTTGTATTATAAGAACTTTACTTACGTTACAGTAGCATGGATCAAGTGCTATATCGGGCGTGCACATAATTTGGTAAATGGAGGGGCGGAGGTTTAAGCATGACCAACCTCCTCTACTTTTTTGACGGGTTAGGTTAATCAGAGGCAAGCATTTAACCTTTAACAGTCGGCCCCTTGCCGCAACTTTATCGGTGGGGGGGGGGGGGGGGGGGCTTTCAACGCTCCCCCTTATTAGCTCAGCTCCTATTAGAGTTATAGGGCTAAAAGCTAAACAAATTTGTGCATATCCCCTGTTTGATGATGAATCTCCGACTATAGGTGAGACAAAGTCAATTTTCGCTTCCTTCATCCTTTAATTTAATAACCTTTGTTTTTAGGTTTTTTTTTACTTAAAAATTTCAAAAGGCTGACTTATTTTTGAAGCTAGAAAAATATTTTTTTTCAGAAAATATTTATCTTTAGGTAAATTTTATATTAGAAATCTCAAAACACAAATTTTGGCGCCCGCAGCTTTACTTGGCAGCTGCCAGCCGCCGCAGACGGCTGAAAAAAAGACGGCGGATCTTTATGAAATTTAATACGTTATGTAGACATGTAAGTCTGTAAGTCAAAAATTGCGGTCACTGGAGGCTTTTAAAGATATCTGGAGACCTGGAGGATCATACCTTATATTAGAACCTGAAATTGACTTGAACACCTATATAATTATATAAGGGTTTACTACTAGAGGATAGGTTAGTATTTTGGTAAGATAAAATGCTTTGTTTAAGTAAAAAAAAATATTTTTTGATGACTTGGATGACCCTGCCAGGTTTGCTGGCATCCTGTCCCCGCCAGGATGGAGATACTCAAAATTTCCTATCTTTCTCACACAGAAAATGAGATAGAAAAAAGTGGAAGTGGGTGGGGGTTGGGAGGGGGGGGGGGGGGGCGTTGAACGCCCCCAACCATTCCCGAATGTGAAGGGTTAAGATGTTGGATTTTTTTTGAAATTATGTTAGATTTTATTCTCCTCCCCCCCCCCTTTCCACCTACCCCAAAATATTATCTCCAACTAAGTACCCTTTAAAACCCCTAAAATAAATTACAAATAATTTTTTTTACATTAAACCCCACCTATCCTTGTATCAACCTCCCCCCCCCCCCTTCAAAAAAGGGTTACCTCCTTGCCAGCCATTGGACCCCGGTATCAATTCTTCCTTCTTAAAAAAAAAAAGAATGAGGAAGTTTGGGGGGTTACCCCGACCCTTGGCACCTTTCTTGAATGGGTTATGGAAAGTACAGCGAGGACAATTTCTCGGGATGGTGGTGGAACCCTCCCCCTTATTTGTTATAACCCTTTCCAGGACCATTGAGAAGCTTCATTGATAAGGAAAGCAATATTATATAGATCAGCGAGAACTTTCGTTACAGACAAACAGATATAAATATCCTATTACTTTTATATATTTGAGAATTAAACTTATAGGGGTATATTCTTTTTTGACTCGTTCCCTACCACTCGGCTGCATTTTTTTTTTTTTTTTAATTAGACGGCGGCTGCCGAGCCCTTATTTTGAATTTGACTTCAAATTTCTCAAGATGAATTTGACAATTTTCATTCTATAGATCGACAAAGTATTTAGAAATCCCTTTTCTTTAAAATAGCAAAATAAATACTTACTCCAAAATAATAAGAAATCCACTGAAGCTGGCATCTCTGTTTTTAAATTATCTAAAGTTGGCAACTCTGGTTGTTAAACAGCTGATCCTTGTTTGTGGCCGAGTAACCTTACGAGGACCAAAAAAAATATAAAAAAAATTACACCCTATTTGATAAAACATATTTGGTAAAATTAATAAAAATCAGATCTCGAAATAAACATTTAAATGATTTATTGATATTTATGGTATATTTCTCATAAAATACAGAATTTTATCAATATATGAAAATTAATTATATCTAAGTATGGCCACATACAAATAACGCAATAAAATGAAATGAAAACAAAAAAGTAAGCAAGCAAAATATCTTATTGACTTATTGTGATGAATATGATACAGTGTCAGTGAAATATACAGAAAGAGCTTTTTTTGGAACTAATGGGCTTAATTTAATAAGCCATATTATTAAAAAGAAAAATTACATTTATTTTTCCAATATAAATATTTTTTAACTTGTATTTCATCAGTGATTTAAAAATTGTTCTTTCAACTAAAATTAATTAGGTTTTACAAATTGTATATAATTTTGTACTTTTAGTGCATAAGGAGAATTGAATCAAAATTATGAATATCGAAAATGAAAATTGTATTATAATCAACATTAATTGATATAAAACCCCATTTATATTATTATTTTTTGAAGAACTATTTATTAAACTAACGGGGTTATGCCCCCAGCATCTAATTCTAGGGGCTCTTTATTGGAAGAGGGAGGGATCTTCTAGAAATGGGCTAGAAAATAGCTTAAAACATCTTAAAGACTTAATTTTTATATAGAAGGGCCTAAAACTATCCAAGAAGCTCTCTGAATTACTAAGCTTACTTAAAAAAAGAGAACACAATCGGAGCAATAATTATTTTGATCGAAACTTTAAGGTTTCAGACAAAAACTTTAACTTCTTTAATAATAGGATACTTTTTATATATTTATTTTCAGAGAAAAAATGGAGGAATTATCAGAAGACAAAGTAAAAGTAGAAATATCTGATTTTTCTGACGAGTTTGAAGATTTCAGAACTCTGCATAATAAATGTTGTCAGCTGATTAATGAGGCCAGATTGAGTACAACCAGTGCTTTGGGTGTTACCAAGCAACTCTTCACAGACTCAAGATTATTGAGCTCAGCACAAAGTGTAGACACAGTACCTTGTCAGTTAGGCAAAGCTTTAGAAATTTTAGATGCCTGTATAACAACATTAATAATTCTGGAACCAACGATTAAACAAATAACTGAAGAATTTGTGGAAAGCGAAAAGAATGTTATTAATGAGTCTGGCATATTTTTCGATAAAAGTGAAAAAACTATTAAAGAAAAAAGTGCTAACAAAAAAGTAAGATCACTAAAATGTAAAGAAAATAAACTTGCTAGGAAAAAGAGTGTAAATGGGAAAATAGATGATATTGCAGAATGCGACTCTTATGGTAATCTTAATGATAACATTAGTGAATGTGATTTAAAAAATGATATTGAAAACCAGGATCCTTTAGCATCAGAGCATGCTAATTTAGATCCAGCACTTGCAATTGATACTAAACAAGAGGATAGTGGTGAAGTATTATCATGTGATAGATGTTCCTACGTAACTACAAAGAAAATATATTACCAGGATCACATTACAGGTTCTCTTAAATTCCGAAAGTGTCCATGGTGCTCAGTTCATGTTGGAATGGGAATCAAAATGATAAGTAGACATTTAAGACTTGCTCATGGTTTTGTTAAAGGTTCGAGTCCTTTCAACTGTTTTTATTGCGAAGAAAAGTTTGCTCGATTAAGCACCCTAGAGTTGCATATAGCAAATGCTCATGATAGCCAAGATGTTTATCATTGTAGTATTTGTCAATACTCAAGTCCATGTTTGAAAACTGTACGAGTACATGTTGCTACCCATAAGGGTCCATTCTGCTGTGATATTTGTGGCGCATTTCTTGCATCTAAGGCGTCCCTGAGAAATCACATGGAAGGAAAGCATGGCAGCAAAAAGTATGCGTGTCAACTGTGTACTTTTTCAAGCACTAGAAAATTTGGATTGACTCAACATATGAGTATACACAATGGTTCGATTCTACTTTGTGATCAATGTAACTTTACTACTGTTCACAAGGCTAATTTTATCAAGCACGTGCAAAGAAAACATTCTAAAGAGCCTAAAAAAGAGTGCAAAAAAGATGAATTTGTGTGTGATATTTGTAATGCTAAATATTCCACCTCATTAGGACTAAAAAGACACCAAAAGAAACACACAAACACCGATGATATTCAGTGCCCTGAAGAGGGTTGTAATTACACCACCAGCAGACCTGATAATCTTAAACATCATACTCAAAAAGTGCACCAAGGAGTTAGGTGGCCGTGCAAAATGTGTGAATACGTAGCAAGTTATAAATCTGATCTCAACAGACATGTTAAAGTTACCCACGAAGGGTTCCTGTTGAAGTGTGACCAGTGCAAGTACACCACACCTAAAAGGTGTCGGCTAAACTGGCACATTTCCAAAGTTCACCAGGGTCCTGGTACAAAGTGGTTATGTGATTTGTGCGACTTTGTTGCTGGCTACCAAGGAGAGCTTAATCAACACATAAAAGTAGTTCACAAAGGATTCACACTGAAATGTGAATTTTGTGAATATTCGACACCAAAAAAGTACAGATTAAAGTGCCATGTTCAGAAAGTACACGAAAGAAAAGTTACCAGTTGATATTTAAGATGTAAAGTTGAACATTTTATGAATATTCCTATGACCTATGCGCTTCAAGTTTTTTTTTTTACAGTGGAAATGTGATTTAAACAGTTTCTCTAAAAGATAGAGTATGTTTGTTAAAAATGCAACGGGGGATGTAGATTTAGGGCACCAATTTTCTTTGTTAAAAAGGATTATGTATTTTTTATTAGAAAATTTCTTTGCTTCATGATCATCTTCTATTTAACTTACTTTGTCAGTGCGTTCGGCGTTTATTTTTATTTTAATAATAGTTTATATTTCTTGTCTCGCTACTTATGGATGATGTCTAGTTTGTTATTTCATTGATTCTAAAATTAATTAGGTATAAAAAAATAGCCCAAAACTATTCCATGACCTAAATCTAAAAGTCAAATAGCCTAAAACCATCCCGACAACTGTGTGAAGCTCTCGTAAAATGGAGGACCCAATATTTTAAGTTACTGACAAAAAAAAACTACTTTATATACCTATTAGGATATATTATTTTAACCTAAGGGTTTTTTTTTAATGCAACCACACTATGGTCTATTTAAGGGGTTTAGTGGAAATTTGGTATAGCTTTAATAAAATTTAAATATTTACACTTCTACCAGTCCGAATTCATTAAAATAAAAAGTTATGAGTAATATATTACATTAGGCAACTTTTTAAAGTTGGTCATGTATAGGTGCGTGCACAGGAATGTGATTGGGGGGTAACCAAAAAGGGGTGATTTTTAAAATATAATTTTTGTTACTACTCTGTTATTTTTAAAGATAATTGAACCAAATTTTTAACCTGATTCAATTACTACCCTAGATAAACGATTATTAATAAATAATAGGGATTTCCCGCCGAAACCGCCGAATTCCGCCTTGTTATTTGCTACCTCATTTGGCTGTTTGGAGTCAATAAAAAAAGTGATATATTTAAATAAAAGTATTATAATACACCGTTTACTATCCACTTACAACTGCTTTTTAATATTCATAATTTATTTAAGAGAGGTTAGGTCGTTTTAAACTTAAAGAAAATGAATATTGAGACTGTATAATCGAGCTTCCCATTAAAGATATTGATTAATTTTTTTTTGTAAAGTATCTTATGTGTATTTTTCTACTTGTATAGTTTACCATTATAAGTATCTTAGTTTACCATTATAAGTATCTATTTAAATTTAGTACTGTCCCTCAAGGGCCTACAGGGGCCAACACCGCCACCCACCCCCCCCCCCCCCTTTCTACTACCAAACCAGAAGTTAAAATTTTACTGTTTTTAAAGGTATTATACTGAGTTTAAAAGGAAAAAGTATTCTCATAACTGACCAAAATATTTTTTTGTATCTATGCCCCCCCCTCCCCCCTCCTATCTAACCAAAAATAAGATAACCATCATAAAATTGATATCAAACTAAATTTAATTCATTTTAGAACAGTAAAGAAAAACCGGTAGACCAAGTAATAGACTAAAACAGTATTTGCCAGCTAAATCATAACATATCTTACAAAAAAAAGACAAAAGAAACGAACACATTTACTCTTTGAAATCTTAATGTTCTTAGAGTTTTACAGACAGATGAGGGGACCAAGTGAACTAAAGAGTAGATGCTTGTTGGTGAGCTTAACCATCACAAAAAAATCAGCTTTCTTAAAAAGTAAAACTGCTTAGTAGATCAAATTTTCCCTACAGATATCTTATGTCTGTAAGAGAATTAACAACAGTCCGACGTACCAAATAAATCTTACAGTAGATGGTTGTTTTTACAGATAATGTTCATAAAAAGATTTTCTTTCAACCGTCTTGAGTCGTAGCAAAGAAATTCACGATGTTTACATATCGATTCATACAGACTGATGGACTTTGCGAATTTGAAAGTAGCTACGCTACTACAAAATTCATTTTTGCACTTTCCTTCTAAGGACTAGAGTTGCAAAATCAAAAAAGAAATGACCTTTATGCAATAAATGTTTTGTTTTTTAAAATCTGCGGGCGGTGGCTTTTTTTGCGGGAACTGCGGGTAAGTCGCGGTTTTCCTTTAAAATTATTGTTTCTCTAGTAATTACTGATTAATTTTAAAAAGTTTTACTCAATTATCTTTAATAGTAATGGAATAACAGAGAAATTAAGATTGCTGTTATGGTTTGTAATCCCCCCCCCCCCCTCAAATTCAAGGTTTTACAGGCAATTTTCAGATTAAAATTTTTTAAAGTTGCGCTACCGACCCCACTCTGGAAACTTCACTTCAAGTTGTATTATATTCTCAAAATTTAGAATCATATATGGTTTGGTATGGGGTCGGTAGCGCAACTAGGAGTAAAATGAGGAAAACTAATATTTTTTGCTAAATTTTTAAGTAAAAAAATGACGAAAATTTTTTCATAAATTTACTTTCAAAGCATAAAATTAACACTTTTAAGGTAAAATATATAATAAAAATGTTTTTATTTATTGATTTGGTATATATATTTGTAAAGAATATGAACGAAATTAGTTTTTAATAGATATTTATGCAAAAAAAATTATTTTTCATATCTAGGTAGAAAATAAAAAGTAGATTTTTGACCTTCAAAAAATATTGATTTGACCCAACTTTGAAGTAAAAAAAAACTTAGTTCCAAACGTTATTTTTTCTTTTCCTTGTCCATTATGCATGGGCTGGGGTATGTAAATCAATAACATCAAGTTAAAATAAGAAAATTTGATCATGACTTTTTTGCCAAATTTCCACCCTTAGACCGTTGTGAACCATCTCGTAATCAATGATTAAATGGCACTTAGAATTCGAATTTCGATCTGAAATTTTTCATGAGTAATCTTTGGTAGGTCTATTTTCCCTAAATCGAACAAAAAGTTGAAAAAGTAACGGCTGGCGGCTCAGTCGTTTAGCCGTTTTTTTGCCTATTTTCAGTGCAAATTCATCATTATTTAACGTAGGAATCAACTTTTTAAAACATATTTTTGGTTTAATTCATGTTAAATGATAGCAATAACCATTTTTAAAATTTCTAGTACCAACAGCTACCGGCTAGAACCGTTTGATAAGGTTTTTGAGCGACAAAAAGTATTATGTGGAGATAGGTTTCGTGACTAACTTCCTCTTAAGATAGCTCAAAAATGGCAAAACGGCTGAGCCACCAACCGTTAGTCGTTACTTTTCCAACTTTTTGTTCGATTTAGGGAAAATAGACCTACCAAGGATTATTCATGCAAAATATCAGATCGAAATTCGAATTCTAAGTGCCATTTAATCATTGATTACGAGATGGTTGCATTAACCCCCCCTCCCCCTTATTGCATTATAGTAACTTTATATAATTAAAACAATTACCAAATGCCTATTTTATTACTCTAATCCAAGTACAAAACATTTATATATATGTTATTAAAGGGGGGAGGCGGATGTGCCACTTTTTGAAACCAAAAGTAAAACGCTCATGAAATCAGCCTATAAAAGAGTTATAACTCTAAAATTCGGCACAGCAGTTGCTTTTGTGGAGAACAATATGGAACTGTGAAGAAACGGCGGCGGAACCGCCGCTCCCGCCGAAAACCGCCGTTTCCCGCCGAATTGCAAGTGTAAAATATTACAAGCGTCAAGTGAAAATATAAGCGAAATTCTTATGAAAATAAAAGTTTATCTCACATGATTGAAAATTGTCTATTTGGCGGGAAACGGTGGTTTTTGGCGGGAGCGGCGGTTTCGCCGCCGTTTCGTAACAGTTCCATATTGTTCACCACAAAAGCAACTGCTGTGCAGAATTTTAGAGCTGTAACTCTTTTATGGGCCGAGATCGTGCACGTTTTACTATTGGTTTCAAAAAGTGGCACATCCGCCTCCCCCCTTAATGTACATCCCTAAGGGGGGAGGCGGATGTGCCACTTTTTGAAACCAAAACTTAAAGTCAAAGGAACTCAACTAAAAAAAGAGTAACAGGTCTGATATTTTGCATGGCAGTTGCTTTTTAGGGTTACAATATGGAACAGTGAAGAAACGGCGGCGCAACCGCCAAAAACCGCCGAGAAATTGCAAAAAAAAATTCGGCGGGAAACGGCGGTTGCGCCGCCGTTTCTTCACAGTTCCATGTTGTACCCCTATAAAGCAACTGCCATGCAAAATCTCAGACCTGTAACTCTTTTTTTCAGTTGAGTTCCTTTGTTGACTTTTAGTTTTGGTTTCAAAAAGTGGCACATCCGCCTCCCCCCTTTATATTAACTGTTTCAGAGTTGTAATGCCAAATGCTAATGGTTGCAATGACAGACAAGACGAGGAGGAGGTTCCTTTTGGTCCTCCAATTGATAGCGAGTCATGGTGCAGGTACAGTAAAAAATGATGATTCCTGTCGCGCGTAATTAGGTATAATTCAGAAAGCATAGCAACTCTATAACCTTTAGCAGAGATTTCGTACGTCAATTTTTACGTGATAATTTTTAGTTTAAAAAAAATTTTATGATCATCCTATTCACTTGATATTATTATTTGTAATATGGATTTCTAGAATCATAAAGCATCTTTATAAATAAGTCTTAATATGCAAGTATGTCTAACTAAAGTATCCCATATTTAGGTAAGTATATAATATTGGGATGTAATTTTATACAGAATTTTCATTTATACTTCTAAACAAAGTTGAATTTATTCCATTGAAATTCTAAAATTACGATTTGCTTTTACAGATGTTGTCATGCTCGTGTTTTGTCAATTTAATCGTAAACATGCATATTATACATAAACTATTTGTTTTAACTTCAATAAACTTATTTTTATTTTGACGAAGAAGATTTTATTTAAATTTGAAAATATGGAGGGGGCTCTGCGATTGTTCTTTGCTTGGCTTTAAGTGGAAACCGTCATAATTTAATTTTGATATTCTTCATATTTTCAGGACAAGAACTTCTGAAGACGTAAAGCATGTTTTTGTCTGGACTATTGAAAGGTTTTTTTTTTATTAGAAGTTGAAAGTTTTATTCTTATATCTAATTCTTTCGTCACTTTTTTCTTGTCAATATTACTACCTACCATGTGTTGTGTTTCAGATTTTCTGAGCGGCCAGAGCAAAATAAACATTTCCTTTGGTCATCTAAATTTTCAATTAGGTTTGTATTTTCATACAGCATAGCTTTCTTGTTAGGTATTTACTTCAGGGAATTAGGTTTAATGCTTTATAAGCAGCGACTGCACAGGATTTTTGAGTGTGTTATAAATCTTTGCTCTTAAGGCTCGCATTTATATCGGATTTTTTTTAACTCCATATTTTCTACACAGTTTATGTAATTCTCCAAATCTCCAAAGTTATTAGGTAGGTATCTATTTTTGAGCCATGCTCCCTATGATGTTGACATCCTTTTAGATATAAACTTTAGAGATATCATTGTATTGTTTTTAATTAGGTACCTACCTAATGAATATTTAAACAAATTCTTGTAGGGATAGCGAAGATCAACTAACACATTGGAAACTAAAACTATATCCACGGGTAAGTTTTTTCTTACATTGTATTTATACTAGATGCTTTGCCCCTATCCTCTATGGGAGGTCATTAAAGTAGCCTTAAACCACCTTATGATATTTATAAAGGTTCACTAAAAGGTCAACCCATTCGTTCCAGCATGAAATATCCGAGATTATCAGCTTCAGTCAAATAAACTGCTTTATATTAAATGATTTTGACTAGGTATTTATTTTAACTTAGCATTTCTTAAATTCTTATCCTTACTTTTTTAGCCTTTGTCCTAAGAGTCGATTAACCTTCATCTTTACAAAATTATCATAAACCTGATCATGAGTAATGCAAAGTTTTCCTAAAAATTATAGATTAATCGAAATGGTTCTGTAGATTTACTGGACAGACAAACAGACATTTATCTTACTACTTAACAAGACTAAGTTGATTTTATTTAGGGAGACACAAATGAAGTGACTGATTTTCTTTCTGTCTACCTTTCCAACCAAACAGAATTTCCAGTCAAAGCAAGGTAGGATATCATGAAACAAGATTCACATTTTTATTAAGATTAGGTTTTTTACTATACCTGAATATGGAAAGCTTTTAGGGATTGTCATCAAAAAATTTGATACAATA
This sequence comes from Acartia tonsa, assembly GCF_053477335.1. NCBI lineage: Eukaryota > Metazoa > Arthropoda > Copepoda > Calanoida > Acartiidae > Acartia > Acartia tonsa. The sequence continues at coordinate 33,542,909 of NC_137264.1, read as the reverse complement.
TTGTCCTTTAAATATCTGAGGTAGTTCCTTAAAAAACAAGTATTGCCTGATCGGGTATGTTAGACTAAATCACCAAAGGGATAGTTGCTTCAAATGCATTTAACAAGTTTGATTGCAAGCATAAGTTACAACTTACAAGAATACCATCTTGTATTATAGTTAATAAAAAGCACCACCAAAATTGTAATCATGCCATTTATGTTGCTAATGTAAAAAAATATGATTTTCAAGTTAAGATATTTTTAAAACTGCCTGGTAGAAAATTTAAATTATTTTAAATATATGTCCTATAGATTTAGTTTAAACTATTGAACAGAAAAAGATATGCAGTTCACTAAATTCAAAATTAAATGCACTTAGTGCAACTACCCCTTTATTTTTGCAAAACAAATCTAAAATTATAAGTATAAAAAATCCCCCAAACTTAATAAAATCTTCATTTAATGATATATCTATGATTTAGAACACATTGAAACTACAGATGTAGAAAATAAAATTAGGTGATCTGGCTACCCATAGCAAATTCAGCGATGCTTGTTTTTTAAGAACCCTTCTCTGATTTAATTTAAGCATTTAACCTTATTTTTTCGAAATCTGCCTGCGAATTAGGAAAATAGGTTATTTTTTTTTAAAATTCAAACGTTTTACTATCATACTTGTATAAAATTAATAGGATGTCTGCCTGTCCTGTGTGTACCGAAGGATCTCGCTAACCGATGAACCGATATGGTTCTCCTTAACAATTTAGTTTCTTATAGGCCCTGGGAATATTATTAGGGTACCACCAACCTCCTAAGATATATCGCTGTATAACAAAATGACCACCCCCAAAAATATTTTTTAACTCTGGTATTCTTTTTAAACTAAAAATAAAATGGGGGAGCTGACTTACCCCCTCCCTTCTTCTACACCTTCAGTACACCTAGAGGGCTCTAAAAATTGATTTGGTATAATTGTAGATATGAATTTACAATTCTGGACTCAGAGAAGAGAAAACAGAACAAAGTCAAGTCACAATACACAGAATTCCGGGTAAGAAATAGCATGTAGGGAGGGGACATTGGGCTGTAAATTATACTGGTATCCAGAGTTTCATAACCACGCTATCTTATTTATTGGCTCAAAAACTTTGGGTGCTTTTTTAAATAATTGATTTTAAACTAGTATTTTGAAAACTTTTCAACAAATAATTTTAATGTACAGAAAGGGTACCTTATTAATTTTGTTTATCATCAATTGGGATGTAAATCAATTTATTGTCCATCGTCCTATCCGATTAATTTCGTCTGAATTAAAGCAGTTCTAAAAATCATTTTCAATTTTTTTTTATATATTTATTATCCGCGGAATCATGTCCATTGTCTATACTACAGTGCGATGAATAAAAATGAGTAATAATTCTATCAGGCAAAGCCGGATTCGTGGGGCTTTAGAAAATTTTTGCACATGGACACCCTGAAGAACCGTGGGACCTTGTGGTTGCCAGATGATACACTCACCATCGTTTGTGATATCAGTATTGTCGGTAAGTATCCAAAAATAAAGTAATAAGTTTTTTATCTGAAGCTTAAGATTTCAATAACTACTGTACCAATTTAGTTTTCTTGTTTAGGGAAGCTTAACATATGATAGACCCTTTGATGGTTTTAGGCTGTTTTATTATTTAAATTTAAGTTTTGGGATGGTTTTATGCTTTTTTTCATTCCATCGCTTTCCCTTCGAATACATTGCCCCTAGATGCTTAGGGTATATCCGCTAGTTTTAAATACTTCAATAACAATTATAGTAAAATAAAATAGGGGGGAGGGGTTAAATAACTCTCCAATATGATAATAATTTGACCTAAGATACGGACACTGTTGTTAGAATGCTATCACCATAATTATTACTCCTCCTCTTTACTCAATCTTATATATCTTATCATTCAACTTGAAAACTAAGCAGTTATGTTAATATCTCAAAGCTGCAAATATGAGTTTTAAATATTTGTTTTATTCATGGTTTGAATCAATGAATATGATATGTCTAATTAATGTTACCTAATTTTCAATTTATTTCAAAATACAGGATAGGGGTGGGGGGGGAGGTGGTGGTCACCTAGACACTTTGAGGGAAACCGCCAATTATTATGATGTTACAGGACAGGAAAGAGTGCTATCAGGATCCAAGTATCCAGATGAAACCGCCAGAGATCTTGTCAAACATAAGAACAAGGGCCACAAACAATTATCAATGGTAATTTTATTAAAATTTTAATTATTTTTTTTTTAAATCCTCAACTAATAATCTTGAATCCTTTTAATAAAGGAACAGGATGTTTGTCTGTTTGTACCGAAGGATCTTGCTAACCGCTGAACCGATATGGTTCTTCTTTCCAATGTAGCTTCTCTTAGGTCCTGGGAAGTTTTATATCTATTTTGGGGGAGAGATATTGCAGAAAAAAATACAAAAAAAAACAACCTGTGGATTTTTTGAAAATTAGCTAAAAACGTAACTTACACCATCTAGCGGCGAAAAAAAATATTTTTGGTAAAACGCTGATTTTAACATATATAAAAAAAAAACAATTTTACGTATCCCTTTAGTCCTCTAATAATTATTTCTATTATTTTTAAAGATGGGGAGGATAGTGTAAGTGCCCCATTTTAAAACCAATAAAGGAAACCTTGCTGAAAGAAATCATAGCACGAAGGACAGAGGTAAAGGTGTGATTCCTTTCCCCCCCCCCCCCCTCCCCATCCCAAAAAGATACATTTTAGGTTCTTTTCTGTTAAAACTTTAGTAAAAAAAAATGTTTTAGGATTATGAGAAAGTTTTTGATAGTGATACATTTTCTGACTGTAAGGTAATATTTTTTTAGAAATAAAAATATATCGTACCATGCGAAAAGGATCATTTTATTGTTTAATATCCTTTATTTAAATGACCCTCAATTTTGATAATGAAACTTTTCCTCTGATAAATTGCAAGAATGGGAGTTGGGACATTGGACCGTATATTACAGTTGTACCCAAAGTTCTTGACCACGTTCATTTCTCAAAAACTTTGGGTACTTGTATGATATTTGGTTCCAAGCTAGTAGTGTCAAATTTTTATTTTAATCTACATAAAGGGTAACTTTGTTCATCATACATGGAGATGTGAATCAATTTATCTCCCATTGACTTGTTCCTTAAGATCCCGGGATAAAGAGGGTCATTGCGTATTTTCCGTAAAGGTGGGTTGTTTTAGACTAGAACTCTATTATTTGGTATGGCAGTTTCTTTAATAGGGTATAGGGTATATCGTGGATTTTTCTTGCCAAATTAGACAATTTTGAATCATTTGAGACAAACTTAAAAAAAAAGATTTTCACCTGACGCTTGTGATTGTTTTTGGTAGAGTTAGAACATGTTTTTAATATAAATGTCCAGAGCAAATAAAAGGTTAACTTTATTAGAAAATGTTAAGTTTGTCTATTCCTGTTTTAAAGTCTTAAAACACCCACCTTTATGGAAAATATGCGAAAAAATGACCCACTTTATAATATTGATATTTTTGTTCAGATTGTTTGTGATGAACAAGAATTCAAATGCCACATGTTTGTTTTGGCTGCCAGATCTCCAGTTTTTCAGGTGACTTTTTTTTATTTACCAGCGGCTACGCCCCATGAGGCCTCTAGGGGATATATTAAGTTTAAAGAGAAATTAAAAAAATATGTAGGTACTTTTTCTAGAGGCAATTTATAAAATCTTAGTGAACATTTCCTCTCTTAAGAAGGAGAACCGTATCCGTCCAGTGTTAAGAAAGTTCTTCTGCTACACATAGATAGACAGACATCCTGTTACTTTTTTTGTATAAGGATAATAACAGTTAGTTGTAGGTATATTATTAGAGTAAACCATTAGAGGGAGAAAGGGTTAAATAACTGTACCAGTACCTCTCCATCGCAACCACCTTGTGCAGCCCTTCTATTGGGTCATTAAAATCAACCAATGGTGTCGCTTATATTAACACAGCCAAGTAGCGGAAAATAATTTAAAAGCAGACGAAAGAGGTCTTTGAAAAAGAAAGGGAGGTAGTTGTCTGTATATAGGTATAGATCTGTTGGTAAATCTGTGCAGTTTTCCTTTGTTATTTTTTTATGATGTTTATTTTTGTCGAACCTGTAATTTTAGAGATCTTATTGTACCAGCAAGAAACCAATTTCAATTATTGATTTCTTGAATTTGTTGTTTTAGGCTATGTTCACAAATGATCATAAAGAGGCTATAACCAAAACTGTTCATATCAAGGTATACAATTAATAAATGAATCAGAGACGCCAGGGAGGGAAGGGATATTGAACTGTAGATTATACTTTTCCTCGAAATTTTATAAACGCGATCTTCAATTTGTTGACCAAAAAAAGTTTTAGTTGTTCTTAAGATTCACCAATAATTTAAATCTACAAAATTTTAAAATGTTTGTTAAATTTGGTATGAACATAAATTTTTCGTCCTTTGTAAATTGGAAATACATAATTCTATTCCTTTCCCCTCTCCCCCCCCTCCATCTAAAAAATTAAAATTAAAAGCTTGGACGTCCTTGTTCATAAAATTCAATGTTTAGAATCTATCAAGCAATGTGGTAAAAGATATGCTGTTTTATATTTACACTGGGAACACAAGCAATTTAGCTCAGGTAAAACATATTTCAATATTTCTTCATTTCATAATAAGCATAAAAAACAACAATGGTTTTAAAGATAGAAAAAGATTCATTATCTTACCCGCGACTGTAGCGTAGCTAGAGATGTACAGCCGCTAGTTTTTATAAATATAACAAGCAGCTACGCCTTTAGAAGCCTCTACGGCACTTGTGGAGGGGGGGGGGGGGGGGGGTTGAATTTGATAACCCAATTTTTATTTTAGGTTCGAAAATAAATTTAAAAAAAAAATTAGTAATTATAAACCTTCCAGGTTCTATGAAAAGCTACCCTGTAAAGGCGAACCTTATCGGTTCAGCGTTTAGCGAGACAGACAAACATCCTGTTACTTTATTATTTCAACATTAAAAAATTTCAGGGTGCGTCTGAACTGTTAGGTGCAGCAGACCAATACCAGCTAGACCTGTTGAAATGCTTGTGTGAAGAGAAGCTGTGCAGCACAACAAGTCTGGATAATGCAGTGGAACATCTTGTTCTTGGTGACATGTACAGGTAGATAAAGATTATTGGGACGGTTTCCCTCAAAGTGTCAGTCGAGCATTGATTTTTAAATAAGATTTTTACAATAAGAGGGTTGGGGGTAGTTTTTTTTTGTGTTGTAAGAGTAAATTTAGTGTGGTATATTTTTATGATTATCAAAGGAAATACCTTTTTTATTATTGGAGCTAATTTTCAATTCTTTTTGTCCATCAGTCCGTGACGATATAGGGAAAACGTGGGAAATTGCAATGAGCATTTAGTGTATAATTTACTTGTTCCGTTTGACTGTCATTAATGCTACAAAAGAGTAAATATTAAATAAAAAAAAACACACCTGAATTTTCGTTATTTTTTCTATGAATTTGTTCTTCATTACGACCACTGAACATCTTATTTGATCATTTTGTCCCTATTTCCATCCATAATTTTTTTGCTTATGAATGTTGGTCATCCTTGTTACAAAGTTTATTGTATGAAGGGCGCCAATGCTGAAGAAGATGGCCATGTCCTTCGTGGTGAAGAACATGGTATCAGTGGTGAGAACTCAGGGATGGAAACAAAAGCTTATTCAACATCCAGAGCTCATGGCTGAGGTAGGATCATATTTAAAGGCGTAGCTGCTCTAAAACTTTTTAAGACTGCATAAATATCTTGTCCATATTTTCCACCAAAAGTGTAAAAACTTAAGCTTGTTTCTGTGTGACTTTACTCATTAGAAAGAAGATAAAAAATTGAGGTGAGCTGTTAATATTTGGTTTAATTATATATTTCCAGTATGGATTCGAAACCGATTAATTTCCGGTGGATAACAACTGGTTCTCAGCTACAATTAAAATCTTGTATCTTATCGTATACTATTGTCTCTAGCTTTTATACGAATACATAAATGTACAATCATAATATTAAAACCAGTTTAGTTAGTCCGTGTTTTCGGCATCTCGGGGCTATCAAAACTGGCTTTATTCTTATAATTGTTCATTTTTATATCAGTGGAAAGCTTTTTTAATACCGTACGTTGAGGTAAATAACTCTTCTTATAATTACTTACAAAAATGTATTCGGATTGCTCCAAATGGTCGTTATAGAACTATGTTTTTACTGAACATTATTGAATAGATCATCACAGTCCCTATAATCCATAAAGGAACCCTGCAAGAAATACACCGCTTTAACTGCTCAAAGCCTGCCACGAGTAGACCAGATACCTAAAATTTGATGCCTCCAGCTTCAATAACAAAAAAGTTACAGACATATCAAAATGATTTTTTAGTACAATGAAAATTTTGAAAGATTTTCATTGCTCATGATGGAAATTTCAATATTAAATTACGTCGTCTGGAAGCAAAATCAAAAGCTTATATTTTGTCAGAAACTTATACTGCCAGTAACTGATGACATTTTTACAATAAAAACACCACTTTTCATAGTCAAAATCTCTTTTTAAAAAATCGGTTTAAATTGCATTTGTAAGCGTAAATCATAGCGGGAAAAAATGAAACTAATGTAAGTAATACAGATGATCAGCTATGATGGGTTTTTCAGCGGACTTAGTGCGGACTCAGACTTCTGATTGGCTGGAAATCCTAAAGGCTGGCATTCTCACACTACAGTACTCTCAGTACAACGCAAATTTAACTGAATTTTTTTGGACAATTTTGACTATAAAGAAGGGTGTCTTTATTGTAAAAATGTAATCAGTTACTGGCATCCGAAGCAGTGGCGTGCGAACCGAAGGGGGCATTTTGGACAATCGCCCCCCCCCCCCTAGCGACCAAAACGCCCCCCCCCCCTAGCCACCGCCCCCCCTGTCCCCCCCCTAAATGTTGTAAAATGCCCCATTTTGCCCCCCCCTGGTCAACAAAAATACCCCTTTTTGCCCCCTACCCTACAAAAAACAAAACTATCCCAGTTTCCAAAAAAAAGATCAAGAAATACTCAAAAAAAAATTTTTGACGCTTCGCGCCAAACATACAGTTACTTTACTTTTCATTTAACCTTACCAAATTTTTTAATTAGTGTAGAAATTGGGTTATAATGTTTTTTCACTGAACATACCTAACAAACCAGGTAATAGGAAGTATTTTATTTTGTATAATATAAACTTTTTACCAAAGAAATTTTGTACATCCCCAATGATGATACACAAAATTACCCCTTATATAGATTACAATTAGTGGATTAAATGTATGGAAACTCGACTTAATTAACCAATCAGTCAAAATTCCATTAAAGTCCCCAAAGTTGTTGAGCCAACAAATAAGAAAATTTTATTTGAAATATTGGGGACTAGTGTAATAAATAGCCCAAACACCCCTCCCTCCCTGCATATTTGAAGAAAAAAATTTGCGCTTCACTTTTTATCACATAGTGTTTTTGTTTTTATTTCTATAAAAACATGTGTAAACAACAAATATTTAATCAAAAAGTTTTTTTATGTAAAAAAGCAACAGCGTTGATATTTATCTAAGCCTTTTTCTCAACACTGTATGTCTGTCTAAATGAATAACTATATAGGATGTCATATTATTTTCAGGATAAGTTTGTGTACATACCCTTACAAAAAGACATGTTTTTTTTATGGCAATTTTCATTAAAAATCCTTAAAACTAACTACACTCTATATTCCTAACTTGATAAAATATGCCATTCTTGTTGTCTTTAATTGATTTTAGTTCAAAGGGGGAGTAAATATTTTTAGGTGCGCTTATAAATCCTTGGAAACACCACTTAATCAAAAATTAACAGAGTTTTAAAGTGCCATTTAAAGAGGGTAGGATATGTTGATATAACTTTTTAGCTTCTTTATAATTCACTATGGCTGTCAGTACGTAATGCTAAGGGGAAAATGTGATTTTTTCAACTGCAATTAAATATAGAAGGCTAAAACTTAATGTTAACATTCCCATCATTATGGAGTATAATTAACTATTAAAAATTCATGGAGGTCGGAATGCTTTTCAGGAGGTTTTTGACTATTTTTGTATCTTTTAAATTTCGGGTATAGTCCCTTTTGTGACTTTGCCTCTTAAGGTGCATTTTGTCGTATTTTCACAGTAGCTTTTTACCTATTTATAGCTCCTGCGGGGCCAATTGCCTAACCCTGCGGGGAAATCACCTGACCTAACTTAACCTAGAATAACCTATTAAAAGCTACAATGAAAATACGACGAAATGCCCCTTAAGAGGCATTGCCACAAAAGAGACTATAACCCAAAGTTTTCCATATTTCTAAGAGATTTTTATATCTGTAGATGAAAGGACAAGTAATTTTTTTTATTTTTTACATAGTTCTTTATATCATTGGTTTTTATGGTACGATAAATTTTTTTGTGGATTATAATATTAAAAAAAAAAAATTTCTTGCTGTTTCGAGCATCCAGTATGTAATTTACTTTGACTGTTATCACACAACATACAGGAAAAAGGATTTGTGACTTTTTCCACCTAAAATATATATTTATTTCAACAGATGCTCTTTAAATCTACTTGTCTGTATTCTTATTAATGATTTTTTGTGTTTTGCTATTTAAAGATGTTGTCATCCTTGTTGTCATACAATAAAGAAATATTTAAAATCAGTTTTACATATTAGGTTAATTTTTGGTAAATTATTTCCAAAATGAGTGTTTTTATCTCCCCCCCCCTATTTTTTTAATGGGGGTATTCATCCGTCCTGCTGAGATTTTATAACATCCCCTTCCACCCATAAAAAATGTTTTGTGGTGGGGGGGGGGGGGGGGGGAGGTTAAATTATCCTCTGTACTTTTTTTTCGAAGATGCTTTCTAGCTCCCTTCCCTTCGGTCATTGCAGGGTGGGGAGAAGGGATGGGGGAGAAGAGATGGGGGGGGGGGGGAAGAAATGGGGGATATGAATGGGAAATAGGGATGGGGAAGAAGGGATAAGGACTAGAAGGCCCATAATCAAATAATCCCACCCCTTAAAACGCCCTTATTTAAAATTAGTATATATAATCAAAATTTTACAAAATCTTCAAAATGCCCCCCCCCCCCCCCCCTAGACAAAGTGCTTCGCACGCCACTGATCCGAAGTTTACGCCAAAAATAAGCTTATAATTTTCTTTCTAGGCGACGTATTTTAATAATGGAAATTCTTTTATTAGCAATGAAAAACTTTTAACATTTTCATTGTACTAAAAATATCATTTTGAAATGTCTATAACATTTTTGTAATTGAAGCTAGAGGCTTCAAATTTTGGGTATTGGGTCTACTCGTGGCAGTCTTTCAGCATTAAAAGCGGTATATTTCTTGCAGGGTTCCTTTAAATAAAGAATAGATGTTAGAATTTGAGAAACAAAATATGTATCATTGTATACAATTTAAAAAAACGAAAAACTTTAAGGTTATGGAAAGTATTGCAGAACGAAATAGTGGAGAGGGCCCAAGCAACAGCAAGCGACAAAAAATGTCATCATAAGCAGCAAAAACCAAGGTTTCAAACAAATAACTCATTCCTAGTCAACAAGCCTGGTAAAAAAAGGGATGGGTTTCACAAACAAAAGATTCATTTAGATGTAAAAAAAAATATGAATTATAACTATGTATTAAATCTTTATTATCATCATTTATGTACTTTTTTATATTCGTTGAAAAATTTCCATTTAGTTTATTTTTTATCAAGTATCAGAGTCTACTCTTTAACTGCCTTATGTCCGTCTGTCTGATTGAGACTCATTATATTCGTAAATTAAAATTATTCTTGTTTAAAGGATTTTTTTAATTTAAATCCTAATAATTAGGTGCAGCTTAATGAAGTGTCATAGTTATTGATTTATTGACATCAAATTGCTGTTTATCTATAAAAACATTTTTTAAAATTAGATACCTAAGGTTTTGGCCTTTTTTAGCTGCGTTAGTTATTGGCATTATTGTCCTTGTTGTTTATTTGAAATGCATCTTACGCAGTTAGTTAAAAATAAGAACTGAGATATAGAATATTTACTAAATAACATGTGTTTTAATTAATATAATCATATAAATATAAATTGTATAATGAGAATGTTTATCAAGTTATTGAGAAAGTGAGGCAGTACTACCCTGTGACCCATCAGAATTCGTCATCTAGTAATATTTCTGCATTTCTTTTGTTTTGTTAAATTGTTAAAAAAAAGGGCGTTTTCCCTCTAAAGCGCATAGTCAAGCACATAATCCTGCCCCCTCTCCATTATTTTGAATTAAATTGAAAATAAGGTGAGGGTAAGTTTTTCGAGTGTTCGTGTTTTTTTTTTACAATAAATCTCTGTGCTCGGTAGGCACATTGAGGGAAAGTACCTTTTAAATAGTTAATAATGTTTCATGAAACCAATTTTTACAAACAAAAAAAATATGGCAAGCAATTACCTAATCTTATTTTGCATACATTATGTTATTTAGTTTAGCCATAAAAAAAGATGTTGTAACAAGAATATGTGTAATGGTAACTACTAATGTATTATTTTGTTCTTTTCATGTATCATAAAAATGAAAGAAAAGAGTTGTTTATTAAGTTTTCGATGGTTTTTGTGATTTAAATAGTTGAAATTCTAAACTAAACTAAATTTAAAAATTCATACAGCTTGAAAATTTTAAAGTTTGATAAAGTAAATACCTATTTGTTTTTACCAAAGATTTTTTCAGATGTATGACTAGCGCGTAATAAATAAAAAAATGGCGGCCATGAGACCATCAGCTGTCCTGCCAGAACAACAAAGAACGTCAGGACAATCACAGCCAGTGTTTCCAGACGATGCAAGACAATACTGCTCTAAACTTGCTGCATTTTTTCGTAGGTAACCAAACTATATACCTAAATTTTTTTAAAACTATATCATGAAATGTTTACATCTTATAATAAGAACAAATTAAAGCAAGTAAAACATAAATACTAAAGTAATCTGTAACTGTTCAAACAAAAATACTTATCTGTATAATAATAGAAATAATATTTTTGTGCAGGCAAAACAAGACTGTTTTGTTTGGAGGAAACCTAGCGGTAAACCTGTCTGTGGCTGGATATCAGCAGGTTCTAGCTGCGGTCACATTGCTTAGAGCACAACATGATGTAAGTTTTATTTATTGTAAAATGTCACACAAACACATGCAAAGCAGTTGACTATTGATTCTAGGGGCATGGAGACGCTTCAGTTACAAGTCCTCTCCATGTTACCTTTGAACATATTCTGCATTTTAAATTGCAATGTAACGCAGTCAATTTCCTAGGGTATCAACATTCATCAAACAACCAACCCTTTAATTGCACGACCTTTGTCTGAGAAGTCCTAACTGTGCCTGTAATGAGTTGCGCCTGTTTTTGGCCCAAGGTTATTCCCCCTAATCTAACGTCTTTAGTAAATACGCGGTGTCGGACCGAGATTCGAACCTATCACTTTCCCGACGACGAGCGGATGCGCTACGTTTTGAGCCACGGTCGCGGGTTATATGCAAAGCAGTTAGAAATAAATCCTAACTTGCATAGAATTTAATGTAATAAAATACTAGAATATTCTGTATGGTGCGTACTCACTTGTCTTACTTTATTTAAATATTAAGGAGCTGGATAGAACACTTCTGGTAGACCTGGAGTATCTGGAGAGTGTACTACACAGACTCTCCTGGCTTATTTTATTTAAATATTAAGGAGCTGGATAGTATACTTCTGGTAGGCCTGGAGTAGCTGGAGAGTGTATTACACAGACTCTCCTGGCTTATTAATTTTATTTAAATATTAAGGAGCTGGATAGAATACTTCTGGTAGACCTGGAGTATCTGGAGAGTGTACTACACAGACTCTCCTGGCTTATTTATAATTTTATTTAAATATTAAGGAGCTGGATAGAACACTTCTGGTAGACCTGGAGTATCTGGAAAGTGTCCTGCACAGACTCTCTTGTCTAACTTTATTTACTAAACCTAATGAAACTGTCCATACATGGCTCCAACTTGCAGGTATACTTATTTCCGCTTGATTAAAACCGGTTTTAAAAAAATCATGTTTTGTATTATACCTACAGAATTCTACAAAAAGAAAATTAAGATAGACTGCTGATTTTTTGTGTGAAGGTTCACCTTACCAAAGAGCTTCCATTATACAACTCAATTGGTCCGTAAGTCTGTCTGTCATGCTACAAAAAAAACATTTGTATATTGATGGTATGTAAGGACTCCGTGATTTTCTTTTATCCTTCTGTTTTTTCCTCGCCATCTTTTTTATCACCACTGAACATCTTTAATGTAACTAACTCACTTTGTCCGAACGTCCATCTTTTTAAAAAAAAATGCTTCTACATCTTGATTTAGGTCTGAAGTCGGTGACAGTATTAGAGTTGAAGGATATTCCTTTATATTTGGTTCACGGACTCGAAGCTTTGCGCGATCAACTTTACACAATAAAGGTGAATAATCAGAAATCTTTTCAAATAATTATTTCTTATGATAGTATATCCATGGAAAAGTTATGAGAATTAATTTTTTACATTATATATGATATAAACCCCGAACCACTTCATTATGCAATCTATATTTTCCTGGATATTTTGTCTATGGTAGTCCATAAGTATACAGTTTTAGAGTACATTGTTTCTATTTGTTAAAGCAACACGTATGATAAAAGAAAAAGATTCTTTTTAAAGTAAAATGCTTATATATCAATTGAAATCTATATTTTTTGATTTTCTACTGATCCACTTCATTATGCAAATCAAAATAAAATCAATGGGAAAACGTTTGTTTTGCACTTTTCTCCACTTTTCAAAATTGATTATGATAAAATAACAATTTTTTAAGGGATTTATGCATTATTTATAATGAAAAACAGTTTAAGGTAGATTTTAATGATTTTTCTAACTAATAAATAATTTTAAAAATGAAATTCAATCCCTATCACTTTAGAGGATAGCTGCTGACCTCCAGTCTTATGGATGAAGCTAAATACATGTTAAAGATAAAAATAACCCTCAAATGCACACAAAAATGTTTTTTGATGTGTTAAAAAAATCCATTTTAAAATCTTGATTTTGAGGATGATGGCCTTAAAGATGTTCTTACTGGTGGTGATGGTGAGCCAAATGTTATCTAAGTACATGACCATTACAACAACTTGTCTATTAACCTATGTACCATTTATTGTAGTCATAGCAGCCTCCAATAGAGCCTCACGACATGCAACATAACCATTATCAAAAAACTACATTATTTACTTTATGAATTTTAGTAATTAAAATTGTATTTTTTTCTTTTTTAATATTGCGTGGCTGGAGGCTGCTATGACTACAAAAATTGGACCATAGTTCAATATATAAGTATTCATTATGGGCATGCACTTTGCTGATAACATTTAGCTCACCATCCCCACCAGTAAGAGCATCTTAAAGGCCATCGTCCTCAACAGGGTTTCGGATCCGGATCCGGATCCGGATCCGGATCCGCAAGGATCCGCATATTTTGAGTCCAAGGATCCGGATCCGGATCCGCAAAAAAAATGCGGATCCGGATCCGGATCCTTAGACTCCAAAAAATGCGGAAAAAATGGAAAAATCTACCTAAATTTATATAAAATCTCAGACATTCTCTTGATGAGAGCCAATCTTTAAGGTTTAGGTTCAGACTTGAAAATTAAAAGTATTTTTGACTTCGAATTGAAGAATAAATTTTTTTGAAAAATTTGGTGATTTTATTTTTATTGTCAAAGATCCGGATCCGGATCCGGATCCGCACTGACCAAATTTTGAGGATCCGGATCCGGATCCGGATCCGCATAAAATCAATGCGGATCCGAAACCCTGGTCCTCAAAATCAAGATTTTAAAATGGATTTTTTTAACACATCAAAAAACATTTTTGTATATTTTTGAGGGTTATTTTTATTTTTAACATGTATTTAGCTTCATCCATAAGACTGGGGGTCAGCAGCTGTCCTCTAAAGTGATAGGAATAGAATTTCTTTTTTAAAATTATTTATTAGTTAGAAAAATCATTACAATCTACCTTAAACTGTTTTTCATTATAATTAATGCATAAATCCCTTAAAAAATTGTTATTTTATCATAATCAATTTTGAAAAGTGGAGAAAAGTGCAAAACAAACATTTTCCCATTGATTTTATTTTGATTTGCATAATGAAGTGGATCAGTAAAAAATAAAAAAAATATAGATTTCAATTGATATATAAGCATTTTACTTTAAAAAGAATCTTTTTCTTTTATCATACGTGTTGCTTTAACAAATAGAAACAATATACTGTAAAGCTGTACACTTATGGACTACCATAGACAAAATATCCAGCAAAATATAGATTGCATAATGAAGTGGTTCGGGGTTTATATGTATCTAGAAAATTTGTAGGTACTGTCTTTCCACAATAAACGAAAAATTTCAGTCCTATGTCATTGTGGGTGTAGAAACATAATCTTAAACCTGTTATTTTAGATCGAAAGCTGTGAATTTTCTGTAGAAGATTTGCTCTCAGGATGTCTGGGAGACTCGACACCCCCACGGGAATGGAAACGCCTGGCCACTATCTCCTTATCTCATAATAGATTGAGTAGATTGTCTTCCACGTTGTCTTTAGCGCCTAGGTAACTTTCAATCCATTCCAGTAAATCTAGTTTAAACTGGTACCTACCAAGCTCTTTAACTTCATAATCTTCTCAATGGGTATTTTGGGTATAGTCCCTTTCGTAACATCGCACCTTATGGGGCGATTCTTCGTATTTTTCACAGTAGCTTTTCTCCTATTTCTAGCCCTTGCGGGGGGCTCTAACCTAGCGGGGCCAATTACCTAACCCTGTGGGGCAATCACCTAACCCAATATAATCTAAACTAACCTAAAATAACATATGAAAAAACCATTTCAAAAATACGACGAATCGCTCCTTATGGGGCGATGTTACGAAAGGGACTATACCCGGTATTTTTATTGAATTTTGATTGCTTGGTTCCAAACTTTTCAACAAATGATTTTAATGTTCAAAAGGTGTAATTTTCTCTTTTGTTGACTGGGGTGTTTTCATGTTCTCATGACACCCAGTTATGATAAACAAAATTACCCCTTATGTAGATTAAAATCATTGGTGAACACTGTTAGTTTGTCCCCCTAAGTTTTATCAAAAAACGAATGAGTCCCGTATTCACAATAGAAACCTTTTAAATCGGTACCTTACTTTTGCCTGTGTACGAGAGGTTTCATATTTGTATTCACTTAATTGAATTAAACTTATTATAGAGTCCGCGAATATGGATCATAGTCATTGGCCAAATCATTGCCCTAAGATGACTAACCATGTACCTACCTCTAATACTATTAATAGGCCCCCTAACCATTAACAATAATTTTTTATGAAAATAACATAATGAACTTGATTAAAGGTTATTGCCGAAGTCAGTATTTGAAAGATAAGGAGAGAAAAATATATTTAATTTTTTCAGCTACAGTAATACATAGTAGGGTGGGTCGATTTTGGACATTTTTTTTCTGAGGCCAAAACGGGGATCTGCACTCAATTTATGTAGATATAATACACCTCTGGATGATTTAAAATTTATCCTAAGTCTTAAAACCGCTGACGACCAGACATTCAATTGTATAGCTATTTGTAAATGGGAGTAAAAAATTTATTGAATCAGAACTATGGCTTCATGGTGCTCCCTGGAAAGGCCTTGAGGAGCTGAGTCAGGAACTTTTGTCCGTTTCAAAAAATCTAGTTCCTAGCCTGAGAAAATCTAAAAAACCTCTGCAAATTGGACAATTCTCAATAAACCTTAAAAAATTGTGTTTTTTTAGTGATTTCTAAGGCTAGGAACGATATATTTTGAAAAAGTTCCTGATTCAGCTCCTCAAGGCCTTTCCAAGGAGCACCATGAAGCCATAGTTCTGATTTAAAAAAAAATTTGAATGTCGTCTTTGCATACTAATAAGTAATGAATTATATTTTTAAGTGGTCGTGTTCGAAAACTCAATTTTTTAAAATTATTTTTCGGTCAGAAATGTTTTTAAGGTTAATTTTATCTGTTGCATATCCCCGCTTTGTCTAATTCCGATATGAACCCGCCCTAATACATAGGTCCTATGTAATGATAGAAAATAATGCATGACTTATTTTCATCAAATGTTATTTTAATTTCATACCTAATATTGTAATATATATTATTTGTTTAGAATTCATACATTTTCTGCCTCACATAATTCACTGCTTAGCACAGAAGGTAACAAAAGTTTTTTTATGTCTTTTTAACAAAAAGTTTGTCGTTTTTACCTTTTCCAGCAATTAAAAAAGATAGTCCTTTATCGTCATTAATATGGTCTTCGAAAACATTGGACTTCTAAAAATGTATCTGTATTTCAGTCCAACATTTTGATATATATTGAAACTTAGCCGTTTTTCATCAGATGTTTTTGCTTAAAGCTTCAGCAAAATTACTTCAATTCCTTCTATTCAGTAATTAAATCACTATCTGCCAAAGTAGTAGGATGTAAGTGTATCTAATTTTAAAATTTCATTTTATTTTTTGCTTCAGAAATTCATTCTTTGAAGACTAGTGGTTTGTATGTGTCTTGAAACATTTTCATGACAACTAATTTTGGAATGAAATGGCTGTAAATTATGACGAATTTTATAAATATTTAATATTGTTTCAATATTTGTTTAACTATAGGCGGACTCGTTATGAATAGAATATTAGAAAAAATCCTGTCTTTGATTTTTGGATTATTTCATTGAAAGTTTAATTTTTTTTTGCTTTTAAAGGATTATCAAGCCTAGAAAGCCTGCACACTCTTATCCTGTCCTATAATCAACTCAAGAATATTCCAATGTTGAGTCCTGACTGTACTCTCACAACTCTTGCTATTGGTTATAACAGGTTTAGTTTAGTTTTTGCGTTTTAACAAATAATATGTGTCGAATACGGCATTTTTTGTCATAATCCAGAGATGTCGACCCTCAACTTTCTATTTAATTTCCTTTTTTTTCTTTAAAGGGTGGTAGTACCCTCCCCAAAAATTGTTGTACATCTTCACTTGACGTATGAAAATAACCGCTGTAAATGAGAAACATATCGGTTCAGGGGTTAGCGATATCCTTCGGTACACACAGACTGATGGACTGAGATCTTGTTGCTTTCATGTAAGGATTAGTTTCATTCCCGTCAGTTTCAAATCTTTCTTCAAATGCTCATTGAAGTTTTAAAATGCTTGTATATAGATTGGAAAGCCTGGATGGATTATCAAGACTTGTCTGCCTTGAGAGTTTAGACGTGTCTGGAAACTGTCTGATGCACCACGATGTCTTAGCTCCAGGTAATACATAACAGTTTTATACCCAGAGCTAATTTTAACTACAGGAGGGGTATTTGTGATTATAATCATTTTGGATATGTATCAATTTATCGTCCATTGTCTTATCCTCAAATCATTCATGTTGCTTATTGAACTTCTTACTGTATCTAATGCAAATCATGGGCTAAATTGTATCTTTACTGGATAAAAGGTAAATCATAAGCAACAATAAATTAATTGTTATTTTTCGCATCATATTATAGACAGCTTTCGGCAGATATTAAAATGAAAGCGGATATTAAAGTGAAAAATTATAAGTTAAAAAGCAGTTTGTTACCTCCAAGGGGCCGAAGGCCTGGGCTAACAAGACTGGTTTTAAATTTGTAATCTTATGATTGTGCTAAAATACTATACATGATTTTTCAGTATGAGAACCGGTTCTAATCCTGCAGATATTAATCGGTTTCGTAACCATACTGGAACGATTTCTTTCTTTATTTAGTTTCTGGCCTTTCACGTTTGAAACAGTTGGATACGAGATACAATCCTTTATCTTCACATTACAATCACAGGTACACAATTGTTGGTAGGTAGATTTTTCTGGTTATTTTAAAACTAAGATGGCACATAATCTTATAAGTAATGTTAAAAATGTAAGTTATCGAAAACACTTCTGCATTGTAACATCATAACGAATTTTCAACGAAACTGGAATTAATCCTATAAGTAATTTTCTATATTCTTGTCTATGGAAAACTGTGTACGATGCAAAAAACCATAATCAGTCATCTAAGTCAGATTTCTAAATAGAAATGTTAAATGTTTTTTTTTCTCGAGAGAAAGAAATATCCCATTCCATTTTTCACTCCCTGTTGAATTAATATATGATTGCTATTAAGGCGGATAGCAAGTTCTTGGTTGCATAATGACGTGGTACATACACAATTTCTACTGGATGCATATATTCTTTCTAAAGCTGAATACTTACAGGTAAACATATAGTACCTATGTCCTATGCAAAATAAAAAAGTGACCTCGACTAGCATTATTTGCAATGCACTAGTAGCGAAGCTTCTCTGCAATTGAATTGTCTGCTCAAGGCAGGTTTGTAACTAACCCGGGTTTTTAACCAAAATCCAGACTTAAACCGCAAAAAAAACGTGTTAATTTTTGTGGGTTAATTAGTAATTTTAAATAAAAGTCTTTAAAATAAACCTAATAAGGGGGGGGGGGGCGTAATGTCATTTAAACGTAAACCGTGACGAAATGGTCTAAAAATTGGTACATACGCCTAGTCCTATAGATACTACATCTTAATGAAAAAAAAATTCAAATTTTTTTATTTTAAGGTTAGGTAAGATAACCCTGCGGAAATGGGATTTTTAGGCCTTTTTTGGCCAGTTTTGGTCAGTTTTGGTGTACTTTTATGCAGGGAGTAAGGGAGGGGACAATGGGCAGTTAATTCAAATTTATAGTTGTGACCCTTTAAGGTTGAAAACCCAGATATTTCCAGATAAAACAAGTATTTGCAATATAGCAACCTTTAGTGGAAATTTTTGACTTTTGGATTGTTTTTAATTCGAAATGCACCATCTTTAAACTGATGCATTACTACAAGCCTTTGATTCTAGAGATCAAAGCCCTTGTTTACAATTCATTTCCATAATTGTTATTATTTAAACTTCGGAAAATTAAGGAAACATACCATTTTACTTTTACAACATATTTTACCCAAATTTTTTTATTGTATTTATTAAAAAGCTTAGACATGAAAAAGCCTTTAAATAATTATATTACAAAATTTACTAAAACAATTACCTTCCTACAGAACTTTTAACTCAAGTTATTTCATTTAACGAAATAAAAATGAGATACCTTGCGTCAAAATTTCATACTACATAAATAAAATAGTTGAGAACATAAGTACATCTTAATTTTAAAGATCTTAAGGTTTAAGTAACATATCTTAGGATAACTGGTAGCTGCGCTCTTAGCATCCAGGACAGAAAAATAAAATAACACCATCTTGAGATTTTAATGATAAACAAACCTTGAACAACTCAGGACTTCGTGAATTTTCCCTAAAATTTTGAAATTAATCGGATCATTAATTACAGAAATATTAAGCTAAAGACAAAAAACTTTTGCCTTTACATTAAATCAATAAGAAACATCTAACATGTCTAAAGTAACGAAAAGAGCTAACCGTTACGGACGTACAAATGTGCGGGACCTAATTATAGGAAGGCTTTGCTCATAATAACTAATAATCTTAATATAATTTCTTTCTACAACGCACTAATCGGAATTAATTTACATTAAACAAGAATTAGATATAAAAAATGTAATGATTCAATTTACAAAATAATTTTCAAAATCAAAATATTCTGTCTGCTTGTTATTGTTTATCTTTTTGTTGACGCGCTAGTTTGCCGCGAGATTATGCATGATTTTGCGTGACGTCATTCATAATTGGTCCCCAAGATTGGTTAGAAACTGCTAAATTCTTGAATGTTCCCTTTAAGCCAGTCCCCAAAGTCTGAGACTCCTAAAAATTGAATATTCGATCCATTGTCCCCTCCCTTACTCCCTGACTTTTATGTAAAAACTCAATTTTATTTGTTTTTTCTTAAGTTTTTTCCTTAAATATTGTATGTCTATAAGGACATTATTTAAGATGGTTCAGCAAGTTTAGGACCAAAACTAAAAAACCTATAATTGATATATGACACACAAACTTTAGAAAAAATGCACTTTACTCCTGCGAGCCACCCACCTAGCCCGCTGGGGTCTGTCCCAGACTTGCTGAATCATCTTAAATAATGTCCTTGTGTGTGGACACATTGTATTCAAGGGGAAAAACTTAATTAAAAACAATTGAAGGTAAGTTTCTACATCAAAATAGAACAAAAAAGGCCTAAAAACCCCATTTTTGCAGTGTTTTCCTTACCTAACCTAACCTAAAAATAAAATAAAAAATTAATTTTTTCCATTTAGATGTAGTACCTATAGGACTCGGCTTATGTACCAAGTTTCAAGTGTCTAGCTCATTATTTAGACCATTTTGCTCACGGTTTACGTTTAATCACTCCCCCCCCCCCCTTATTGAAATGTTATTTCCACTAAAAAATTGTCAGGTGATATAAACATTTTTGGTGTTAAAGTTAAAATAAGAAATTATTCAACTAAATGTAAGAAATATTAGGTATAGAAATCTATTTTCATTTACTACTATTAACTTAATATATAATAAAACCCAATACCCAAAACCGATTTAAAACCCGGGTTTTGGTTTTTGGGTCGGGTTTTGGGTTAACAACCCTGACCTAATGTCTACTAAAGACAGTAAATAATGAATACCTATTTTTATGAAATTTGTTTGATTTTCGATCATTTATCACATTTGTTCTCGCTTGCTTTTTCTTTTTTTTGTGACTACTGAACATCTGCTGCTCTATAACTCACTTTGTCCAATTGTCCATCCGGGGGGCTCAATCTAAAAATCTATTTAGAGTCTTTCATTTAGATTGGTTCCTCTCGAATGCTTACTCGTCATGAGATGGATGTTAGGAACCAGTTCAACGAGGAGGACGAGAACAGGTGCCTGGAAGAGGAGTTCAGGGAGGGGAGTAATGCTCGGGCCACCCTCACCAGTTTTGACCTGGAGTCCGCGTCTGTGACAGGATCCAGGGAGGGCAGCATTGTCTCAGGTGTTACTGTTACAACTATGGTAAGAAATTTATCATAAACTGGTGGCAACGCCCCTAGAGGCCTCTATGGCACATATGAAAAGGAATGTATGGGGTAATTCGACCCTTTTCTTTAGTTCTTAGCTCTGAAAAAAAAGTTAGATGTGAATAATCCTTCTTGAAGAAGTTTCACTGTAAAGGAGAACCATATCGGTCCAGCATTAAGGCAGATCCTTCGCTATACACGCACAGACAAATAAAAATCTGTTACTTTAAATCTTTACATAATATATCTTTTAGGGCGGCCGTCGTAGAAAGACAAAAAAGAAAAAAGTTCGTGTTGCGGTTATTACAGACCAACCTTCAGATTCCGAGCTTACTGATGACGCCGCCAGGCTGAAACAGGAGCCTGCCAAACAACCAGAACTATTACAGGTAAACTTCATGTGCCTTTGTGTTACTCTATATCTTAAGAGGTTTCAACACTAACACAAACAGGATCTTTTTTTTTACATATTTAGAACTATGAAAAATATAAAGGCTATGACAACATCCATAAAAACGAGCTCTGAAATGGTAGGACAAACCAACCTACAGTGTCAGAACTAGATAAGCAAAATATAAATGTTTAAGTTTTGACAAAATTGTACATAAATTAGTTTCAAAACTTCTTAAATATAGAATACTGTTAAAGGACATACTCACATTTCTAGGACTTGATTATATAGATGGTTCGCTTATAATATTGTACTTTGTTGAAATAGGAATCCGTACTCCAAAAATCAGATCAATAGGATAATTAATAATTTAATTATATCCTACAAAAAGTTATTGTAAAAAAGGTTCAAATCTGCATGTTTTAAAGGGACGAACTGACTTTCTTTATTGAGTTGCTACGCTTTCTAACCTAACTGTTATTATTACTTGTAGACACAGGCATACTTTCAAATTGTGGGAACCAATAGAATTAACTTTTTGGAAGGGGAGCTACTCGACTTTATAATTCAATTTGTCTATTTGTCAATCTATGATTCTTTGTGCTTTCGCTACTCACAGATACTGTAATCCTTGTTTAATTTTTTTTTATTATTTATTTTAGAGTCATGACGTAGTAGTGAGACAAATGACAATGTTAAGATCAAAATATGGAGAGGATAACTGGCTAAGGTACAAATTGTATTTTTTAATAATATAATTAAATACTTAATTCACAAATTTTGGCGGTAGTACCTCATTAAAACAACTTGCATGCCTTGGGTTATAATCCTGTTTTTAAGTCTTAGAAAACATAACATTATCATAGCAATTTACCTCCCTTCTCCTTTGAATAGTAAATAAAAAGTATCTAGTTATTGTTGTTTCACTATGGCTACGTTTCTGATTAATTTTGGATTGATAAGAACCAGATTCAGGCAAATATAGGAAATATTTTTTACAATCATCGGAGAACTGACTATATGAGCTTTCACTTTTTCAGGACTGGGGAAACGCTGACACAAATACTCGGGCTTCCAGCAGACAACAACCAGCAACAGCAGGAAGCACAACAAGATCAAGCAAGACAACTTGCAGGCGCAGCTTCTAGCAGCTCAAAAGAGAGCTCACCTACAAAGAAGGAGCAAGCTGCTGAAAAGAAGGATTTTGAAAATAATGATGGTAAGTCATTTTTTGTCACTCTTTAGAAGATTGTAAGATACAAGAAGCTTCACTTTAAGGAGAACTATATCGGTTAAGCGCTTTGAAATATCATTGGCTACAGACAGACAGACACACAGACATCCTGTTACTTTTATCATTATGAAAGGATTTACTTATCAAACATTAATTTCAAATATTACTAGTCACAACTCCAACCAAAGAAGCAATGGTATCAAGTTCAAGTTCCACTCTGACACCTTCCAGGTCTGTATCAGTAGCAGCTGCAGATAAAAAATTAGCAGAAGAATCATCATCAGCTGTGGCAGCTAAAGTTACTGTAACAGCATCCCCCTCTGGTGGCCAGGATACAGACTTGTATGCTATGTACACCCAGGCATTTAAACAATGACAATTTATAGCCAACAATGGATATAGATTACGTGGATATTGTTTCAGAGGAATTTTTGTCGTCAATTTAGGTTGCTAATATAGTCCTCAGATATTGGTCAAGAGGTTCCTCAATTGTTAGGGGAGGGGATGTGGAAAAATCATATGGGGGGGGGGGTATCGTTATATTAACCAGCTAGGAGAAAAATTTTATCTGGGTATGCGAGAATTTATCACATTATCAACTTCTATTCTATATCCATTAATTTGAAAAAGAGTTTAATTGATTGAATGGTTTGTTAGAGGAACTAAATTTAGGATAGTAAATAAAAATTCATTGACAGTTGCTTCCAAGGAGATACCAATAAAAGGACGGATTCAGTTATTTTAGCCAGAAGTCATTATTTATTTGTGCAGAAGGAATGTAGTCCGTCCAGTAGAGCAGAGGAATGTCTTCTTCCTGTCCAGAGAATCCTTCCTGGTGATGATAGCGGTCATACTGAGAAACTTACACTAGCCATTGATAGGGTAACATATATACTTATAATTATGATAGTGGTCATACTGAGATACTTACACTAGCCATTGATAGGGTAACTACTGAACCAATTGGTTTTTACATTCTAGGGAAGCTTTACATATGTACTGGAATGGTTTTAATTATTTATTATTTACAGATTCAAGTATTGGTATAGAATCAACGACAAAATTTTAAGTCATTTTCTATTTAGGAATTTATTAGAGAACAAAAGGAAGGAGAAGGAACTCGAGTGAAATGGTTCCTACATTCGTTGGAAGGAATGGATATTCTAAAGTAAGAATACTTTGTAATATTTCAAGTTTTTTTTGTTGATATATATATTTTTAAATCCATTTATGCCTCTCAATTCGTTTTAAGCGTTTTCTTCTAACTAAAGAAAATATTGATAAGGAGAGGTAGCATAAAATAAAGCTGAGATAGTTGGGGGGGGGGGGGGGGGGGGATTATTATGATTCAAATCTCACAAGAATTTTTAAAAAATGTTATAATTTCAATTTTCTATACTCCAAAATTTATAATAATATTTTTATGTATATTGTATATGTTAGTATCCTTGTTTAAATGTATTACTTTTTTGCTTCACTTTTATAATATAAACCCACAGTTTTGGTCAAAAACTATCCAATTCATGCTCAAGCAATGACAATAATAAATCAATATTGAATTTTGAATCTACTCAACTCTACAGAGCATTACAGCTCGTGACTTAGCCATTGCACATAGGGGCAACAAGGGGCAACAATTCACCACCCCCAAATCAAGTTTTAAACATTCTATGAGTATTATCATACCCAATGTACATCAGATTTCAAAGGAATCGTAAAAATTAAGCATTCTAATGCATGGAAGTCAAGAAATGCAAAAATTTTCTTACAGAAAAAGGCATACTTTTTGTGTTTCACCAACAATTTTAAAAGTATTATAAAATCTCCTAGAATTAATGTAATTAGACAAAATAACTTCTGATGAGTCATGCATTACATATATTTTGACAGTATAAAAGAAAAAAACACAAATTGAAGAAATTAGTCCTAAATAATTATAGTTGAAGTCAAGATTTTAGTTTTTATTTGTTTGTTTTTTAATCAACATTTAAGAAGACAGTAAGAGGAAACATGTTTTCGCCGGGTGTCGCCGGCTAAAAAAACGATATTTGATTACCCAAAGACATATTTTAATCGCCAATACTGGTTTCATTTACCCCCCCCCCCCGCGCCCCTTTAGGGTTTTTAGCCCGTTTTCTGAACGTGGGTGCACGAAAACCTTGTAAGAAAAGGCGTTTAAATGCGCTTTTAAAGTCAAAACTTAAGATATAATTCAAATAAATAAAAGACACAAAAACATAGACATATTGGGAAATATTTATTCTGACTTAGAATTAAAGTTAATAATAAATATTTTCAAGTTCTATTGCACTAAATGATGGGGAGGAGAGGGAGGGGGGGGGGGCTGAACCTAAATCTAAACCTCTTTATGTTTGATGTTTTAATCTAAAGGGATATGACAAAGGTCAATAAATTGTTGTACATCTCCAATGATAATACACAAAATCACCCCTTGTGTAGATTAAAGTTAGTAGTTAAAACGTTTGAACACACAACTGTAAAACTTTGGGGACTAGTGCTATAAACAGCCCAATGTCCCCTACCTCACTGCGGAAAGGTAAAGTTAATATGCAAATAACGTGAGGTTCTTATGATCATTCTAAATTGGAATTAGCAAGTAGTCTTCTGTCTGTCTATTGGTAATGCTTTGTTTTTAAATTATGTAGTTACAGGGTATTCATGTTTAAAGTCAGCAGTTTTATTTAGAAAGGGAGGGGACTGTTAATTACACTAGTCCCCAAACTTCAAAGTTTTATAATAACGTTTTTATATTCGTTAGCATAAGAACTTCAGGAAATTTAATTGATTTTTTATTGGTTGGTTCATTAGGATGAGTGTCAAAACTTTTCAACCACTAATTGTCATCTACAGACAAATAATTTTGTAATATAATTTATTAAATATGTATTTATTAAATATGTATCAATATTTGGGATGTACATATTAATCGGTTATTGTTTTGTTCCTTAGATCCCTAGGTGTTAATATATAATATAAAGTAGCTTGATGTCTGTTTGTCTGTCCGCCCATCCCTTAAGATCTCGCTAACCACTAAACTGATTGAATTCTACTCTTCAGGGAATATATCTACTGGTCCTGTGGTTGTTTAAAGATCTTTTTCAAAAATAAAAATCCCCCTCAATTTTTTCATATTTCTATAATTAGGGTCGGTCCGTCTGTACGTCTGGTACAGTTAGCTCTTTTACTTAACTTAAACAGGCTAGAATTGTCCTATCGATCTCAAACTTTTCATGCTGATTTCTACAACAGTTAGGTATGACTTAGAAAGCACAGCAACTCTATAATCGTTACCAGAAAGTCCGTACATCCATTTATAACAAGCTGATTTTCACTTTTTTGACAACAAATAATGGTTTTGAATGTTAAAAATATCCTATTCATCTGATTTTTTGAATACTGATTCCTATTTCTCAGTATGTCCTTAAACAGTAACATGTATTTAATCAGTTTTAATTACAATTTTGTATAGACATGTATTAATATTCAGTTCTGACACTTCACAAGTGTTAATATTCGTTTGTCCTTCCATTTCAGAGCTTCGCTTCTTTCATGGATGTTGTCATCCTTGTTTAATTACCTCTTGGGGCAAATCCCCTAGAGGCTAGGGGCGAAGCAGCTAGTGTACATATAAACAGTAAACAAGAATCATAATATCATAATAAATATAGATATTAGTTAATAAAAATTTATGTTAATCATGCCCACATTTATTTATTAAACATAAAAATAAAGTGAAACTTGTAGCTTGCTAAAATAAGGATCCCCATCCACCCCCATTTACACCATCCCCTCCCCTCCTACTGAAATGAATTCCATGACCCCAAATTTGACACTTTGAACACTAAAATGGGACGACAATTAACCTAGTTACACTTTAAAGGGCCCAAAAAGCTAGTGATAGGCTAGCTGCACTACTAAAAAAATTCTCATA
Source organism: Acartia tonsa (assembly GCF_053477335.1). Lineage (NCBI taxonomy): Eukaryota > Metazoa > Arthropoda > Copepoda > Calanoida > Acartiidae > Acartia > Acartia tonsa. The sequence continues at coordinate 33,516,162 of NC_137264.1, read as the reverse complement.
TTGCTCTGATAACCAAAACCCCTAATTAGACATTTTAAACACGAAATTCAAGATAGTTGATGGATAGAAAGATGGATAGATAGATGGATAGGTAGATAAATAGATATATGGATATATAGATGGATTCATAAATGGTTAGATAGATGGATAGATAGATGGATAGATAGATGGATAGATAGATGGATAGATAGATGGATAAGTAAATGGATAGACAGATGGATAGATGGATGGATAGATAGAGGGATAGATTGATGGATGGATAAATTGATAGTTGATGGAAAAAGAGATGAATAGTTGATGGATAGATAGATGAATCGAAATATAGATGGATAGACAGATGGATATATAGATAGATAGATGGATAGATAGATGGATAGATAGATGGATAGATAGATGGATAGATAGATGGATAGATAGATGGATAGATAGATGGATAGATAGATGGATAGATAAATGGATATATAGATGGGTAGATAGATGGGTAGATAGATGGGTAGATAGATGGATAGATAGATGGATAGATAGATGGATAGATAGATGGATAGATAGATGGATAGATAGATGGATAGATAGATGGATAGATAGATGGATAGATAGATGGATAGATAGATGGATAGATAGATAATAGATAGATGGATAGACAGATGGATAGATAGATGGATAGATAAATGGATAGATAGATAGATAGATAGATGGATAGATAGATGGATAAATAGATGGATAGATAGATGGATAGACAGATGGATAGACAGATGGATAGACAGATAGATAGATAGATAGATAGATAGATAGATAGATAGATAGATAGATAGATAGATAGATAGATAGATAGATAGATAGATAGATAGATAGATAGATAGATAGATAGATAGATAGATAGATAGATAGATAGATAGATAGATAGATAGATAGATAGATAGATAGATAGATAGATAGATAGATAGATAGATAGATAGATAGATAGATAGATAGATAGATAGATAGATAGATAGATAGATAGATAGATAGGTAGATAGGTAGATAGGTAGATAGGTAGATAGGTAGATAGGTAGATAGGTAGATAGGTAGATAGGTAGATAGGTAGATAGGTAGATAGGTAGATAGGTAGATAGGTAGATAGGTAGATAGGTAGATAGGTAGATAGGTAGATAGGTAGATAGGTAGATAGGTAGATAGGTAGATAGGTAGATAGGTAGATAGGTAGATAGGTAGATAGGTAGATAGGTAGATAGGTAGATAGGTAGATAGGTAGATAGGTAGATAGGTAGATAGGTAGATAGGTAGATAGGTAGATAGGTAGATAGGTAGATAGGTAGATAGGTAGATAGGTAGATAGGTAGATAGGTAGATAGGTAGATAGGTAGATAGGTAGATAGGTAGATAGGTAGATAGGTAGATAGGTAGATAGGTAGATAGGTAGATAGGTAGATAGGTAGATAGGTAGATAGGTAGATAGGTAGATAGGTAGATAGGTAGATAGGTAGATAGGTAGATAGGTAGATAGGTAGATAGGTAGATAGGTAGATAGGTAGATAGGTAGATAGGTAGATAGGTAGATAGGTA
>NC_137264.1:33279599-33509599 GCF_053477335.1 Acartia tonsa | reverse complement strand
CTCAAAATCAAGATTTTAAAATGGATTTTTTTAACACATCAAAAAACATTTTTGTATACTTTTCAGGCAAATTTATATTTTTTACATGTATTTAGCTTCATCCATAAGACTGGGGGTCGGCAGCTGTCCTCTAAAGTGATAGGGATAGAATTTCTTTTTTTCAATTATTTCTTATTTAGAAAAATCAATAAAATCTACCTTAAACTGTTTTTCATTATAATTAATGCATAAATCCCTTAAAAAATTGTTATTTTATCAGAATTATTTTTTAAAAGTGGAGAAAAGGGCAAAACAAACGTTTTCTCATTGATTTTCTTTTGATTTGCATAATGAAGTGGATCGGTAAAAAATACAAAAATATAGATTTTGATTGAAATATAAGCATTTTACTTTAAACAGAATCTTTTTCTTTTATCATACGTGTTGCTTTAACAAATAGAAACAATGTACTGTAAAGCTGTACACTTATGGTCTACCGTAGACAAAATATCCAGGAAAATGTAGATTGCATAATGAAGTGGTTCGGGGTTTAGATAGATAGATAGATAGATAGATAGATAGATAGATAGATAGATAGATAGATAGATAGATGGATAAATAGATAGATAGATAGATGGATAAATAGATAGATAGATAGATGGATAAATAGATAGATAGATAGATGGATAAATAGATGGATAGATAGATGGATAGACAGATGGATAGATATATGGATAGATAGATGGATAGATTGATGGATAGATAGATGGATAGGGTAAGGGGGGCTATTTTCGGGAGGGGTTAATCTGGTAATTTTCTATCTACCTTCATAAAATGACCTTTATCTCCATGTTCCTTTCAAATGACAGAAAAAAACATAAAAGCAAATTTGTTTGTTGTTAAATTACCTACAAAAAAGTATAAAATGAAATTTTTGTGAGATGAATTTTAAGGGTACTAAATAATTAAATCCCCTTTTTGGTTGATTTGCCCCAATGTGCATTGTGAAGAATTTTGCTGTACCGAGAGAATGCATATTTTATTACAAATGAAGAACGTACTTGAAATTTTGTAGATTGGTCTATCTCCAAGATTTCAATTACTTAAGACGGTTTTAATTGTAAGAGATTAGTTTTTTTCAACACCCTTATATTTACATAATTATTATAGATGTGTGGATGGCTTGGTATGGTTACATCTCCTATTCAACACAGTCAAAAGAGGAAGGAGAGAAAGAATGTATATACTTACTGAACAATGCTATTCCAAGTAATTAGAAATTTTAATATCAAAGATCATTTAGGGCTAATTAACCGAGCCAGCCTCAGGAGGTAAAGCATTTTTGGATAGGACAACTTGCATTTTAAATAAACATCTTCAAGGAAGGGGCTTTTCTGGATTTCAAACTGGCGGCTTTACCTTGTTCAAAAATGTAGACAGTTTTGATTTAGCTATCAGCGGCTAATTTTTAGTATAATTCTAAAACAATATTAGTTGGGTAATTGCGATTTACTGAGTGCGGCTTTTATGACTTATGTAGGAAGCAGCTCTTTGTGCTTTGTACTTTGATTTGATCATTTGATGACTGTTGATGACTAAACATGAACATTATTAATGATTAGCAATGTCAAATTTTATATAAAGTCTGTGTATCGTAACATGATCTTTGTTTAGATTTATAGCTGTAACGGCCGGTCAACTTGAACAAATAGCCAGGGGAAACCAGGGATTAACCTTCCTACAGTGCATCAAGTGTCAAAGCAAGTTTAGTCAGGATAATTTACAAAATAGATCTAGAAAGAAGACTTTAGAGGTAAGAAACTTTATGTTTAGTCAGGGAGGGAGGGGACATTAAATTGTAAATTGAACTGGTGCCATACGTTTTTAAACCACGTTATCTTATTTGTTGACCCAAAAACTTTTGATACCTTTTTAAAATTTTGATTAGATCAGTCCAAACTTTTTAGATGATAATTTCATACTTTTTTTTATCATCATTGGGGATGTACTTATGTAATATTCCATTGTTCTTTTCTCCTTCTGCAAACCTTTGGTCCAATTAAGTTCACAGTAAAAATTAAATAATCCATATCAGATTTTTCCAGTCCCTAGAAATGTTCAAATAAACACTTCATTTATAGGTTTGTTGTATAAACTGTGGGTCTAACATGGTGATAGAATGCCGCGGTCCAAATTCTTCCCAGCCAGAGGAAGAAGCCGACATTGGTCTTCCGGCCGTTGAAGCTTTAGGCAATAAATCAATCACAATTAGTTTTTTGGGGAAAATAACGAGAGGAACTTACATTTTAGGAATTAGAGCAAGGTTCAAAGAGAAAAAATCTATAATAGTTATTTATCATATTTTCGTAATATTGTGAATGCGATAAAGGATTTTAAAATCATTTCAACAATTTGGTCATGTGATCAAAAATTTGAATTGTCCGTCTACTGTTGCCCCCCCCCCCCCTGTGGGGGCGAAGTAGGTGGAAATTAAAATATTTGTCACTTGACCTTAATATTGATGAAATGATTTTAAATGACCTTTATTGTATTAACAATATTATTAAAATACGATACTTGGGTTTGTTGGATTTAAAACTCTGTCTTAAAAACTCAAAACTGAAATAATACATATTACAAGGGTAATTATACTGTACGTTCATTGGTTCTCTGTGTCTTTCTTTCCCTCTCCTCTCTCTCTTTCTGTCTGTCTCCTTTTCCCCTCCCTCCCCATACCCCGTCTCATTCTCTCTTCTTTCACTTATATATTTACCCCCCCCCCCCCACTTCATCTAATTCTTTTTTTCTCACTCACTCACATGCTATTTCTATCTCTTCCCCTCTTTCTCTTCAAAAGATAAATATTTTCTTCAAAAATATATTTTTTATACCTTCCTTTTTGTAACAATGAAATTTTTCTGTTTTATAAAAATAACTTAATTTTTCATTTTAGCTAATTATTTGAAATCTTTATATTTACCCCTTTTTTCTGAAAATAAAATGATAAACTAAAAATTGATTACCCGTTTGTTCCCTGATTTCCAAAGTTGTACGACAGATAACCTAACTATTGCAAAAGCTAATGTCAGCTAATTCAGTCAAAGGGAAAAGCTGAAAAGAAAGGGGGGGGGGGGTATAATAGTTTTTCTATTAATCCCCAACGCCCCCCCCCCCCTGCCCAAAATAAGTCCTCCCTTTTTTTAATTGGAACTCCATTTAATAAAACGTAAAAATAGTTGTGAAAACTAAATTTTGATTTTTTTTAGAAGTTTGAAGCTTTTTAAACTAGTAGTAAATATTTAGATAAGATGACGGTGACACATACAAAATCGGAAACTAAGATTCAGCTGACCTATAAAGTTCTTTAATTTAATGTACGACAATATTTTCTAACTTAGTAATCATTTGAACATTAATTTAGGCGGAGGTTATGTCAGATAAAACGTAGGTATTTTGTTCAGTGTTATTTTATTATATAGCCTGAAGCTAATTATCTAAAAAAAATGCTTGTTCGATTAAATTGTAATTTTCAGGGAAGCTTTATTAATGTCTTGAACTATTACATAAAGTATTAATGTTTTTTGTCTGATACTTATGATCTCAGAAATTACTGGTCCGAATGGTTTTTTTTTCAGTTTAGCTTTACATAGGTCCTGGGATGGTTTTAGGCCATTTTTTTCTGTCCATTCTTTGTACATGGAAGCTTGGGGGCGCAGCTATTATTATCAATATTTTTATAAGAAATATAATTATATAAAATATTTTAGGCTTGTCAGAAAACTTGAATCTACCATTTTTTGCTGCGAGAGTTTGCATGGTAAGTTTTGTTAAATCTAGCTTCTCTATAATTAATGCCCGTTTGTTCATTCGTCTGTATGTCACTTCACAACTGTTTATCCACATCTGTCTGTTTGTAAATCTGTGTCCGTAAGTCTGTCTGTCCGTGTGTCTGCCTGACGGACTTTCTGTTGGTAAGTACATCAATATTAACAAACTTAGACATGTTATAATTGTCCTATAAATATTAAACTTGTGTTTTTAAAATTGCAAAGATTAATGCTTTAATAGAAAGACAAATAGATTTTATTACCAACCTATCAAAATAATTGTTATATTTTAGGAGAATTAGCTTCCTTCCATTCTGCCTGTTATTGATTATGTAAAAGTCACTTGGAGATGTGGCAACGATTTTGGTGTCTGCTTGCAAAATTACACATGAAGAAATCAACTGGTTATTTTATATCTATTTTGTTAAATGTTTACCCTAAAATAAATGTTAATTTGACTTATTTGTGTATTTATAAAATTTTTGTTTGGCAAACCTACTCTATAAGTCGAGTTTTCCTGAATGTTTAAACTTATGTTAGTTTTAAGTGTAATGTTTTAAAAGATTCTGTGAGCGTCAGGGGGGGGGGTCGAGGGGGGTTTCCCCCCTCAGGGGAAGGGGGGGTTGAGGGGGGTCTCCCCCCTCAGAAAAAGCTTGGGCTTTGTCTGTAACAAAAAATATACCCCAAAATAATTTAGCTGCATCTTTTTTTTAATGTTGGAATACTATGTTCTTTTAATCCTAGTCAACCAATAAGAAATAGGCATAATATAGAAAAAGTTAGGAATAGAAATTATTTCTTTTGTATAAATTCCTTTTTCAAAATAAGAAATTTCCTAATTGTGTAATGTTGGAAAAAATATTATTTTTTTAACAATCCTGATGTCAACCAAGAAATAGGCAAGATGTAGTAAAAGTTTGGAATAAAATTTTTTTTATCAATTCCTTTCTTTAAAATATGAAATTGTACAATTATGAAAATGTTGGAAAAAATATTATTTTTTTTTAAATCCTGGTGTCAACCAATAAGAAATAGGCATGATGTAGTAAAAGTTTGGAATAAAATTTTTTTTTATCAATTCCTTTCTTTAAAATATGAAATTGTATAATTATGAAAATGTTGGAAAAAATATTATTTTTTTTTAAATCCTGGTGTCAACCAATAAGAAATAGGCATGATGTAGTAAAAGTTTGGAATAAAATTTTTTTTATCAATTCCTTTCTTTAAAATATGAAATTGTATAATTATGAAAATGTTGGAAAAAATATTATTTTTTTAAAATCCTGGTGTCAACCAATAAGAAATAGGCATGATGTAGTAAATTTTGGAATAAAAATTATTTTTTTTTTTAAATTCCTTTTTCAATACGTGAGACTTTATAATTATGAAAATGTTGGAAAATTTTTTATTCTTTTTAAATTCTGATGTTGACCAATAAGAAATAGGCATGAGGTAGTAAAAGTTTGGAAAAAAATATTATTTCTTTGTCAATTCCTTTAATTTTGATAATGTTGGAATAAAAATTATTGTTTTCTAAATTTTTATGATAACATGCCTATATCTTATTGGTTGATAGTAAAATTTAAAAAAAATAATATTTATTACAGTATGAAGAGAAATAAATTTGAAAAAAAATAATTTTCTTTCCCCTATATTTATTATTCCAATATGCCTAGAATTAATTTTGAAAAAAAATAATTTTCTTTCCCATATTTTTATTCCTATTTCTTATTGGATGTCATTTTATGTCCAATAAGAGACTAGTGTTTAAATATTTTAAAGGTTATTATTGTATTTATTTTGAATATGATAATAGCAACATTATCTCATTAAATACAATAAATTACTTTTTAGTAGCAAACCTTAATTTTCTTCTTAATATTTGTCATCCTAATTTGGAATTTTAAAGATGATTGAATAAAATTTTAGACATTGCTTCCACTCTTCAACTTCCAACTTCAAGATCGCCAAATAAGTAAGATTTTATTAAAACTTGGAGTTACTTTAAATATGTCAGGGAGGAAGGAGACATTGAACTGTAAATTACAGTCGTACCAAATCGCGTAGCTCTAATCTTGTTTGTTGACATAAAACATTGAGTTCTTTTATTGTATTTTGATTGGGTGGTTCCAAACTAGTGGTGTTCAAACTTTTCAATAGTAAATGTAAGTTTAATCTTCAGAAGGGTTAATTTTGTTGATTGGGGATGAATAATATTAATTTATCATTTATTATCCCCCAACATCCCTGAAACATGTATTTGCACAAAACATGTCAAATGCTTTGCTTTGTTCAAAAATACAGTAAAATATACTAAATCAGCTAATTCATTGATTCAAGTATTTGACATATAAATTCATTTAGGCACTTTTATATTATTCAATGTTTTGTCAAATAATTTTGAATTAAGAAATTTATGCGCATCTATAGGTACTATAGATTGTTTTGTCTGACTATTTGTCTTGCTTTTAAAGACAAAATTTTCGTGATTTTTGTTTGAGGTTTTGCATAGGTATTCACTTCTTACTTTCTTTTCTCTGTTATGGCAAATTAACATCTGCTATTTAACTAACTTTATCCGTTTGTCCATTCCATGATTTTTGTATGTATATATCCTTGTTTAATACCTAGGGGTGGAGACTCGATCCCAGAGCAATCTTTGCTAACAATGCTAGAGAACAATCAGCTGGAAAGTACGAACAACAGAAAAGTAAGCTCAGGTAAAAAAAAAAGTTAGTTTTGGCAGCAACTACTCACAATTACTATATTTGTCAGTTCGTAACTCTCAGTATTTTATTTCTCAGGGAAGGAGGGGACATTGGACTGTGAATAACACTATTAGATTGACCGATAGACGGACGGACGACCTATTGAATTGTTAACTGGATGCTCTTTTGTTAGTCTTTAAAAATACCTATCTAAATTGGTAGCCGAGACAATTACATTGTCCATGTAGTGTGTCGCACAGTTTGACGGACAGACAAAGAAAATTATAGAGTAGTTTTGCTAATAAAAATGATTTAGGAAGCATAATGAATGTGCAAGCTGATATCCACGACCATGAGGTTAAAGAATCTGTATCAAGCCTTCCTGACCTAGTACCTCCACAAGCGTACAGGTAGACAAACATGCTTCACTATGGTCTATTTAAGGGGTTTAGTGGAAATTTGGTATAGCTTTAATCAAATTTAAATATTTACACTTCTACCAGTCCGAATTTATGAAAATAAAAAGTTATGAGTAATATATTACATTAGGCAACTTGTTAAAGTTGGTCATGTATAGGTGCGTGCACAGGAATGTGATTGGGGGGTAACCAAAAAGGGGTGATTTTAAAAATATAATTTTTGTTACTACTCTGTTATTTTTAAAGATAATTGAACCAAATTTTTAACCTGATTCAATTACTACCCTAGATTAACGATTATTAATAAATAATAGGGATTTCCCGCCGAAATCGCCGTCTACCGCCGAATTCCGCCGTGTTATTTGCTACCTCATTTGGCTGTTTGGAGTCAATAAAAAAAGTGATATATTTAAATAAAAGTATTATAATACACCTTTTACTATCCACTTACAACTGCTTTTTAATATTTATAATTTATTTAAGAGAGGTTAGGTCGTTTTAAACTTAAAGAAAATGAAGATTGAGACTGGATAATCGAGCTTCCCATTAAAGATATTGATTATTTTTTTTTGTAAAGTATCTTATGTGTATTTTTCTACTTGTATAGTTTACCTTAAATTTAGTACTGTCCCTCAAGGGCCTACAGGGGCCAACACCGCCACCCCCCCCCCCCCCTTCTACTACCAAACCAGAAGTTAAAATTTTACTGTTTTTAAAGGTATTATACTGAGTTTAAAAGGAAAAAAGTATTCTCATAACTGACCAAAATATTTTTTTGTATCTATGTCCCACCTCCCCCCCCCCCTCCTATCTAACCAAAAATAAGATAACCATCATAAAATTGATATCAAACAAAATTTAATTCATTTTAGAACAGTAAATAAAAACCGGTAGACCAAGTAATAGACTAAAACAGTATTTGCCAGCTAAATCATAACATATCTTACAAAAAAAAAACAGAAGAAACGAACACATTTACTCTTTGAAATCTTAATGTTCTTAGAGTTTTACAGACAGATGAGGGGACCAAGTGAACTAATGAGTGGATGCTTGTTGGTGAGCTTAACACTCACCAAAAAATCAGCTTTCTTACAAAATAAAACTGCTTAGTAGATCAAATTTTCCCTACAGATATCTTATGTCTGTAAGAGAATTAACAACAGTCCGACGGACCAAATAAATCTTACAGTAGATGGTTGTTTGTACAGATAATGTTCATAAAAAGATTTTCTTTCAACCGTCTTGAGACGTAGCAAAGAAATTCACGATGTTTACATATCGATTCATACAGACTGACGGACTTTACGAATTTGAAAGTAGCTACGCTACTACAAAATTCATTTTTGCACTTTCCTTCTAAGGACTAGAGTTGCAAACACCTTCCCTAAACACTAAAATCAAAAAAGAAATGACCTATATGCAATAAATGTTTTGTTTTTTTTAAATCTGCGGGCGGCAGCTTTTTTTGCGGGAACTGCGGGTAAGTCGCGGTTTTCCTTTAAAATTATTGTTCCTCTAGTAATTACTGATTAATTTTAAAAAGTTTTAATCAATTATCTTTAATAGTAATGGAATAACAGAGAAATTAAGATTGCTGTTATGGTTTGTAATTCCCCCCCCCCCTCAAATTTAGGTTTTACAGGCAATTTTCAGATTAAAAATTTTTAAAGTTGCGCTACCGACCCCACTCTGGAAACTTCACTTAAAGTTGCATTATATTCTCAAAATTTAGAATCATACATGGTTTGGTATGGGGTCGGTAGCGCAACTAGGAGTAAAATGAGGAAAACTAATTTTTTTTGCTAAATTTTTCAGTAAAAAAATGACGAAATTTTTTTCATAAATTTACTTTCAAAGCATAAAATTAACACTTTTAAGGTAAAATATATAATAAAAATGTTTTTATTTATTGATTTGGTATATATATTTGTAAAGAATATGAACGAAATTAGTTTTTAATAGATATTTATGCAAAAAAAAAATTTTTCTCATATCTAGGTAGAAAATGAAAAGTAGATTTTTGACCTTCAAAAAATATTGATTTGACCCAACTTTGAAGTAAAAAAAAACTTAGTTCCAAACGTTATTTTTTCTTTTCCTTGTCCATTATGCATGGACTGGGGTATGTAAATCAATAATATCAAGTTAAAATAAGAAAATTTGATCATGACTTTTTTGCCAAATTTCCACCCTTAGACCGTTGTGTGCTTTTTTGTAGCGCAGCTACACTACTTGGTGTGTCAGTCTGATTGTCTGTCTTATCAACGCTTGAACTCAAAAAAATAACTAATTGTCTTTGTTTAAGAATAAATTGTATTCCTGCCAATTGTTGCCAGGTCCGTTGCAACCACAGACTATAAAGCCTTTGATGGTTCTATCGAAATGCATAGGTAGCATTTTTCTACTGTTAACACAATCCGCGCAATTGGTATTTTAAAACTTTTTGCAAAACTTTTAGTGTTGTAATTAAAATATCTCTTAAAAACATTTATCTAGGTAAAATTATCTAGGTATAGATGTTCTTATTTTAAAATTCTGCATTACATTTAAAGTTATTTTACACTCCCTTTTATTTTTATTTCACCCCATTTTTTGTTTTGTCCTATTATTATATCTATCTATTCTTAGGTATATACTATATAAGTACAAATAATAAAAAGTTTTCTTATCTCAATGGATACTTTATTATAAGTATTTCTTAGGAAAGGAAGTACAGGATCTTCTAGAAAGGGAAAGAAATCTGGTTCAAATCAAAGGTACGTTTTATATGATTTTTTGGAAGGAAGGAGGACCTACTTACGAAAGTAAATTTTTTATTATTTTTAAGTGTTTTCTTTAAATCGAGAAACATAAACTCTAATACAAAGAATTACGATGCCTGTCTGCCTGAAGCCTAAGATCTCAGTAACCGCTAAACCGACAGGATTGTGGTTCTCATGGAATATAAAGACTGGTTCTACTATTTTATTGGGGGTTTAGACTACCCAACTCTCAACGAAAGAAAAATGACAAAAACAAAAAGGGGTAGCATGTGGGGCAACTTGGCTGTAACATGTGGTTTATTCTCTAATGGCATAGCCTCTAGATGGCTAGGAGCAAAGTCACAAGTTTTACAAAAAAAAAGTTGAAAATTGTTTTTTTTTAGATCTGACTCAAGTAGTGATATATCTGTGATATCTGACAATAGCATTGACATACTGCAACATGAAGATAAATCTTCACAGGTAAACATACGGCGGTTTCCCTTTAAGTGCCTAGTCAAGCAAATAGACATAATGTATCTAGATGGGCCATTTCACCCCTTTTTTGTTATATACAAAAAATTTGAAGTGGTTACTGTGCATGCTATGTACTTTGTGGTAACGAACTAACGCACATTGTTCGATAATCTGAAAATTGTGAAACTTGCAAAGTGCTATCAACATGGACAATCACGTCCGCACAGTAATATTAATCTAATTTCATTTTAGTTTTAAAAAGAACAATTATATTAAAATGTGTAAAAGAGAAGTAAACACAAAGATTAGTAAAAAATTCGTTCGAACCTTTCATACAGCCTATAGATATACTTTACTAATTTTATTTTTTCAGGGCAGCGAACGTCAGCGGTCAAGTAGTCCAAGTTCCATAGAGATTTTGCAGCTGGTAGGAACCGGCAGCGGAACTGCGGAAGAAAGCAGCAACAGCAGCATAGCAGCTTTAGAACAAGGTATGCAACCACTTTCCTGAAAATTATTTTTTTTTCGCGTTAAATTACAAAATACTTAAATTCTTATAGCAGGCATTTATAAAAAGGAACAATGGCCAACAGTTTTTAGTAGCGAAGATACTCTTTAATTCGAAATGTCTGTCCGTCTGTCTGAGACAAAGTTGGGGAAACGTGAATTTTTCGGCTCCTATAAAAGATAAACAGCTGAAATTTTTAGCGAAGATTCTCATAACATTTATTTAAAGTGCTAGATCGATTCCTACATTTTTATGTTTTCCTGATTTTCTCAACTCCTCTTTAAGATAATGGGCTGAAATTTTCAGGGATTGCTTAAATTTACATTCTACATATTTTCCTTAAGTTTTATTACGATTTTTTTTATTAATAGGGGTGCTAGATAGATTCCTAGATTTTTAGGTTTTCTGTTGTTTTCTCGATTCCTATTCAGGATTTGCGGCTGAAAATATCAGGGATTGAATATGCTCATATTCTACATATTTTTATCAAGTTTCATTAAGATTTGTCTATAAATTGCGGTGCTAGATCGATTCCTAGATTATTAAATTTTCATGATTTTTAAGGTTGCGTGATTTTAAAGGTTTTCTGATTTCCCTATTTTATCAACATTAATGTTTATTGTATGACACTGCTTTATAGTAATTTTTCCTGATATATATTCATAATTTTTGAGCTTCGCTACTTATGGATGTTGTCATCCTTGTTTATATAGAAATTCTATATTAGTTTCTTTATATTCAGACAGCACAAATAGCAGCATTATAACAGCTGACGATGACGTCATGGTAACATCAGCTGATCAACAAACAGCTGACAACCAAGATGAAGGCAAGTAAAGTTTGATCTTTTTAATTCTTAGAATCTTATCTAAAAAAATATCAATGTCGTTCTGTCACTCAATCCTTTTTTGATTTTAGGGAAGGAGGGTAAAAATATGCTATCTTAATCTTTACTTGTTTAGGTAAAGAAGGAATGCATAGTAGTGGAAGTACAATGATGCAAGAAAGTTCTAGTAGTGGATCCCTAACAAATAGTGTTATCCAGGTAAATATAATATTTATTTAAAAAGTTTTAGCAGTGGCTCCATGACAAATAGTGTTATCCAGGTAATGTACTACAACCCACTAGTTAGAGATGTAGCAGTGCGGCAGGTGTCCCAGAATGAACAACTGCCATTAAAACAATCAATGAAGCTTTCAATACTCGTTTATTCAGGTAGAATACAGCGGTTTTAAACAACCTAAAATAAAATCACAGAATTAGGTTGTTATAAATGAACTACAAATAAAACAATAAAGTATAATACAGAGTTAAAATACTAAAATTTGCATTGCTTTGTTAGTTTCTTTTTAAAGTCTTTTATTTTGATTTCGGGCTTTTCAGAATAGTGCATTTCATTAAAACAATCCAATGGTTCATTAGTCAAAGAATGTAAAACTTACTTCTCGAATCCAGCTCTTTCCACTTAATAATTTCCAGAACTACAGGCTTATCAGATCATCTCATCAACATAACCAACAGCAAATATCCACAGCAGTAATCAATACAGAACAATTCCACGGCAGTCAAGGACTTAATACTTCAGACCACAAGCCAGATTTGAGGATAACTCCATATGAATCGGTGTTACAGTGGCAGAATTTCAGTCTTAATTTTAGCGAAGGATCTCCTTTTTCGCTATTGGTTCCAAGTTCTTTGCTCCACTTGGTGAATCCTATGGTTCTTTGTGCTCAAGCTTTCCCTCTGATCCGTCACGAGGGGCACCAACAAGCTTCTCCACTAGAGATAAAGAGGGCAGATCCACTCTCAACAGGCTCAGCTAATTCCAGGCCTTAATAATATCAAATTAAGCCCAAACTTTTAATGGACTACAATGCTTTTAAAGTTAACTTGGAGGCCGTTACGGTACTCATTTATTGGTTCTTTTTACATATTGCAACATGTATATGGGCTGGTTCTGTATACTTGGCTCCACTATGACGTCATCAACTTTACCTCGGCCGCCGCTGGCGGCGAAACTCGCGTATACATCTCTGTCACCTTTGTCAGGCAAAGCATGATAACTGGCAAAGAAAAACCTGACATCGGTTGGTAGCAGCTTCTCATCCAGGGAACGTTTAAATTCTGCCTCTTTCTCCATGTTGGCTTCCAGGTGATAGGTGCAGATGGCGATATGGTTCTTCCACACATCTGGCTTGTCCTTACAGGTTCCTTCATTGCAGATCCACTTGCTGTCACAGTACGGTTCGTGTTCTTTGAACCAGGCCTCCCTATTCTTCATGTCAAACTTGGCATCTAATCTCAGACATCTGTAGCATGCCTCTGCTTTCACCGTCCTACCGAACCTTCTCTTGACACGAGTTTCTTGGAACACTTCACAATACGCCAGGGATGTATGTGAACCTGGGCACAATCTACACTTAACTTGTTTCGCCTGTCTGCTCTTGTTCATCATAATGGCGGCAGCAGCATCTCCACTTGTCTTCTTGTCTTTATCTTTAGCCTTCTTCTTTTCCTTGTTGTTGGCGTGGGACACGGACCCGTTGTTGGCCGCAGCCGGATCGGCACCAGCTGAACTTGCTTCAGCGGTAACGTAGCTTTTTGCGGAACCGGCGGAACTTTCAATAGCTTGGGCGGCCGTATTAACAACTCCTTCACCATCACTGCTCAACTCACAATCTGCTGGCATCACACTGTACTTGGATGTGACTTGTTTCCTTGACTTGCTGCTGTCATAGTAACGTGTGCCAGACGTCACCATGATATCTATTTTAGCCGTGACCTCCCACAGCATGGTCTGCAGAAATTGTGTCAGGGTCTTGATCATCATAGACTTGGTCTGTCTGGTACCAGGGTCAGTTCTTTTCTCAGCCAACAGAATCTTGTGAAATTCAATGAGGTCATCTTTCAACAATGCACCTGACAGGACAGCCAATACCGGTGACGACTCATACATATCCAGGATCTTATGTTGTGTAGCTAGCTTGGTGAGTGCTACAAGCTTCTGCTCAACTTTTATTAGCCAGCTGCGTTTTTCAAACAAGTTATCCGGGCAGGATCCACAGGCTTTGATTTCGCTTGATTTCGCGGAAAATAACAGTTCAGGCTTGCCGTACACTACCTTCAGGTGATCCATGGCTTCCTTGTACGTCTCTAGGTTGAGGATACAGTCCTTTGCGATGCCAACCACGCATTCAAATTTAAGCTTTAGGTATTTCTCGTGCTCGTTGAATCCACCCATTGTTTCAAAGAATAGATCCATCTGTGTTTGGAAGTTGTAAAAGTCAAGGTTGCCGTGACCCGACTCACCACTAAAAGTGGGAGGTTTGAGCTTGACTTTGTTGACACCAGCATCGTTAGTTCCAGGCGCAAGTCCAGCTTCGTCATACAGCACATCAAGGTGGGCTCTGGCCATTCGTTGGGCATTTATGCAGCTCTGCTCAGCTTCGTCCAACATCTCTACGGCACTGCAATCTCCGCAACTCGTTGCACACTTCAACAGGTCACTTATCTTCTTTTGGAAGTCTCTGTGTTGCTCCGAAGCCTGCTTGAACAAGGTTTCCCCTCCTTTGATCTCGTTGGTGGCTCTCGTCTTTAACTTCATCAACTGTTTGTATGCGCTGGTCACATACATAGTGTTGTCACTCAAATTCTTCAAACCATAATCTAAGCGTTGCCGGTGTACAGAGGACGCCTGATTTACCGCGGCGACATTCTCAGATGGCGGCGGCGGCTGGGGCGGCTGTATCCTTGCATCCTCCTTCCTCCTTAACTCCTGGGCTTCCCACAGTTGCTTCCTGAGGCCGTTTAAGTGTGCCAGACATTCGCTTGAATTGATGCTGTCATCCTCGGTGAACTCATCACAAGGATTGCTTTTGAAAAACACTACAGCATTTGATAACTCATTCACTAATGTATGAACTTCACTGTTTATTGTTTCAGCCTGGGCTGTTGGGACATGAGCTGGGTTTATAAACACCAGATTATTGTCCCAGGTGAAAGTCACTCTTTCAATAACATCAATATGTTTCTTTATTTGAGCCTTTGCCATTTTACTGCGGCGTTTATCACTGGCCTTCGGCGGCGGCTGTTGCTGCTCTGGCGGCGGCAAAGGTTGCAGGCCTGCCTGCAGCTGTACCGGCGGTGGCGGCTCTCTAGCTGGTGATGTCGGCACTCCAACCGGCGGTGTCGGCACTCTTGGCGGCGGGGTTGGCGTCCTTGGTGGCACCAACGGCTGTGTTGGGTCACACGCCGCCACAACAGTTGCCTGACTTACACGTGACTCCGGCCGTTCCTCGTCACCAGTCGCAAACACCTCGCAGTCACAGGCTTGTCCTGGCGGGCACTGACATTCACTGGTCCTTCGAAGGTTGTGATGCTGACTAAACACCGTTGCCAAACTATCGTTTCTAAACACTGATTGCTCTGTGGAGGTTCGCAGCTGTTGAATACCAGCCACACTCAGGTCTCCATAACTCCAATTCGTGTCTCTATCAACATCGTTCTGGTGGCGTTGGTCAGTATATGATCTTCTGTCCCTGATCCCGTTGATCAAATCGTTTACTCTGGAGTCTGTCTCCTCGTACACTCCCTCAGCTCGTGCTATACTCGAACTGCGGTAACCATGGAATTCCGGCGGCGATGAGGAGGCGTCTCTGGGGCTCGTGTAGCTCATAGGTTGCTCTGGGTAGCGAACTCTTGTTTAAAACTGTGCTACATCTCTAACTAGTGGGTTGTAGTACAGGTAAATGTAATATTTATAGACAAAGTTTTAGTAGTTGCTCCCTAACAAATAGTGTTATCCAGGTAAATATAATATTTATAAACAAAGTTCTAGCAGTGGCTCCCTAACAAATAGTGTTATCCAGGTAAATGTAATATTTATAAACAAAGTTTTAGTAGTTGCTCCCTAACAAATAGTGTTATCCAGGTAAATATAACATTTATAAACAAAGTTCTAGTAGTGGCTCCCTAACAAATAGTGTTTTCCAGGTTTATATCGTAATATTCATAAGGATAGTTTCATAACGAAAATATGGATTCTAAGTGCCTTTTGCTCATTGATTACTAGATGGTTGCATTAACCCCCCCCCCCCCCCCCCCTTGTATTTATATAAAGTGACTCCTAAGTCGATATTACCCCTTTAGTAGAATAAATTATTGTTTGACAGGTTTAGCACTGTTATTATGAACTAACCATATATGATTCAATACAAGCCCCCAAAGTTTTTAAGCCAGTAAATGAGATAACTTGATTATAAAACTTTGGGCACCGGTTCCGATTTTTCATGATTTAACGCCATTGTTCTTAGCAATATGATAATAGTTATTTCTCGCATCGTATTATAAACGGCTTTCCGCGGATATAGAATGTACAATTGAGTTTTTTTAGCCGGTGCCTTCGGCACCTCGGGGCTAAAAAAAAACTAGTTTTAATCTTATGATTGTACATTTTTATATTCGTAGAAAGCTGGATATAATACGATGCTAGACATAGTTTTTTTGTATGGATGAGAACCGGTTCCTATCCACCGGATTCGAATGAATACGAGAAAATAAAATAAACTATTTTAGAAGTCAATGGAAAAGACACAGTCATCCCCGTCCAAGCAAAGTCAAAGGTGATTATATATTATACTAGCGACTACGCCCCTAGAGGCCCTTAGGGGAACTGAAAAGAAATATTTGTGTGTTGTCATTTTTATCTAGTTGTGATTTCTCTTGGGAGGATGGTCGTACCCTCTCTCCAAATAGCTATATTCCCCCTACTATAACTATTTATGGAGCGCACCTGACAGCAGCATTAGAAACCACTTTTACCGTCTTTGGTTATAACACGGTGTAGGGCCGAGAATCGAACCTATCACATTCTTGACAGCAAAAGGATGCGCTACGTGTTACGCCATAGTCGCAAGTAATCGTCATACCATAGTCTTAGAGCAGTTTTGCAACAACAAAAAAGAAGTTTAAATTTAATAAATATATTATGATTAGAAGAAGTGATGATGATTATTCTGCCTACCTGACATGTCCATCAGCAGACACAACTGCCAGCACAGGACAGGATGATGGCAGCAGCACCAGCCAGGACACAGCTGCCAGCTTTGATATCACCAGCTCAGATAGCCACGAGTCAGGTTGGTATAGTAACATGTCTTGTATGAAAATAACAGGATGTCTATATGTGTTTATTGCTGAACTGATATGGTTTTTCTTTACAGAAAAAATTCATATTTAGTTCAGGGAAGTTTTATAACAAACTATTTTAGAAAGAAATAACCCTCCCAAAATATATTTTACTTTATCTTTTAAAACCTAAATTAATTTCAATAAATACTGTCATATATTCTACTACGTCCTTAGCATTTAGGGGCTCTGTATTTATGCAAAAAATCCAGGGTTTCGGATCCGCATTGATTTTATGCGGATCCGGATCCGGATCCTCAAAATTTGGTCAGTGCGGATCCGGATCCAGATCCGGATCTTTGACAATAAAAATAAAATCACCAAATTTTTCAAAAAAATTTTATTCTTTAATTCGAAGTCAAAAATACTTTTAATTTTCAAGTCTGAACCTAAACCTTAAAGATTGGCTCTCATCAAGAGAATGTCTGAGATTTTATATAAATTTAGGTAGATTTTTCCTTTTTTTCCGCATTTTTTGGAGTCTAAGGATCCGGATCCGCATTTTTTTGCGGATCCGGATCCGGATCCTTGGACTCAAAAATATGCGGATCCTTGCGGATCCGGATCCGGATCCAGATCCGGATCCGAAACCCTGAAAAAATCTTGCTTACTTTATAAGATAACTTTTTTTTATTTTTATATTTCAGGCGATATGACTGCAGCTGTTGTTGACAGCAAGCTTACAGCTGTGGCTGATGACAGCTTAATTGGTACAACTCCAACTAACAAAGATGACAGAGAAGATACTCCTGTCGCAGGAATTTAGACTTTAATTTTAGGGATCTTCAGGATAAGGCAATGAACGATAAGTTGAACTTGTTGAAGTTTAAATTACCCTTTTTAATCAACTAATAGGTCTATAAAAAAATTTAAGCTAGTGAATGAGAGATCGTGACTTTAATGCTTTGGTTACCATTATTATTTACCGTCAAGTATTTATGTCTCAAAATGGGAATATTCACTAACGAGAATTGAAGCTGTTTCAAACCTATGTTTGATTTTCTTGTAATAATCGAATTGCAATAAAAGACTAGGTATCAGATGACTTGTTGTCAGTCTAAAATATTATTGAAGATTTAATCTTCAATTAACTTCTTAATTTATGCACGTTTAAACTTAACAAAACATTTGACTATATTTGCTATTTAAACTGAGGAAGTAGGTATACAATGAATATTTTTTTTTCTGGTTACTTACCAAAATCATTAGATCAAACTAAGCTTTTTAAATCAATCATATATCTGACTTCTATTTTCATATGTAATGATTTAACTTGTGTTTTGAAACTAAAGTCTAAACGTATAAAAAATTAGATCTTCTTAAATCACCAGATAAATCTAGCTCCACATCTCCCCCTGCCCCAAGCACACCAAAAAGAAAGAGTTCAGTTCGTGGATTTTTCAGTAGCTTTAGTTCTACACCAAAAGGCTCTCCAAGGAAAAGATCAGGTAAAAATATTTTTGTAAAATATAATTTTTATTCCCAAACAATCAATTTTAACTAATGACTAAGCCCTTTCAGGATTCAAAAGGCACTTAAATAAAAATAATCCTTTAATAAAAAGTAGTAAGATTTTTTTTTGAAACTTAAGATCTCGAAAACTGCTAGACTGAATGGGTCATACTCTTAGTGAAGCCTTTTTTGTATTGGGATTGGTTTAAGACTATTTTTCCAACCTCCCCAGCCCTCCCTTTAGAGGCTAGGATCGAACCAACTAGTGTTTAAACACAAGCGTTCAAAAATGCGCTGGGGTGCTGTATTTCTTTCTTGATGCGATTTCTCTTGTGACTTAAAACTAAAAGAGATTTCACTGAAAAGAGGAAACATATCAGTAAATCGGTTTGTGAAATGTTTGGCATTTAACCTACTTCTGTATAGGAAGTGCATCATCCTCAGAGAAGAGGTCGCCTGGCCGGGATTCAAACTCATCATCATCAGCAGGAGGCACAAGGTCGATGAAGCGGAGTGTGAGTGATCTGAATGATTCCACATCTGGTGGGGGTGTGGCTGGGCTGAAGACATGTCCTAGTGATCTGAGCATCAGATCTGACAGATTCTTCTCTGCACAGACCTCCCTCAATTCAACTGTTACTGGTAAATGTTTACCTAACAAAATTTGCTTAACTTTTTTAAGTTTTTGAAATTTAAATGTTTCTTCGGGTTTGTGACCTATAGATCCCGTGTAAAAACAACTACGTTATATATTCGTTAACTCAAAATTTTGACTTTTTTTTGTTCCAAACTAGTGGTGTCCAAATTGTAGTACAACGAGTAATTTTAATCCATAGAAGGGGTAATTTTGCTTATTATCATTGGAGTTGTATATTTATTTAACGTCCATTGACATTTTCATTGATTGATTAACCATTGTCTCTTAGTGTTTTGACCTAAGTCTTCTTACTGTTTCAATGACTAATACATGTTTTTAAATATTTCTGAACTTCACCTTCAATGTTTTTGTAACAGGTGAGGTGAGTGAAGAGATTGAAAGGCCCTACAGACCAGACAAAGGATTTATGACCTGGGATTATCAGGATTTTAGTCAAATTGATCACAGGTATTATTACATATGTTTTTAAATCTTAAAATTTTAACTTGCCTATTTATAATACAAAGTAGAACGATGTCTGTCTGTTTGTTTGTCTGCTTGTAACATTTAAAGGTTATAAAATAAACATCTTTAGGATCTGAATCTACTACCTTCACTTCATATACATAATACATATACATTATAATATACATACATGCTAATCCTATTATATAATCAGTATTTTTTTATCTGAAGCTTAAGATTTCAAAAAATACTAAACTATTTAGGAAAGCTTCCCATACTTACTTCTTACGTCCTGGGATGGTTTTAGAATACATATGAGTCTTGGGTTGGTTTTTAGCTATTTTCCTGCCCTCTTCTTACCCCTTTGAAAACAAAGCCCCTAATGCTAGGGGCACAGCCGATATTTTATGTTTTAGTTAAATTTTTTGTATCAGAATTCGTTTGTTCTGTGAGATTAATCTGTTCCATCAACATGACGAAGAGCTACTTTTAGTTGCAAAGGTAAAATAGAAAAAATAGCAGGGGTGTATAATATATTTATAATATGAAAAAAAAAGGCAGGGGTGTCTCATTTCCAAACAAGCCGAATTTACTGTCCCTCTCTCAATGTCTTTCCCCAATTTATAAAGTAAAATTATTTGAATACATCCTCTGATATAAAATTTCTTGCTTTTACCCCCCGGGGAAGGGAGATTAGGGAAAATAATATAAAGAAGAAATATTTACATCTCAATGGTACCCAAAGTTTTATCATCACGGTATAAATTCATTGGCTTTAAAACATTGGATACTTTTATTTTATCTTGTTTGGTTGGTTACAAATTATTAGTATTCTAACTTTTCAACCAATGATTTTCAAATGAAAGGGCACCTAGTATTGTTTATGGTAATTAGGGATGCTTATTGATTGTCTTATTCTAAGATCCCTACTTAGTAATAGTTTTTAAAAATTCTTATTGCTTGGTAAGGGTCTTTTTAGGATTAAGTATGCCAAAAAGCTTTTGATAAATTATGAAAATTAAACATTACATTCACATGGTTGAGATTGATTTATAACTGTTAAAAGTGATTACATTTAAAGAATCTTTATTTTCAGGGAAAATTGATTGTAAAATCTCTGGAGAAATTGTTGAATGGACTTCTTGTGCTTAGTAATAAAAATATCTACATTTTGAAAGCTACAAGAGAAGAAAGGTATTTTTATCCTATTATATTAAGTACTACCAAAGGATTTTTTGTATGTACCTTAGAATTACTGAACCGATTGGGTTCTTCATTTCAGGAAAGTTTCAGGGTGGATAATTCATTTTTCCATTCAAGTCTTTGAATAGTTTTATACTATAGATATGTCCATCCCTACCCCTTCGAATAAAGAGCCCCTATGATAGGGGCGCATCCGCTAGTCCTGTAACATAAAGTAGTAAGGTTTTTTTGTTTGAAGTTAATGATATAAGAAATTGCAGGCCCGAATGGATTTTACTTTTTTGAGATACATTTTAAATGTCTTGGGATGATTTTAAGCTGTTTACCTGATTTACCTCGCCTAGATGGGCAAACTAACTAGTTTTTAATAAACAAATGAAAATTTGGAAGGTCTGAAAAAAATTTAGCTAGTTATTATTGGTGATTGAGGAGAAAAATAACTTAAAAACATTCCAAGACTTTAACTTAGAAATACACTAAAAATACAATAGGATTTTTGGCCTATCATTAGGATGCATCTCAGCAACAATGATATTTTTTTAGTGATGAGCCTAGTGATTGGTTGACAGTTTGTTGTTCAGCATCTATCACACGACTACAGAGAATTATTCAGCTACTTGGCGCTCAAGCCTTAGCATTAGGTTAGTTATCACATACTAAACAAAATTCTGTACTACACCTTAATGTCTAAGATTATATTAATATTTACATACATATCATATCATAAAGATTCATTTACGATTCTTAAAAGTAGTTCAAATTCTGTTTTTGAATGCGATTTAAAGTTGTAATCATATTATTAATGAGAACTTTATTACCAACTTTGAAAAACACCACAAAGTGCACGTAACCATCACCTCACCCCCCACCCCCTTTTTTTTGGAAAAAAACAAATTGAGAATAAAAAGCAGTAGTCTTTTTTTTTACTAAGCCTAACACCTGTTAGGCTACACATTACCAAATTTAACCTAATCTAACCTGACATGCTAAAGCTAGGAGTTGTGTTGTACAAGGCACTTTAAGGGAAAACGGCCACTTATTTCTTGTATGATACAGTAGTGTTGCTAATAAATATTTTTTACAGAGCTTGGACATGGAGAGGGTAAGGCAGCAGCCCCAACCTACCTGGCAGCTGGACCATATCTCAGCAGAGTCGGTACTATTTCAGGAATTTATTCACTTCACTTAGCATTTTTTGTCTTGATGTAAACAATCTGTTATTTATGTTTATCAACGTAGATTTAATAAAGGAAGATCTTTTAGACTTAAGCTTTTAAAGTATAAAGTTATTAACTGCAAAGGGGCTTATTAATTAAAAGAAAAATTATGACAATAAAAGCTTAAAATTAAAGATATTTACATTCACACTTTAGTTTTGGTGTTGTAATTTTAGGTTTTTGTGATAATTTGTATTTCTTTAGTACCTAGCGAAGTTACTATATATTTTACTTTGTCTGTCCTTCAGTCAGTCCGTAACGCTATGGGGAAATGTGATTTTTTAGCTTCTATTAAAGAAAGACAGCTGAAATTTGTATTTACGATTCTTATGACATATATGCAATGCATAGTTTTGTCCCTCTGTCTGTTGGTCATGCTTAAAAAGAAATACACGCTAGTTTTTAGGTTTTGTGATTTTCTAGAGTTTTTTTAATATTCTCCTTTTTTTACATTATTATGAGAACTGAGCATCGGCTCTAAAACTTTCTATGTCCTATTATTCCTTTATGATTGTTTTGTGCTTCGCTACATATTGATGTTGACATTCTTGTTTAATTTGCAGTCCCCTTACCCTTATAAAGCAAGAGAATGATAATCCTTAGGTGTAGCAACTGAGGAGGACTGTTACTACCTACTCCTGGCGGACTCAAAAAGAACTAAAATGTTCATCGACCAAACTGTTGACATTCTTCAGGAAAGGGTAAGAACAGCATTTTAAGAGATAGGACAGTTGACGATAATTTGTTGTCGGTCCCTAATAATCATAAACAAAATATATTACCCTTCTGCAGATTAAAATTATAAGTTGAAAAGTTTGAACACTTATACTAGGTATGAACCAGCTAATCGGGATTTTAAAAACCTTTGGTACCAATAAAATTGATATTCCAATGTCCCCTTCCTCCCAAGTTAAGGTTATGCGGGGGGGAGAGAGCATTGGACTGTAAATTACACTATCCAAAGTGCCTAAGTTTTTGGGTAATAAACTTTGGGTATATTTATTGAAATTTGTTGGTTTAAATTGAAAATTTCCAAACTTTTCAACCAATAATTTGATTAACAGAAGTGTATTTTTTTCATTCGTCCAAAAGAATTTATCTCCCTTCCTTTAACCTTCCCTGATTTTGTATTATATTAGGTGAGATCTCAGCCTATCCCCGTGGTGAGAGAGCTGGACCAGGAGGAAAAGAAGCTGCTTTACAACCAACTAAAGACTGACAAATCAGAAGCAGGACATGAAAATTTTATACAAGCGTTCCATCTGGTTATTAATACAAAAGGTAAACTTAACCAATTGTTGGAAGTGTGCTTATAAAGTTTGATTGAAATAAGTCCCCGAGAGGTAAAAAATAAAAAGTTTTGAAGCCCACCAATAAGTACAATGCATGCAGGCCCAGGGGCTACTATCCAGCCATTTAATTCCATTTAAAATTTCCTAAAATTAAATATTTTGTTGGCGTAGAGTTGGCGTAAAACTTGTTTTTTTTGGTGTAACTGAAGAGAAGTGGGTAAGAAGGGGGGGTTGTTGGGAAATTTTCACTTAGTTTGGTTGTCAGAATCACATTCCCTTTTCCCTGAGTCCAATGTAGCTCCGTCCCTGCTTTTACTTGATTACATTTTTAGGTGAAACAGTTTCATTAGTGGTGACCAAAGAAGAAATTGTGCTGGCAGAAAACCTGTTTCCCTGGCTGCTGCTTAGTCAGGCCTCTAACCTTAATATCAGAGTTAGATGTCCTATTCAGGATATAATTGGAATGGTAAGATCTTTGTTGTATGAGTATGTAACATCTTATAGGGAATGGGGGTAGGTTGTATTTGCCAATTTTATAAACCAAAACTGTACAGTGTACAGCCACAGAGATCTAGCAATTTGAATTTGGCTGGTAATTGCATAATTGTACCTAGTATGATGCCGTGCAATTATTATCAAAAGTTTTATATTGTACATCAAAGCAACTGACAATAGAAAACCTTTTTTATGTTAAATTAATTTTAATTGGTTTGATGATACACAAAACCATAATTTGAAACGGTTATCATCAAAAAAATCGCCATTATCGAGGATCTGAAACACTTAAAAATGTTCTACCTTTTAGGACATTTATGAATCCATGTTGGAGAGCCTGACCCTGCTGCTGGATGAAGAGCATTGTCTTCACCTGACCTTCCAGTCAGAGTCGGGCCTACAGAAGTTTGTCAGAGTTATCAGGGCACTGTGGGAGCTAGAGACTGGGGGCAAACTTGAGGTTAGGGTTTTTATGCCTTCTGAATAAAAGGCATATAGTTTTCACTTCTTCCACCAATTAAGTTTTTTTGTTAAAACTTTCTCGTCATTTATATTTTATATGGCCCTATGGGCCTCCAAAACTGGTCATCAAAAAGTTTGTCTGTGCTTGTGTGTAAATTTTAAAAAAATATTATGCTCCTTTGTATATTTTAGTAGCGAATCTAGCTCTACATTGTTTTGTCCGTCTGTAAGTCGGTCATGCTTCAAAGTACATAAACCTTATTTTTTAATAGTTTCATGATATCTTTTTCCTTTCTTTGTTATGGCAATGAACATCAGTTTGTCCATTGAATTATTTTTTGTGCTACTTTTAGATATTGTCATTTGTGTATCCTTGTACAATTTAAAATAATGTAAAAGCATAGAATCTCTTTAATGGATAATATCAACCTCGTTAACTCAAGTAATTATAAAACATGATAAACATCGCATATTAGTCTTAAAAGATCAGTATCAAATTGAGAATAAACAACTTTATTTTTTAAAACTTTTCCTAAAAGTAAACACTTTATAGAATAGATCCTGTTTTAAAATCTATTTTTATTTGAAAAAATTGAAAAATATTTAAATAGAAAAAGAAATAAACAAATACAATAATCTCTTAATTAAAAGTTTTTTTCCAGTATGAAATCTAAACCGTTTAATATCCAATTGATTAGACTTACTGAAAAACCATGCTTAAAATTGTTCTTACAATTTTTCTTAATTAAGAAAACACTTGGAGTCAATGTCAAAATTTCTCAATATAATATTCGCGGAAAGCTGTATATAAAACGACGTAATAAATATTATAGCATCAGCCGCGCTTTTTAAAAGATATTAACAGCCACGGCTAATCCGTACTTCTTTGCTATCAAGCCGCAGCAGTTTGCATTTTTCGACTATCCACAGTCGTATAGAACTATTTACTTTGCTGATGGGTGATGACAGCAGATAAAAATCAGCAGAAATATATCCAAGGATGCTTTATTTTTTGGTGATTTCACCAAGTGACCGATATAGCCGCCAGTCGCCAAACTGGCTATAAGCCGCAGCCGTTCCAAATTTCAGTCCATTGTAAAATACATAGAACAAATGCAAATTCTTATCTGCTTATATTTCTTAATTAATAAAGGATCATAATTGTCCTATTTAAGGTTTAGATAAATAATAACCATTATAAATATATTGATGCTTTACCTTAAAGTGCCTAGCGTGCAGAGAAACTCTATCCCCTCCCCTCATTTTTTACAAATAAATTGTAAATACGGAGAGGGCACTTTTAGGGAAACCGCTATATTTTGTTTCAGGATATAATAAGCTTCCATCCCACGGGTTGTAAAACTGTCCTCAAAATGAATGATCTTATGGAGGAATGTTGAGGTCTTTAATTAAATACATTGAAAACCCAATCTTTATGGGAATCGCTAAAACTTTCTTGTTTGTGTGGAAATGTAAATATTGCCAGTACCATCAAAAAACATCGAAAATATCGTCAAACCCGTGTTTTTATATACGAAACGTCATGGGCTAGATTATAGTTTCCTTAAATAGATATAGAGGAATATGTAAGAACTAGGAAACCCTAATTTCAATGCTAGCCTAAGATTAAGAGGTTTCCTTCTTCTTACATAGAGAATATGTAAGACTTAGGAAATCCTACTCCAATGCTAGTCTAAGATTTAGAGGTTTCCTTAGCCTTACATAGAGAATATGTAAGACTATTAAAGCCCTAATTTCAATTCTAGCCTATGGTTTAGGGTTTCCTTAGCCTTACACAGAGAATATGTAAGACTTAGGAAATCCTACTCCAATGCTAGTCTAAGATTTAGAGGTTTCCTTAGCCTTATATAGAGAATATGTAAGACTATTAAAGCCCTAATTTCAATGCTAGCCTATGGTTTAGGGTTTCCTTAGCCTTACACAGAGAATATGTAAGACTTAGGAAACCCTACTCCAATGCTAGTCTAAGATTTAGAGGTTTCCTTAGCCTTATATAGAGAATATGTAAGACTATTAAAGCCCTAATTCCAATGCTAGCCCGACGGATTTTGTAGGATTTGACCTCATGAATTAAATTACTAATACAAAGACCTTAACAAATTATTGTACACCAGGAATCTGTTAGTTTCAAACAATTTGATTTCTCACAATGGATCAAAGTAACATCA
The DNA here is from genome assembly GCF_053477335.1 of Acartia tonsa. Taxonomy (NCBI): domain Eukaryota; kingdom Metazoa; phylum Arthropoda; class Copepoda; order Calanoida; family Acartiidae; genus Acartia; species Acartia tonsa. The sequence goes on along the minus strand of NC_137264.1, from coordinate 33,483,341 downwards.
AGCAAACAGGAGAGCTGATACTGGTTACAGGGATGAAAGGATGAACAAACGAGAAAATAAAATAAAAGAAAAGTATACCTAGGTTTTATCAAAATTTATATCCTAAATCTTTAGATTAAATTCTCCCCTATTATTTTTTTGTGCAAAAAAACACATCAAGAGAAAAAATGCACATCTTGGACAATGATATAGTACTTGAAGAAAAAATGACTTACCTCCAACTTTCAGTTAATAAATGATGGCTATATTATTTTTGGTGTTTGTAAGAAATTTATACATTTAAACATTTAGTCACAAAAATCAAATCTGAAGGAAACCTTGATTTTATAAAGAATATATTTTAATACAATATAAGTATGAAAAGGAATAAATATAAAACTGTATTTTGCCTATTTTTTATTTTATTTTGAGACTATTTAATATCTTATAGAAGTAAATTTTTATGATTGTTAATGATTACATTCTTTTATTTTGATTGAATTTTTATTGAAAATTTACGCTTTGATTTATATTTGCTTATGTACATTATTTTCAGATACAAATAATCTTTATTTTTATTCATTTGCTTACATTATATTCTTTGTCTTTATGCATCATTTAAAGTTTATATGATTTTTATACTTTTTTGATGAAATTGATTTGAAAATTTTTTTATACGCTCATAGATAGAATAATAATTTATTCCCCCCCCCCCCTTCATAAATTTATATGGGGGGTGTGTTTAATTAATTAACCGCTATTGCTCTTTCCCTTTCTGAATTTATTCAGATTATTTATTGGCTTTGTAGATTTTTTATGAATAACCTTCACCAAATAATTTTCTATAATTATGTATATAATAAAATTATAAATAAACTGAAATTTTTATAAAGTATGAACTAATTATTGTAAATTAATTGATTTTTTTATATAAAGAATTATTAGATATTTTATTAAGATAATATTTATATTGTAGGTATTAATTAAATAAACTGATTTATATATATATATATGAACTTTTACGTGTTTTTAATAAAGCAAACTTTTCCACAAAAGTTTTAAATGCTCGTTTGAAACTTTCTACCAATTAAATTAAACCAATTATAGCAATGCGTTAGAGTGACTTACAGAGACGTACGGACCTACTATTAAAATGGTTTACGTTATGAGTATAACAAATTAGTTTGAAAGTGAGAAGGGAATCTAATTTACTGCACTGGAATTGTAAAATATAGTAATTTTTGCGCTGTACATTTCACCTGTCTTTGTTAAAATCTAAGCTTTTCTATATCTATAGTTGATCCGCCGGTCACGGATAGCAATTATCGTTAATTAAGGCATGTTAGATTTGTACTGTAGATTTCGAACTTGACATGGTGATTCCTGCAGTAGTTAGTTATGATTTAGAATTCGTAGCAACTCTAAATCGTTTTCAGAATGTTTGCACGTCAATTTTAAAAAGGTGGAATTTTAACTGTTTTTTTTTGAAATACTGATTCCTAAGGCAACTTATTACAATGGTTAAAGACGAAACATCTCTATAATCAAGTCTTAAAATTGTATGTATGTCCTAAAACAGTTTTGAAACATATTTACTTAACAGTTTGTTAAGACTTTTAGTTTTATATTCTGCTTATTCAGTTCTGAAACTTTACGAGTTTAATGATGGATTAGTTTATGGATGTTGTCATCCTTGTTTTGTTTAAATTCAAGCTGTTATACAAAGCGGCGCTTTGCTGTAGTAAGGGTTTGTACGTTCGTCAGTATTAAGTTAAAACAGTGACAATGCTGTCATAAGTAGCGCAGCATAAATGTGCATTGATGATAATTTACTGAAAATAGACTTAAACCACCCCGAGACCAATTTGAAACTTTCCCTAAAGGGAGAACTCACTCGATTCAGAAATTTTTGAAATCTTAAGCTACAGATAAAATGAGTACAATATTGTATGCCTCATGGCTATAGGAATCTGCGCACAAAAATAGATGATTGATCAGTAAATATAATTTTTGTTAATATCACAGACATATATAGATACCCTCAGATATAGAGAAGTTTCGGTACTAGAAAAAGGTTGTCTAATACAAATACCTTCATCTCTTATAATAATATGTATATGTTACGTAGTATTAAGATGTAATAATATGTGTATAATCTCTAATTGTACCACAAATTTGCGAAGGGATTTCTGCATGCAAAAGTTTTGGCCTCAATGTCCAGTAGTTGCTTTGTTACAGGGCTCAATATTTACGACCTTAAGGGATAGGACAATGGGCGATAAATTTAAGTACTCCACATTGATGATAAACAAAGTTACCGTTTTTGCATGTATTAAAATTATTGGGTGAAAAGTTTAAACATTGACATCAAAGCTTTTTGGAATAAGTAAGCAGGTTTTTATAAAAGTAACCAAAGTTTTAGAAATTAGAGGGAGAGATTCAAAAACTTTGGGTACCCTGTCCGTGATAATGTTCTTTTCCTCCCAGCATAGGTTCAAGTACTTTAATTGAAAGAAAAGGCTGATAAAAAAAAGGATGACAACATTCATTAAAAGAGAAGCTTAAAATAATAGGAACAATATGGACTTCTTAATTTAAAGACTTTATACTTTTTTTATACTAGCGGCTACGTCCCTAGAGGCCTCTAGGGGCACTTGAGGTAATTTTTTATGGGGGGAGTTTCGTTACACAGACATCCTGTTACTTTATAATAAGGATACTTCGCTTATAACATTATGCCTAATCAAGATTCTAGGATTCCCATTTCAAAAATAATGATTACAACTTATAATACATATAGAGTTATAGAGTTGCTACGCTTTCTAAACCTTACCATTCTTTTACAAGAATCATCAAACCAAGTATGAAATAAATAGGACAATTCTAACATGCCTTACAAAAAAAATAATAGCGTTCTGCTACCCAAGGACATACAGAACAACCTAGATAGAAAAACTTCGCTTTTAAAAGAGAGGACGTATGGACCGAATTAAATGATAGAAAAGTTTCACTATAAAACTTTACTGTTTATATCTTCCCCTTAGATATAAAAGCTCCCGGTAGCGCAATTAAAGATTTAACACATAGGCACACAAATTCAAAATTAAATCATGCTATACATGCAATTTACCAAGAAAAATTGCCTTAATTTTTGTTCCAATTTTAAAACATTTTCTTGATTAATGAAATCTTTTAACTTTTACTCACATTTTTTTAAGTTTGTACAAATAGCTCAAAATTAGTACTTATATTTTTTTAACTAGGGTTTATGACGGTTCTAACGATATGAATAGCATTTTTCTACTATTAACACAAGCCGCGCAGTTTGAATTAAAAAAAATATACGAAGCTCCTAAACTAAAGCACACAAATGTTTTGTATATTTCCAAAAACTAGAGCTTATAGCTGATCTAACGGTAAGTATAATATTTTACTACTAATATTATGACAAAGTGCGCAATTTTATTTTTTTTACGTACGCCTTTTTTACATCCTTCAATAATTAAAAACTTATGAAGCATGTTTAATTTTAGCAACAGAAAATATCACCAAACCTCTCACAAAAATATTGCAGCCAGACTCCGTTCAAAACTCACGCAACCTTTCCAAGAAATCCTCGAAATTTTTGTAGAAATACTTGAAATGTTTGGCGGATTTTCCGCTTTATCCTTGCCTTCTAAGCACATTGAGAAAGTGGAACTTTCAGACAAGTGTCCTAATTAGAAAAGCCCAGAATTTAGGTGTTAATTTGTTATCAAGTTGATTACGTAATTGTGTCTATTGATTGAAGGAGATAAAACAGAACTTTTTTGTGTGTCTAATTAATTTGTACTCGATTCGTATGGTTTCAATTTGTCCTTACTATGTTTGCTAGCCGTTTTAGGTCACCTTGCATCAAATGCTTAGAAAAGGAAAAAGTTTTTTATTTCAGAAAAATCTTATTTATTATAATTGTGATTTTATGATTTAGTTTATATAAAGAAAGACAAAAAAAAGGTGATGGACAATAAATAGCTTAAAACCCTTCTTGGTCTATAACAGGATATATTTGTCCTTCTCTCTTTATAATTTCTCCTTTTTTAGTTAAAAAAACAATGAATGAATTTTATGGTAAAGATAAAAATAAGTTTTCCATTTTTAGAAGAAAAAAAATAATTCCGGTTCTAATTCTTGAAAAAAAATCTATTAAAACTTAATTCTCACCTTAGTATATTATTTACTAGCGGCTACGCCCTTACAGGCCTCTAGGGGCATTTGAGGGTGGGGAGGGGAAGTGGCTCCCCACCTTTAAATTTTAGTTTTAAATAGAAAAAAAAAATTAGGAAGGGTTGATTTTTCTGTGCAGGTTGGTGGTACACTTCACCCAAATAGTTATAAACCTTCCCAGGACCTATGAGAAGCAACCTTTAAAGAAGAACCATATCGGTTTAATGATTTTCTAATTCCTTCGGTACAAACAGACAGAGATCCTTCCACTTTATTTTCAGGATAAAGCAAATACATCTATCTATTTATCTATCTACTATACTAAAAAGTAGTAAGATTTTTCTGTCTTAAGTTATAGATCTCAGAAATGTCTGATCTCTGATTACAATTCCGTTTGATTGTGCTTTTCTGAAAACCTTAAATGTGCCTTAGGGGTGGTTTTAGACTATTTTTCTGACTTTTAACCATCTTATCCTAAAGTTTAGCGGCGAAGCAGCTATAAATTGTGCGAGTTTTTATATCCAGTAAGATATCGTGAACGGTTGAACTGAATTTTTCAATTTAGGAAAGTTTTGTTTTGATCTTGGGTAAGTTTTAGACTTTTTGGTAGTTGGGCCATACACCTCCTTTTATTGAGAAGATACTGCCCTATATATAGACTCTAAATGAGGGGGGAGGTAAAGGGATATTTACCTTCTCCCAAAGTTTGAAAGCCCTTGAATTAAACAAGAATGCTTTATGATAAATTCACTGAGTGAAAAAGTCTACTTTCCAGCTATTTATTGAAATATATTTCGGTGGACATTGCACCCTCATCAGTCTAAATGACATAAATCATATTAATTTAATTTACATATTAAAAGATAGGTAAAAATAAAGAAATTTGTAGAACTATAAAGGCAGAAAATGTTGCTAAAAAAAGAAGAAAATATTATGATCAACCTTGAGTTTAGTTGAATGTTAAAAGTAAACTGGAAGGGATTTTTTTAGCAAGAGACAATATCAGCAGGGGGGGGGGGTGTTTGAAATACATTAATATACATAGATTTTAATATTTAACATTTTTATATGAAAAAAACTTTTTTCTTTTTTATTAAATTATCATTCAAAATTAAAGCTTACTTTTATAGATAAAGTATTTAAGATTAGGTTATGCTGTATAGATACTGTAGAATAAAATTAGTATTTAGAAGTCAAGCTGTTTATACATTATTGTTGATAGTCAAAAAACAATTTTTTAGGTTATTTTGAAAAAACTTTTTACATATGGGAGTTTAGGCCCTTCAAACGTCTTTAAAAAGCTTAAAAAATTATGATTATTAATTTTCTGATCTAAAAAGGAAGGTGAGGGTAATACAAATTATAGGAAGTTTTGTCTCTTTAAAAAGTTAATGAGAAATTAGTTTCTCTTATTTTACTCTGATAAAAAATATAAACTTTTGCGGACTTTCCTTTAAAGTGCCTGTTGAGCACTGAAACCCCTACCCCTTATTTTTTAAACAAATTGAATATAAGAGAGTGGCCTGCCTTATCCCTGCCCCATCCCGTGCCCCAACTCTATCCAGTGCCAAATATAACCTAACCTAACCTGCAAATATACAAACTAAAAAGTGAAGGAAAAAAATCACACACTTTATGTTTCTGTCTAAAATGATTTCTTCAAACCACACACTTTACTTATTCTCAAATTATTTCCAAAATATGTTGGTGGGAAGGGGAGTGGTGGAATTGCTCAACAGGCAGTTTGAGGGAAACCGCCTGATTTTGTAAATAAAAATTATGAAAGTTTTTTGGAATAAAGAAGAAAAATAATATTCTTAAATAAGAAGATTATGTAAAATTTTGTTATTAAAGCACATTAACCCTCTTATTATTTATTTTTAAGATATATTAAAATAAGAGGAAGTGAATTAGTTTTTACCTTATACACCTAATCCCTGAAAAGAGCTATTACCCTGCGGGGCTATTCACTACCCAATACAACCTAACCTAACCTGACCTAAAATTGTAAACAAAAAAACTACCCTGATTTTTAAAAATTTATTTCACAATTAGGATTGGGGGGTTACTGGGATCGACGAAGCACTTTGATGGAAACTGGTGTTTATTTTTTACATTTAAACTAAATTAGATATAAAATAAAATCTTTAGACTATCTTAATTTTTTTTCTCTGGAAGAATAAGCATTTCATTGTCCATGAGTATGACAGCTATAATAAACTGACAGATAACACAAAAATAAAAACGTAAGAAATTTGAATTATCTTATGACTAACTAGCGGCTTCGCCCCTAGCCTCTAGGGGGGTTTGCCCCAAGAGGTATAATTACATCTACTATAATCTACCCAGAGGGAAAAAATGTGAATTAATCGCAATACCCAGCGGAAAAAAATGCGAATTAATCGCAAGGATCTACTGCAGTTCACGGTAGAATATTGCTGGTAACAAATATTGCTAAAAATCTATGAATTTAAAAGGCTGCTAGCTGCCAAATGGCTGAACGTACAGATCATGCCCGCACCCTGTTTTAAGCGGCATAAGAAGGTCTACAAGTAATCTGGAATAGCAATAAATCAATAATGCATAATTATCTCGCAGTGCAGAGAAATGCGCGAAAAAGGCCTAATTTACGCGTTTTTCTTCAGTGAAGCTTTCCCTCTGCATTATTGGATCTTGGCTATTCCAGATTATTTGTAGGCCTTCTTATACCGCTTAAAATGGTGTGCGGGTAAGATCTCTACGTCCAGCCGTTTGGCAGCTAGCAGCCTTTAAAATTCATAGATTTTCAGCAATATTCGTTACCAGCAATATTTTACCGTGAACTGCAGTAGATCCAATCGCAATACCCAGCGAAAAAAAGTGAATGAATCGCAAATATTCGCGAATTTGCAAAATTCGTAGAAATTCGTTTAAAAAATTGGAGGGGAGTATTTGAAAAATTCGTAAAAAAAAAACCAAGAAAATAGCCTAAAACCACCACAGGACCAGTAGGTATATTCCCTGAAGAGTAGAATCCGATTGGTTCAGTGGTTACCGAGATCTTAAGGGACGGACGGACAGATATAAAGCTACTTTGTATTATAGATAAAAAACTTTAAGATCAACCATTTTATTATTAAACATCTAGGCCGTAAAATTCTACAAAGATCAAATAATTTTTAGATTTAACCTAGTGTAATAACGCTACCCAACCGTAGAATCAGCCAAACCTGACGGACACTTTTAGTGCAAGAGTTGCTGCGCTACATAAAATAATATTCCCTATAAAACTCTCTGGTCTCTGTGTATTGTGTATATTATAATATTCTACAACAGACAGGGATCTTAAGGGATAAGATCATGGACGATAAATTAATGTACATCTATTTTGAGTACAGTAGATAAAAACAGGAATAAGGTATAACCAAAAAGCGTAATAAATCTAAAATAACATTTTGGTGGCAGATGTAGAGGCGTCAATTCTACAATGTGTTGACCCTAATCGACAGCTGAAATTTGATAGCTTTCGTGATTTAAAAAAAAAATAATTTCGTTGTTGTTATAAGCTGAGATAAAAAACTTTTTCAGTAGAAAAGTTTGTCCTTTGCAAAATTGAAGTACCTAAAGTCCAGACAAAGATATATCAAGTAGTTTTAAAACGTTGGGTACCAGTGTAATATTTACAGTCCAATACCCCTCCCTCCCCCTCCCTGAGAACGGAGTAATCAAGAAAGGAATGTGGAAACTATTTGAGGAATCTCACCAGAGGACTCTCAGAGTCAGGGAGGGAAGGGACATCGGGACTGTAAATTACTTTGGTACTCAATTGGTAACTAAGTAATCTTATTCGTTGGCTAAGGAGGTTAGTAAAATACTCAAATTAAGTTAATTACATTTAAAATAACACAGCCTAAACCATCACAGGACTAACGTCCAAATAAAGAACTCAATCCAATCGATTCAGTGGTTCAACAAAATCGCACAAACCAAAAGTTACTACTTTAATAGATAAGAAAATAGCCTAAACCACCCCAAGACATTTAAAAATCTTTCATGAAAAGTGCAACAATTTTAGACGGAGATATTTAGCTTTATAAAAAAAACCTTAATACTTTATTTAATAGGAAATAATACATTTCATATATATGTACCTATATCTTTATCCCTGGACTGAAGGATATAATATGAAGAGAGGGTTAGACAGATACCTCTCGGATATCTGTAGATACTGTTAATAGAAGAGCAGAAACTCTATAGTTTATATGCTGCTTCCATCTGATTTATATTACTATTTCTAATAACTCTGAAAATCGGGTGATTGAAAAGGTCAAAATCAAGCCATCCCCCCTCCATGTGTTTCTATGTCATTTTTAGTGTAACTTTCTCACCCTTAGCTAAAAGAGATCAAAATAGTAAGGGGGGCGGGTATTTTTTCACTCATTTTACCGCCTCCTTCGATCTATTAAGTTACGGCCGATGCCCGAATAATATACTGCAGTTAAAAGAATTTTACCGTCTTTAGTTATGATGCTTTTTCTGAATGTTTTTGACAAGAGGGTAAAATAACGCTCCAAACTTTTATTATGGGGGTATCGAGTCCACCCTAAACCTCCTTTCCACAAAATTATTTTGTTAAGAATGTTATCTAAGTTTTTTTAAAATCAACGATAGTTTAAAGTATGCTGTGGTCTTTTTTGTTTAACTTAAGCATCCTGTAATAATCTATGCATTGTAACATTCTTGTTATTAAGAGTTATAAATATTTGAAGATTTGAGAAATATGAGTGTCAGGTCAAAGGGTAACTCTAGGTGCTTTCTCTTTTAATACAAATATTCATAACAGTTTTTATTACAAAAATATTTTGAATATTTTAGGTAAAAAATTTGGCAAATAATTTACTCTCATTTTGTTCACAGAGGCTCAACCCTTGCGCCAAATAGCTTAAAACCTAAATACTTAATTCAGGGAGGGAGGGGACATCGATTAGTAGACTGTATAGACTAATTCAAATTTTTATCAACACGATCTCTCATTTCTGGGTTTAAAACATTTGAGTACTTTTATGAAATATTGATTGGGTTGATAAAATCTTTAGTTTCCAAACTTTGATTTAAAGAAGTGGTAATTTTTGTTTATCGTAATTGTGGGTGAACATCAATGTATTATCTATTGTTTTATTCCTCAAGAATACAGACAGAATCATCTGGGTGTTTACGAGATCTTATTGAACACACATACATATACAAACATTTATTGTCCAAACAATATAAATTTTGATCTATAAACAGAGGTATTTTCTTTATCCATTGTTCTATCCAATAGAATAATTGAGAAGATTAAAGAACGAATTACCTAGCCGTTTTTAAGATACTAGCGGCTACGCAATTAGAAACCTCTAGGGGCACTTGAGGTAGAAGGAATAAATGTCGACCCCGCCCATTTAAAAAAAATGGGTAGGTGGGTCATCTATAATTGGGAGGATGAAGATTCCTACCCTCCCCCCAAAAAAGTTAAGAACCTTTCTTGAACCTATTAGAAGGTCACTGCAAAGGAAGAACTATATCAGTTCAGCAGTTAGCGAGATCCTTCGCTACAGACAGAAAGAGCTTATTACTCTATGTAATAGGATTACTGGATTCAAAAACATATACTTATCTACTTTTGTCTAACTGACATTTCGTTACAAGCCTAGCAACCATATGTAGAGGGAATATTCCAAGAAAAGAACCATGACAAATTTATAGCAAAGGATTAATTTAACAAAAAAAACAAGGATGACAACATCCATAAAAACGAAGCTCAAACAAGCAGACGGACAGACAATGAGATGCGAATTTAGAGAATTCGTCTATTTAGAAATACAAACGAAAAAACTATTCCAAAATTACTTAATATGAACATACTTACACATTAATACTTGATAATAGCGATGCTTCGCTTATAACATTATTCCAAATAGTCAGAGGAATTCATATTACAAATGATTAAAAATTATTAAAAATGATTAAAAATGATATAATATTACATAAAATATGTTATTTATCATGCAAATTCAATAAACAATTATAGCATATCTAAATTACAATAATTGCTATCCGTTAAGGACGGATATACGGACCGATCCTTATTATAGAAAAGCCTCGCTTTTAACAATTGTTTATAGCATTTCTGTTTAAATAATGCTCAATAATGAAATGGAAAATTTTCTGATTCGCAATTAATGTAAATATTTAGAATATGTCAAGAAAAGAGAAATTTTTCTTAATGAAAGTATATTTTGATATCACTAGTGCAGCTACTTTATAACTAGGCATTGCACGTCCATCCGTTCGTCCGTCAAAGTAAGAAAACGAAGTGCATCTATAATATAATCATGGTATTTCTGTACGTTCAAAACAACATAACTGGTTGATCGGATTGTTTAGTGCAGTGGCATGCACAGGGTTTTGCCAGAAAGACGTGAACTTTACGGGTGTTATGGTAGGGTAGCAAGTATGAACAGACAGGGGGAGCCGGGGGGGTTAAAGTTGAATAGTTTTTTATAAATATATTAGATTAAATACAATAGAATTACGTGGGAACAACCAAGAGTTTATAGGAGAGGGTATTACCACCTCCACATAATTTTTTAAGCCCTCAAAATAATAAAAATTAATGTACGTAGAAGGCACGCCTTCCCATTCAGTGATAGAATAGCTTTTAATAATTAAACTTAATTGATATAATTCCTCTCATTCTTTACTTAGCTTACAAAAAATACTTTATTTCTTCAGAAACAAGAATGACAACATCCATAAAAGCGAAGGACTGAAACGGTAGGACAAACGGACATTAACACTTGTATAGTTTCTGAACTGAAAAATCGGAACATAAATGTATAAATGTCGAATCAAAATTGTAGGTAAATTTGTTGATAAACTGCTTAAAAACAGGATAATGTTTATGGACATACTTACTTTTTTGGACTCGATTATAGAGTTGCTTCGCTTATAATATTGTTCTTTGTTGTCCCAGGAATCAATATACCAAAAATCAGATCAACCGGATAATTAAAACACTTGAAAATTTGTTGTTAAAAAAGTAGAAAAATCAACATGTTTAAAATGGACGTACGGACATTCTGGTAATGATTATAGAGTTGCTACGCTTTCTAAATCGTACCCAAATACTACAGGAATCATCATGCAAAGTTTGAAATCGATAGGACAATTCTAACATGCCTAAATTAACGAATAAAAGCTATCTATCTCGGACGGACGGACGGACGTACGGACGGACGGACGGACGGACCAACCCTAATTATAGAAAAGCTTCGCTTTTAAAAATGGAGGAAATATCATAGAAAATATTCTTAAATGCACTCAATATTAGATAAAAATAGTTTTATAAATGTACTTTTCTATATAAATATACTTTTTTCTTTTGATATCGCCCATGGAAAATAATACCTCCCCCCCCCAAAAAAAAATTAAATTGTATAATTTTTTTATAATAAAATGAGCGAAGGACTTAATAATAAACGCTGACCAGTATAACAGACCTAAGCAAGGAAGAAATATACCCCACACCCCCATCGAATTTTTATTTTTAAAACTTAAATGGAATTTTTACGCTCCACCCCCCTAATTTTTGCCTATTTACTTATTTAATATTTTTTTCCTTTAAGAACAAACTATACATAATTAAATCACACAGTCTTGAAATATAAATATATACAGTTTAAAAAATAGCACATAAATTGTTAATAACAAGAGTTATTATAATACATTGTAAAAAAGATTAACTAATTATATTTGGAGACATTTTGAACTCCTCCCTCTTTTCCGAACCAAAAGAGCAAAGGGGGAGGAGTTAAATGTTGGATTATTAATCACAAATCTGGCTTAAATGTCCATACAAATAAAGTTTTTTATAGCTTACCTATTTTCTGATTCAAATTGACTCTCAAAACGACAACAAAGTTGCTTGCAATTTAGATTTTAGGCATTTCATTATACGTTCATAACAAGAAACCTTTTATTGATGAAAAGCCACGTGCAAGGAAACCATTGTGTACATTGCAATAATAGACTAATATCAAGAATAAAAATTGTTAGAAATTAAAATTATAATCCACAGCATCAAAAAATTGTATTTTTAAATAAATATATTGCAAAACTACATGTTTATCAAGTATGAGATCTTAACGATAGACAAACATCCTACTACTTTATATAATTTATTTATTATATATATACTAGCGGCTTCGCCCTAATTTAGTAGTATTTTCTGGAGTCCTGTTAACGCAGGATACTATCAAATTTAGTGGTTAAAAAACGGCATAATCCCATACATTTTACATATTTAATATTATAAACTACACCCAAGAATAATATATATAATCTAAACAGCTTTCCGTGGATATTAAAATAAAAAAAAACCAAAGGGCCGAACGCATGATTTAATAGTATGGCTGAGATCTGGTTCTAGTCCACCGGCTATTATTCGTTTTCAAATCCATACTGAAAATGAAATTGTTTGAATAATACAATTCTAGAAATTCGACCTCTGAAAAAAATGTAGAATAAAACAGGCATTTCATACCAAAACGTGGTCGGATTCTTCCTAAACAGCATTCCTGCTGCTCTAACTTAAAATCTAAACAAATATATGTTTTCTTAATCATGGTTGTATCCCTTCCTTCGTGATTGTCTGGCAACTTGTCTGATGAGATTTTCTACCTCACTTGGTTCAATATACAACAAATATATACAGGGTGGCCCAAGTAATCTATTAGTATATTTTCTACTTGACTGGTTCATTATACAACAAATATATATACAAGGTGTCCCAAGTAAACTATTAGTATATTTTCTACTTGACTGGTTCTATACACAACAAGTAAACTGTTTCTTCAAAACGCTTATGTCTTCGTTCATTCAAGTAATTCTTAGAAAAATAAAAAGGAATAAGAATCAAACTACTGACTAATCTATGTACATGTTATGAAATATTGATGAAAAAATCCGCCAAATTAAAAGTAAAAAAAATCTACGAGATAATACTGGCTTGGTAAACTTTGAAACAACATGGGGGCAAAACTGCTGGGACACCCTGTACAATTACATATGCTGACATATGGATAGTTTCCCTGTTATTTAGGGGGGGGGGGGGTTCTACCCCCCCTCTCTATTAGTAGTTATCAAACTCCTTTTATGGCATTCAAGTATAACGTTTATCTAAGAGGGTTGTAAATAAATTCACGGCCCCTTGTCTTATCCCTCAAAGTCCCTGAAAACTTGTAGGGTGATATAATCGAAGGGGCTTATTATACGATTTTGGGTAATTGATTTGATGGACATTGAAAGTGTATGCTTAGTCAAACTCTATATCATAATAATACAAGAATTATTCTGTTCATAAGAAGCGCAACAAACAAAGCTTATAAAATAAAATAAAAATATGGCCAGTGCCAATAAATTCAATTGACATTTTAGAAATCGTAATGTTCTATACTGACAGACAAACGTACAGATATAATCTAACTCATAAGAGTAGCCACGCTACAATTAAACGAATAGCTGAAATAATATAGATTTCATCAGGGATATTGAGGGATAAGACAATGGAAGATATGTTGATATGCATCCTTGATGGTAAACTAAATACTTAAATCGTTTGTTGAAAGGTTTGGACACTCAGAAATCAAAATTAAGTAAAAGTACCCAAAGTTTTTGAGACAACGAATAAGATATCGTGGTCATAAAACTTTGGGTACTAGTTTAATTAAGCGCCCAATGCTTCCTCCCTCCCTGGATTTAATGCTTTATGTTTTTGGAAACATTTTCAGATATTCTTAGAAGTAAAGCTACTCAACAAGTGATCGTGTCTGTTCTTCTGTCGGTTTGTAACGCACAATTATCTAGCTCTCTCTCTATTAATGTATGCCCTATTACTTATCCTATTATACAAAGTAGTAAGCGTTTTTTGTCTGTCCCGAAGGATCTCAATAACTGCTGAACCGATATTGTTCTCCTTTACAGTGATGCTTCTTATAGGTCCTGGGATGGTTTTTGGGGAGGGTGTCTTCTTTTAAGAAGAAATTAAAATTTTATTTTATTGTTTTGGCGCAAAGCTATTCAACTATTCTCAGTTGCCGATTATTTGGTCAGTTATGAGATTGTGATCTCTTTTTTTTATTCTTGGAAGACCTAGGGCATTTTGAACTTTTTATTGAAAGATTGGCTTTTGCTTAAAAGGAATACAAATATCACAAAAAATCAAGATTCAGCGCTGGGGTTAGCTGCGACTTAGAGTCTTGGCTGAGTAGGCTGAAGCTGCGCGGCTGACAGATGGCTGTCGTTAAGGCGTTGCGTATTGAGTGGCATTGAAAGCCGCGTGGATAATTATTGAGCCTTCTCAATGGCGGTGGTTGATGGTGGCTGTGGCTGCGACTGCGACTGACGAGCCTTACCTTCTAACTTGTCTAAAAATATGTTGAGAAGGAAGAAATTATAGTTGTGAATTTGTGAGAAAACAATGGGTAGGCTTGGAAAGTCAAATGCTGTCACAGTTTATTAATACAAGTCACACAATTCTTAGTAAGAAAACAATGGGTAGGCTTGGAAAGACAAATGCTCTCACAGTTTATTAATACAAGTCACACAATTCTTTGTGAGAAAACAATGGGTAGGCTTGGAAAGTCAAATATTGTCACAGTTTATTAATTCAAGTCACACAATTCTTTGTGAGAAAACAATGGGTATGCTTGGAAAGTCAACTTTTGTCACAGTTTATTAATTCAAGTCACACAATTCTTTGTGAGAAAACAATGGGTAGGCTTGTAAAGTCAAATGTTTTTACAGTTAAAAAATACAAACCACACAATTGGACATCCTTGTAAGGGTGGAACTGCATCTGTAAAAAATATATTCCATATCAAGTTGTACACAGAGCCCATCATAACATGAGAGAAGGCTGTTATTTCTAAACTATGTGATATACTCTGTATCAAGTTGTATCACATAGACCATCTCTACATGAAAGAGTGACTGTTATTTCTAAACTATGAAATATACTCTGTATCAAGTTGTATCACAGAGACCATCTCTACATGAAAGAGTGACTGTTATTTCTAAACTATGAAATATACTCTGTTTCAAGTTGTATCACAGAAACCATCTCAACATGAGAGAGGTACTGTTATTTCTAAACTATGAAATATACTCTGTATCAAGTTGTATCACAGAGACCATCTCAACATGAGAGAGGTACTCTTATTTCTAAACTATGAAATATACTCTGTATCAAGTTGTATCACAGAGACCATCTCTACATGAGAGAGGTACTGTTATTTCTAAACTATGAAATATACTCTGTATCAAGTTGTATCACAGAGACCATCTCTACATGAGAGAGGTACTGTTATTTCTAAACTATGAAATATACTCTGTATCAAGTTGTATCACAGAGACCATCTCAACATGAGAGAGGTACTGTTATTTCTAAACTATGAAATATACTCTGTATCAAGGTGTATCACAGAGACCATACCTACATGAGAGAGGACCTGTTATTTCTAAACTATGAAATATACTCTGTATCAAGTTGTATCACAGAAACCATCTCAACATGAGAGAGGTACTGTTATTTCTAAACTATGAAATATACTCTGTATCAAGTTGTATCACAGAGACCATCTCAACATGAGAGAGGTACTGTCATTTCTAAACTATGAAATATACTCTGTATCAAGTTGTATCACAGAGACCATCTCAACATGAGAGAGGTACTGTTATTTCTAAACTATGAAATATACTCTGTATCAAGTTGTATCACAGAGACCATCTCAACATGAGAGAGGTACTGTTATTTCTAAACTATGAAATATACTCTGTATCAAGTTGTATCACAGAGACCATCTCTACATGAGAGAGGTACTGTTATTTCTAAACTATGAAATATACTCCGTATCAAGTTGTATCACAGAGACCATCTCTACATGAGAGAGGTACTGTTATTTCTAAACTAAATAGATGGGCAGAGCACTTCACTGAACTGCTGAATCTTCCAGTTCTAGAGGAAGAAGCTGAGATTCCACCCTCAGATGCACTTGACATTGACTGTCGAGCACCAAATCTAATGGAAATCAAGGAGGCCATTAAAAGTTTGAAAAATAACAAGGCCGCTGGACCTGATAACATCCCAGCTGAGGTCATAAAGCAGACCTAATTTATAAACTATGAAATATACTCTGTATCAAGTTGTATCACAGAGACCATCTCAACATGAGAGAGGTACTGTTATTTCTAAGCTATGAAATATACTCTGTATCAAGTTGTATCACAGAGACCATCTCTACATGAGAGAGGTACTGTTATTTCTAAACTATGAAATATACTCCATATCAAGTTGTATCACAGAGACCATCTCTACATGAGAGAGGTACTGTTATTTCTAAACTATGAAATATACTCTGTATCAAGGTGTATCACAGATACCATCTCTACATGAGAGAGGACCTGTTATTTCTAAACTATGAAATATACTCTGTATCAAGTTGTATCACAGAGACCATCTCTACATGAAAGAGATACTATTATTTCTAAACTATGAAATATACTCTGTATCAAGGTGTATCACAGAGACCATCTCAACATGAGAGAGGTACTGTTATTTCTAAACTATGAAATAAACTTTGTATCAAGTTGTATCACAGAGACCATCTCAACATGAGAGAGGTACTGTTATTTCTAAACTATGAAATATACTCTGTATCAAGTTGTATCACAGAGACCATCTCAACATGAGAGAGGTACTGTTATTTCTAAACTATGAAATATACTCTGTATCAAGTTGTATCACAGAGACCATCTCAACATGAGAGAGGTACTGTTATTTCTAAACTATGAAATATACTCTGTATCAAGTTGTATCACAGAGACCATACCTACATGAGAGAGGACCTGTTATTTCTAAACTATGAAATATACTCTGTATCAAGTTGTATCACAGAGACCATCTCAACATGAGAGAGGTACTGTTATTTCTAAACTATGAAATATACTTTGTATCAAGTTTTATCACAGAGACCATCTCAACATGAAAGAGGTACTGTTATTTCTAAACTATGAAATATACTCTGTATCAAGTTGTATCACAGAGACCATCTCAACATGAGAGAGGTACTGTTATTTCTAAACTATGAAATATACTTTGTATCAAGTTGTATCACAGAGACCATCTCAACATGAAAGAGGTACTGTTATTTCTAAACTATGAAATATACTCTGTATCAAGTTGTATCACAGAGACCATCTCAACATGAGAGAGGTACTGTTATTTCTAAACTATGAAATATACTCTGTATCAAGTTGTATCACAGAGACCATACCTACATGAGAGAGGACCTGTTATTTCTAAACTATGAAATATACTCTGTATCAAGTTGTATCACAGAGACCATCTCAACATGAGAGAGGTACTGTTATTTCTAAACTATGAAATATACTTTGTATCAAGTTGTATCACAGAGACCATCTCAACATGAAAGAGGTACTGTTATTTCTAAACTATGAAATATACTCTGTATCAAGTTGTATCACAGAGACCATCTCAACATGAGAGAGGTACTGTTATTTCTAAACTATGAAATATATTTTGTATCAAGTTGTATCACAGAGACCATCTCAACATGAAAGAGGTACTGTTATTTCTAAACTATGAAATATACTCTGTATCAAGTTGTATCACAGAGACCATCTCAACATGAGAGAGGACCTGTTATTTTTAAACTTTGAAATATACTCTGTATCAATTTGTATCACAGAGACCATACCTACATGAGAGAGGACCTGTTATTTCTAAACTATGAAATATATTCTGTATCAAGTTGTATCACAGAGACTATCTCAACATGAGAGAGGTACTGTTATTTCTAAACTATGAAATATACTTTGTATCAAGTTGTATCACAGAGACCATCTCAACATGAGAGAGGTACTGTTATTTCTAAACTATGAAATATACTATGTATCAAGTTGTATCACAGAGACCATCTCAACATGAGAGAGGTACTGTTATTTCTAAACTATGAAATATACTCTGTATCAAGTTGTATCACAGAGACCATCTCAACATGAGAGAGGTAATGTTATTTCTAAACTATGAAATATACTCTGTATCAAGTTGTATCACAGAGACCATACCTACATGAGAGAGGACCTGTTATTTCTAAACTATGAAATATACTCTGTATCAAGTTGTATCACAGAAACCATACCTACATGAGAGAGGACCTGTTATTTCTAAACTATGAAATATACTCTGTATCAAGTTGTATCACAGAAACCATCTCAACATGAGAGAGGACCTGTTATTTCTAAACTATTAAATATACTCTGTATCAAGTTGTATCACAGAGACCATCTCAACATGAGAGAAGTACTGTTATTTCTAAACTATGAAATATACTCTGTATCAAGTTGTATCACAGAGACCATCTCAACATGAGAGAGGTACTGTTATTTCTAAACTATGAAATATACTCTGTATCAAGTTGTATCACAGAGACCATCTCAACATGAGAGAGGTACTGTTATTTCTAAACTATGAAATATACTCTGTATCAAGTTGTATCACAGAGACCATCTCAACATGAGAGAGGTACTGTTATTTCTAAACTATGAAATATACTCTGTATCAAGTTGTATCACTGAGACCATACCTACATGAGAGAGGACCTGTTATTTCTAAACTATGAAATATACTCTGTATCAAGTTGTATCACAGAAACCATACCTACATGAGAGAGGACCTGTTATTTCTAAACTATGAAATATTCTCTGTATCAAGTTGTATCACAGAAACCATCTCAACATGAGAGAGGACCTGTTATTTCTAAACTATGAAATATACTCTGTATCAAGTTGTATCACAGAGACCATCTCAACATGAGAGAGGTACTGTTATTTCTAAACTATGAAATATACTCTGTATCAAGTTGTATCACAGAGACCATCTCAACATGAGAGAGGTACTGTTATTTCTAAACTATGAAATATACTCTGTATCAAGTTGTATCACAGAGACCATCTCGACATGAGAGAGGTACTGTTATTTCTAAACTATGAAATATACTCTGTATCAAGTTGTATCACAGAGACCATCTCTACATGAGAGAGGTACTGTTATTTCTAAACTATGAAATATACTCTGTATCAAGTTGTATCACAGAGACCATCTCGACATGAGAGATGTGAAGATAAAATTTTCCACAAGGAAAGTATTCTTAGGAATTAAGAAGTCAGGGGGGGGGGGGAACATGAAACTAGTTGGTTCAAACTATATCAAATAATAATAATCAATTTTGTTTATCAATTAATCCTTCATTGTCTTACCCGTTAAGATAAAAGTTTATTATAATTCAAAATTTAAAGATAGGGGTTTGGATTTTCTGGAAAGATTCGCCTCATCATTAAGCTATTTTATAACTCACTTTATTTGCACGTCTTGCAGTCTGTTTGGTAGCAATCTGTGGTATTTATACGCCATCGGCTTACCAATTTCTAATTAGGATTCTTCTAACCAATATCTAATTAAGTTGTTTTTATTTACTCGCTTCAAAACTAATGAATGTAGTCATCCCTGTTAATGTTTAATGTAATTCAAATCTTACGCTGTTCAAGTTGATCTTGGGCAAATTTCGTATCATTGACCATTGATGGTTTAGTATCCTTTAAATGCTAATCATTTCGGACAAACTAAATTTGAAAAAATAAATTAAAATATTAATTGATAATTAAAAAAATCTGAAAGATATAATTTGTAAATTAAGGATTTCCTCAATTGATTTTTTGATTTTAGTTTTTTTTAAGTTTAAAGAAGAGTTGGGATTTGGGGATTTTTTTAGGGGAGATTTCTTCTCCAAAATATTTATAATCCTTCCCAGAACCTATGAGGTTAGCGAGACCTTATAGTACACTTATATAAGGATTTATGCAGTCACTTTATTTAATATTTATAATTTTCTAACATACCCTTTTTGTCCAAACTTACCCGCTAATGATGGAATATGTTTGTCTATAAGGTAGATTATTTAGATTTATCTATGATCTCTAGTCAATGTTATACGGCTAAACGGATTATCACTTATCAGGGCCTTGAGGGCATATTCAATTTTGTAAATAGGTCTATGAATTACAAATTTTATAATCGGCTTGTCGGTAAAACAGTTCCTAAGTATAAGAAGCGCGGCTACTCTGCAAACAGGGTTAGTCCAAACGCAGTGACATCTACGAGGGGGGGGGGGGGAAGGGGCTAAAGGTGTGTGCGAATTTTAAAATATCTGAACAAAAATTTGCCACTTCTTGCCATGGTGAATTTTTACATTTCACACACAAAATGTGAGTTTCTGTCCCCCCCCCCCGCACCCACACCCCCAAAAAAAGTACATAGGGTATCCATCTGTACGTCTGTCATAGTCATTTCGTAATAGATAATGCCATCACGTTTTTAACCCCCCCCCCCCCAAGATTTCACCCACTCCAGGTAAATCGCTGTGCACGCCACTATATTATTTTTATTTTATTTGCAGGTATTGTCAATAAAACTGCCTCTGACAAAACTATTTACATAAAAATGTAACCAATGCCAGACAAAAGTAAAAATTTAATACAGGCAACAAAACAAAATATTTAGGTAAAATACAAGAGATTTACTTTTATGTACCAGCAAACTAAAGGGACAAGACAATGGCCGATCCGATAAATTGATGTACATCTTCAATGGGGATACACAAAATTAACCCTTTTGTAGAATACAATTAGTGGTTGAAATGTTTTGACACTCAACCTAATTAAACAGCCAATCAAACTTTAAAAGTCACTAAAGGTTTTAGGACAATGAATAAGAAAACGTATTTATGAAACTTTAGGGACTAGTGTAATAAACATCTCATTGTACCCTACCTCCTTAGCTAGTAGATAAGATACCTAATTTAAGTATTAGGAAATAGTTCATTTTTTAGTTTTTTAGGATACAAAATCGTAAAGTATGGTAAAATTGACCAAAATACCATGTAGTAGGATCAAAAGAATCCGAGGCATTTTTACAATTTGCAAAGTTCTCTACTTATTAGCATAACCGACTAAGGAGTGTTAGACCGATCATTGATAGAATTAATATATTTACGATTATGTCTAATATCAGCAAATAGCAATTAATTCTTTAAGTTTAATTTTCATATACATGTATCAACACAGATTAAAAAATCAACAACTTCCCCTATTTTCAACTCCTTAGGTAAAACCCTGCGCACACAACTGCATTTACTTGCTATAACAGCTAGACAATCATGAAAGGGGAGGGGACATTGGACTGTAGGTGTAGATAAAAGAGGTACCTAACATTTTTAAAAAAGCTCTCACATTTGTTGGCTTAAAAACTTTGGTTATTAAATCCTGATTTGTTAGCTAAAACGTCCAAACTTTTCTTTAAGAAATGAATATGTTGACTCTAAAAATTATCAATAAAAGTTTAGCATTTTAACATATTTGAAATGTATGTATTTATGTAAGTAAATAATTTTTATAATCACTATTTTTGCTTCTAAAAGTGGCTTTGCCCCAAGCATCTAGGGACATTGGCGTAAGAGGGAATTCTAGTTTACACTGTAAAGTGTAAATATCAGACAAAATAAATCTGTAACAAGTTAATGATTGGGATTTAGCTTTCCAGGGAAGCGCTAGTTTTTACTGGGATGGTTTTAGGCTACTAAACTAATAGAATAGAATGAAAGAATTTTATATTATCTCATTCATGATTTAGGATAAAAGCGATGATGATTTATTTAAAAAGATATATTTTTTAAAGTTTGATTTAAATTTAATTTTATTGTATTTTTCTAATCTCTATTTAGTTTCTCTAAGAGAATGGTTTGTCTTAGTGTATTATGTTTATTTAAAAGTACAAATATTTGTATGAAAATTAGCATTACGAAAACATAAAAAATTTCTAATAAGGACAAATATTGTCCATAAATAGCAGAAAATTATAAGAATGATAACGATATTTAGACAATGTACAAATAATTGATTTATATCCCCAATGACAATATACAATTATCTCTTCTGTAAATTAATATTATTAGTTTTTTAGGCCAACGAAAAAGATAATGTGGTTCTAATACTTTGGGAACCAGTGTTATTTACAGTCAAATGTCGATTCCCTTCCCGCATTTTCAAAAAAAATACTGACGTATGGATTTCTAGTAAAGATTATAAAATTGCTACCATTTCTAGATTATACCTGTAACAGGAATTACCATCCAAAGTATTTTTTTAAATGGACAATTCTTACATGCCTAAATTAACGAAAAAAGCTACCCATTACGTTCGTATGGACGGACATACAAACCGTAATAAAAACTTCACTTTTAACAAATATAAAAAAGCTTCGCTTTTAAAAAATCTAAATACAGTTTGTTTGAACGAACACTGCAGTTAAGAGCCTGTATTACTTTCAACCAGTGGTTTTTATCTGACCCCCACATCTACTAGAGGACATACATATACTACATAGATCATAGATTGGAAATAATGACACAATTTACATAGAAAATTTTATCAGACTCTACACATTTACTAGAGGACACCCATATATTTCATAGATCATAGTTTGGAAATAATTACAGAGTTTACATAGAAAATTATATCTGACCTCATCTACATATACTACATAGATCATAGATAGGAAATTATTACAGAATTTACTTAGAAAATTATATCCGACCCACACATCTACTAGAGAATATACATATACTACATAGATCATAGATTGGAAATAATTACACAATTTACATAGAAAATTATATCTGACCCCCACATCTACTAGAGAACATACATATACTACATAGATCATAGATCGGAAATAATTACACAATTTACATAGAAAATTATATCTGACCCCCACATCTACTATATAACATACTTATACTACATAGATCATAGATTGGGAAAAATTGCAAAATTTACATAGAAAATTAATCTATGAGTAACTACTTATTGAATTTATTGATATGAAAACAGAAAGCACAAAACAGATTTAGGTACATTAAGAACAGTAATGTCTGTCTAACTGTGGGCAGCAAAGGATCTAGCTAACTATAAAAAAATCTAATAGGTTAGTAACTATTTTAGGGGAGGTTACCTCACCCCCCCCCCCCACACCAAGGATAAATTTAGACTTAAATATGATGTGGTTGATCAACCCTTCCCCTTTCCTCAAGTGCACCTAGTGTCTTCTAAGAACGAATCCGATGGTATTGTTAAATTATATAAATCTAAGTTATTAATATTCAAAGGAACAATACTATACTGTGCATCTTGTAGACGTACAAATAATGGTTCCCACGCTAGACAAATACCAGGGAGATAGGGATGGGACAATACTATACTGTGCATCTTGTAGACGTACAAATAATGGTTCCCACGCTAGACAAATACCAGGGAGAAAGGGATGGGACAATACTATACTGTGCATCTTGTAGACGTACAAATAATGGTTCCCACGCTAGACAAATACCAGGGAGAAAGGGATGGGACAATACTATACTGTGCATCTTGTAGACGTACAAATAATGGTTCCCACGATAGACAAATACCAGGGAGAAAGGGATGGGACAATACTATACTGTGCATCTTGTAGACGTACAAATAATGGTTCCCACGCTAGACAAATACCAGGGAGAAAGGGATGGGACAATACTATACTGTGCATCTTGTAGACGTACAAATAATGGTTCCCACGATAGACAAATACCAGGGAGAAAGGGATGGGACAATGGACAGTAAATCATTATTTTTGTCGTAACTTGTGCTTGTTGAATATGGTTTATATTTGGTGGAAAAAAGGGTTGTAGATTAATTTATCATTGATCTCTCCCTCCCTGACAAATACATAAGTCAAGATTTTTTCTTTGATTCCAAACTATTCTAATGTTAGTTTGGGGTAAACACTTGATTGGGGACCGAATTCATATACCTTCAAAATAGCATGTTATGTGTAGTAAAAGCATCTATGAAAATTATGTATAAAATGTTTCAGCACACACATGAATACAGGCATCCTGATACTTTAGTGTTTAGGATAATAAAACTCTTAAAACCCTGTTTAAAAGAGTTGACAAATTTTAACTTTTATTGACTTTACTTAAAAACAACTCAGACAAAAAATAGGCTTCTCGATAATGTCCGGGTTTAAGAAAGACTCAAATTGTAGATTGAGTTAAAAATTCAAGCTGTATTTAGGCTGAGAATCTAATGTGATTTAAGTGTAATTAGTTGATTATGAAAACCAAGGCATTAATTTAGTGATGCTACAATGGACTCACTCAACGCTCATGGATAAGGCATATTTGATAGTAATGTAGCTAAAGTCCTAACGTCTGTCTGTCCGAACTCCTGGCTAAAACACTTATCAATAGAAGGACATATTTATATAAAAGAGAAATAAAGTCTTCGTAGAGAAACTACTAAAATTTATTATCTACCTCGCCAATCTAATAGCAATATATGTTCATAATGACAAAGTAAATAACATGCAAAACAGAGGTGGATTCTTAAAAAAAAATTGGGGCAAAATTGTTTTCGTGAAAAATCCTCCAAAATCACACAAAAATTAAATTAAATCTTATGTTCATAACCCTTTTATGATTTTGGTTATTTTTGTTCATTTTTAATGTGATTTTGGTTGATTTATCATGAAAACAATTTTGTCCCACCAAGCGATTAGTGGGGCAAAGTTTTTTTTAAGAATCCACCTCAGGTCTTATAAAGGATGCCAATAACCAATGTTCAGGAGACATAATTCTTCAAGATTTTACAGCTGTTTTAATAGTTTTAGATAATTATATTCAAGACGGGAGGTGACAATGGAGTTTGTAATTAAATAACAACCCCTACTTCCCCCAAATATTTTCTTCTTTGTTAATTATACCAAAGATAATAGAATAGATAATCGTCTATTGTTCTTTTCCTGCATTAAAAGTTATTATAGTCCATAAACTATCCTTTGTCCATGGTGACATTCTTGAAATAAGTTAATCTAACTTAAAATCTGGCTATATAAGCTAATTAACCAAAAGAGACTCTAAGATGCAAGGAGAGAGAGTTCAATGGACTTTAATTTACACTGGTACCCAAAGTTTTATAACCATGTTATCCTATTCGTTGACTCAAAAACTTTTAGATACTTATTTCTAATTTAGTTTGGTTAGTTCCAAAGATTTCAAACAATAATTTTAATCTACAGAAAGGTATATTATTTGTCATTATTTTAAATAATAAACAAATCTATTGCCCATTGTCTTATCCCTTAAGATCTCAGTTAGGATACAATCTAAAAAAACTGTTAGTTTCAAAATCTTTTACGTTTTCTTTTTAACAAAAAATATTCTTCTTCCTTTCTTATTTAATTTAATGATTTATCTTTTAAAATTAGGGTCTGTCCGTCTGTCCGAAACGAAGAGCCTTCATCGATAGTTTAGGCATGATAGAATTTTCAAATAGATTTCAAACTTGACAATGGTGATTTCTGAAAAATTTTCTCGTTACCAGTATACCCATACCTCAATACCATACACTTTTAAATTCATTTTTCCAGTATAGCTTTGATATCCGATGGATTATAATCGGTTTTCAAAAATACTGAAAAATCAAGCAAAGAAATTTTCAATTAATAGTAAAATAAAATTCCTAAAATCAATACCAGTTTTGTTAGCCGTGACTTGTTTTTATCTTGTAATTTTTCATTTTGAAATCAGCAAAAAGCTTTCTATAATATGATGCGATAAATATCTATTATTTCTCAAATGTAACTTTCTTGTTTTGATTTTTCTCTTTTCGCAGACAGTTTACTTTTAGAACCAAAGAACAACAAAAAAAAAGTGTCAAGGCTATTGAGAAGCTATTGCAAAATTGTACTAAAAGCTGCAAAAATACCATCAAATACTTTACACAATGAATTTCCAATTCTGCGTCTGAAAATTTCCCCTTGGCCTTATAAATCAATTTTCCCCTGATTTGTGACCCTTTCTTCTCAAATTTAGTAATGGGGGATTATCTTCCTCCCTCTATTAACGCTTCCCGATTTGTGTAATATAATCTATAGGTTAACCGAGAAACCAACACACAATTGATAATAGCAAATTTAAACAGAAAAAGCGGCAACATTAAGCTAACAACATTTTTGTAAGTAAATGTTTTTGCAGGCATTTCTATAACATTACTAAAAATAATATTTTTTAATAATTACGGATAAAGTTTGGAAAATTTGTTAACCCTTACAGATCGGGGGGGTCAGTTTTTTCAATGTCATTTTTTTGTAGGTAAGATAGAGAGTTGTGACTTCATGACTTTTTAAGTTTAGTAATTATATGTCGGCAAGAGTTGATCTTATAAGGATATCTGGTCTGTGTCGGCCATGGCATCTGGTCAAAGTTGGTTAGGTGGCACCAAATTTAGAAAAAATTCTAAATAAATCTTAATTTCTACATAATGACGTTATGACTGTTTGACCGCTCCCTGACCGACTTTATGACCGATTTTTGTCCGGCTTTTACTACAGACATATATCATGAATATCGTGGCTTCTATTACAGCTAGAGACTTATAAATATTTTTGGTAAATCCTTGAGCAACAATAAACAGATAAAAATATTAATTGGCGCTGCCAACTGCCCTTTTACTGCCGCAACCGCCGAAAATGGCGGTTTCTGTTATTTGCCGTTTTTCAGTGATGATCAGAAAAAGTAATTTTTTTGTTATGAAAAATAAAAGTTCGTCCTAAAAATTGGTCATCCTAGCTGCAAAATTGGCCGCTCTACAGCTGTTTTAATATTTAGCGGCTGGCCGCTAAAAAGCGGCTAAGGAGCAGTCTGACCGCTATGACTAGAAAAAGTAATTTTCTCTAAAAATACACATGAACCACCAGAAAAAAATTTCATGTCTCTAACTGTAACAGGAGCCGAGATAGAGGGGGGTCAATATGACCCCCCCCCCCCCCAATCTATTAAGGTGGGAATTGGGGCCCGATCTGTAAGGGTTAATATATGAGGAAGTTGCAGTTTTTTTGTTCTCAATCTTTTGATGACAAAAGGGATTACATTCATAGTCTATAGAGATAATGATTTTGGCATTAACCCTTAACAGTCAGGCCCCTCGCTGCACCTTTATCGGTTAATTAAAAGTATAGACATGGCTGATTTAATGTAGACCTAACTATTTTCTATTATAGTTTCTACATTCTTCGTCCGTACACCTGTCTATCCGTAAGAAACAGAATGGGAGAAATCTTACTTTTTATAATCACGGAATATCTCCTCTTCATAATTTTTGTACTTGAAGTACTTGGCCAGTGAAGTCGATTACAAGGATGATTTTCCAAGAGACTATGTTTCCAAGAAATGTATATAATCAGGTCAAGATTAGTTACTTTCAAAATATAGGTAATTGATCAAAAATGCATTACCAAGCAACTTTGGGAACTGAAATTTACTATTCTATGAATATTCTACAGAAGTGAAAAATTTAGCTCAGTTCATTCTTAAAATCAAACCTACATGTTTTAAAATAATCATAATGGGTTTTAAAATTTTCCTTTAAATATTTTTCATTATTTTTCTTCATAAAAAACAATACAATAAACTATAATGCAGAAAACAATTTGTTTCTCTTGTTTGTATTCACCTTAAATCCAAGTAATACAAGCAGCTTCGCACTCCCAACATCAACATACCCCACAAAATAGGTTTTCATCCCTTTCAAAAGAATCACAATCCCTCTTTCTTAAAATAAACTGAAAAATTAGTTGCAAAATGGCGCACAAGACTTAATTTTGTATTACCTCTATTATTTTATATCATTCTATATGTTGGTTTCTAAGAATAATTTTGTATTACCTCAGAGAATATTATATTATATCTGTTGGTTTGTAAGAATACTCTTGTATTACCTCTGAGAGAATATTATATCATATAAGTTGGTTTGTAAGAATACTCTTTTATAACCTCTGAGAGAATATTATTTTATATCTGTTGGTTTGTAAGAATACTCTTGTATTACCTCTGAGAGAATAGAATATTATATCTGTTGGTTTGTAAGAATACTCTTGTATTACCTCTGAGAAAATAGAATATTATATCTGTTGGTTTGTATGAATATTCTTGTATTACCTCTGAGAGAATAGAATATTATATCTGTTGGTTTGTAAGAATACTCTTGTATTATCTCTGAGAGAATGGAATATTATATCTGTTGGTTTGTAAGAATACTTTTGTATTACCTCTGAGAGAATAGAATATTATATCTGTTGGTTTGTAAGAATACTCTTGTATTACCTCTGAGAGAATAGAATATTATATCTGTTGGTTTGTAAGAATACTCTTGTATTATCTCTGAGAGAATGGAATATTATATCTGTTGGTTTGTAAGAATACTTTTGTATTACCTCTGAGAGAATAGAATATTATATCTGTTGGTTTGTAAGAATACTCTTGTATTACCTCTGAGAAAATAGAATATTATATCTGTTGGTTTGTAAGAATACTCTTGTATTAACTCTGAGAGAATGGAATATTATATCTGTTGGTTTGTAAGAATACTCTTGTATTACCTCTGAGAGAATAGAATATTATATCTGTTGGTTTGTAAGAATACTCTTGTATTACCTCTGAGAAAATAGAATATTATATCTGTTGGTTTGTAAGAATATTCTTGTATTACCTCTGAGAGAATAGAATATTATATCTGTTGGTTTGTAAGAATACTCTTGTATTATCTCTGAGAGAATGGAATATTATATCTGTTGGTTTGTAAGAATATTCTTGTATTACCTCTGAGAAAATAGAATATTATATCTGTTGGTTTGTAAGAATACTCTTCTATTACCTCTTAGAGAATATTATATCTGTTGGTTTGTAAGAATACTCTTGTATTACCTCTGAGAGAATAGAATATTATATCCGTTTGTTTGTAAGAATACTCTTTTATTACTTCTGAGAGAATGGAATGTCAACCTGAGTCATTCTCCGTAATCCCTTCTTCTCCGATAGTCAAAATTTCATAAGTGCGAAGCCGCTCAACAATTGCTGCACCTGACTGTCAGTCTATCCATCATTTATCCTTAAACCTTCCGGGGCTATTCAGTAACCAATTTAACCTAATCTTATCCTATCATAGGGTAAAAAAATAACACTCCAAAAACTACTCCCCCTATTATCACTTTATATAAACTTTAAAATTAGGGGGGGGGGGGAGGTATTCTTTGCTCGACTAGGCACTTTAAGGGAAATCGCCAGTTTATCTATTTTTCAGAGTCAAAGTTACAATACAATTTGTAATTGCGTTTTTGTTGGTCCATCTATAAATTAGTAGGTTCATAACTGTTATCCAATCCCCGCCAGTCAAATTATCCAACATCTAGGAGTAAAGCTACTCAAAAATGTTTGTTTGTTTGTTGGATTTCTGTACTAACTCATTTTATTCATCTATTGAGACCCTCTCATGCAAGGTACTATATCTTGCTATAAGAATAAGAATTTTTCTTCTTGGTATATTCGTACATAACATTTTGAAATAATAGTTCTGAAGAAATGTATTTCATTTTTAGAAATCCTAAAAATTTTTTGGATCATGTTACTTGTAGATGCAGCGCTTATCACATGTTACTTGTAGATGCAGCAAACTCATACATGTTACTTGTAGATGCCGCAAACTCATACATGTTACTTGTAGATGCAGCAATATCCCCCCTCCATTCCCTAAGATACTAATACAATTATAAATAGAAACAATTAAGATTAATTTGTTAGCTAATCATTTATTAGTAAAAAGTGGGAGGAGTTTTTCTGGTTTAATTTGGTTGGAATAGAAGGGAGGGAGGGGGTTGTACATGAAATTGCCCTGAGATATGTTTTTTAAATCAAAGGTTTAATTTAGAAATTGGTGGAAATTTTTCAGGAGAAAAAGAGTGGGAGGAGTTTTCCTTGTATAATTTGGTTCAAGATGAAGGAAGTTGTTTGGGGTTTTGAAGTTCTTTACACCCCTGTCCTGAATAAAATATTTATTTAAAAAAACATGCGCATTCAGTTTTTTTCATTTCCTGATTTATTTTTGTCCCCCGATTCCAAAAATGTCTTTCCTGAAATACTGGCTGTTCTATAAGATCTCCAAAAATGCAAATTACTTTTGTCACTATTTTTCAATATTTTTTTCAAATAACTAATATGAAATTTTGTCAAAACATGTTATAGTGAACAGTTAAAAGGGTCTTACACACCTTAGATTATACATTCCTTGAATGCCAACAAGACCTGCTGTTTAAACCGTTATTAACTGTTAAATATAGCCATTTTTGGTTTTAACCAGAAAAAGACATTGAAGGAGCAGTTTTTCAGACTTTACTAAGAAAAACAAAGTTGTAGCACTTGACAAGCCTAACAATAGTTGTAAGGAGAACATATACCTAAAGCACACTGTTACAGCAGTGGCAGTGATTATCTGCAGCACAAATAGATATAACAGTGCATAGCAACATTGTGACCATTTTTAGACCAGAAGGACTCATTGGTTTAAATTTACATTTAATTCTGTTCTCATTGGTTTGTTGGGTTGTTCCAGACCACGCTAATATGAGTCCTGTTTTTAAAAAGATGAAGAACATCATTGAAACTTGTGGTTTCAGTTACTTTCAACCCAGATAATCTCTACTACGTACCACACAAAAATGAACATCATGAAATCACTCTGTGGCTCCAACTGGGGCTAGGACAAGGAGACCATGACAGCGACCTACAAGGCCATTGCAATAAGTTTGTTGGAATATGATTGTCCTGTATGGAGTTTTGTCATTTCAGAGAACAGCTAGAAAAAGATACAAAGATCACAGAACCAAGCTCTCAAACCCACTACTGGTGACCTAATTAACATATACATCAAGAAACAAAAACTTTACCAATCAAAGAACATTGTCTGTTGAAATTAAAACAATACCTATTTACAGTCATCAACCTGACCATCCAGGATTCAAAAATGTTCCCAGACCACTGCCAGCAGAGATTATCTGAGTCAATAGTAAATAAAACTAAACATTTCAATGATACTCTCCATTTTTTGACTGGAAGGACTCATATTATTGTGATCTGAACAAACCAATGAGAACAGAATTAGATGAAAATTTTAACCGTTATTCACTGTTAAACTTCACAAATTTCAGTATTCTCAAGAAAAGTTTGTCCTAGTTGAATACCAATGTCAATTATTGTCCCAAAGTGTAGTGGTTAGCACACTATGCTTTAGTTAGAAGAAACCAAGTTCAAGTCCCTGCATAGACTATGATTTGGTTGACAAATGCAGTTGCAATTTGTCTGATTGTAATCATGCAACCTTCCCTGAGATGCCCTTGGGTTGTAAGGGGTGAGATTTATAGGAAGGATTCTACATATCAAGCAACTTATATCATGCTTTCCCCTGTCCATGCTCCTCATTCATATGAGAGTGCCATTAATTAGGGTGGCTTAATATGGAACACCTGCCAAAACTCTAGGCCAGGGTGATGTAATAATTGAGTAGCTTTCCATGATTATTGTGGGTCAGATTGTAATGTAACAAAGAATACACTCAGCTGTGCATAAAGCTTACCAATCTATGATTTGTCAATGGATTCTCACCTCCCATCTCTGTGTGCATCTGAATCCTAACTTCAGAGAATCAGGGCTATATACATTAAGGGATATAAGTTTTCCGGAATTTTAATCTAGGGAGTAGATTTGAAATCTGCATCAAATTTTAAGGATTTTTTATAAAATTCGTTTTTTGTATAATTCTTTATCTAAAAGCGGAAATACAAATTAAGTTAATTAATTTTGGCATCCGTGATTGGTGGATTTAAAAAATCTGCGCTCTGATTGGATGTCGTACATCATTCAACCAATTAGAGCGCAGGTAGTTTAAAATCCACCTATCCTATTGGTCAAAATTAATTAACTTAAAATGTATTTCCGCTGTTAGATAAAGAATTATACAAAAAACGAATTTTATAAAAAATCCTTAAAATTTGATGCAGATTTCAAATCTACTCCCTAGATTAAAATTCCGGAAAACTTATATCCCTTAATATACATACATACATGTCAATTATTGTTAGGCCTTGCAAATTCTACAACTTTGTATTAATTGGTAAAGCACAAAAAAACAATTACTCAAGTTTTTTTGGGGAAAAACTGAAAGTCCTGACATTTAACAGTTGAATACGGTCAAAACTGTCATTGGTAGGTTCAAATTTTTGGCTTATAATCTGTTAGGTCTTTATTGGATTTTTTTGTGTCTGATGTAAAGGTCCCGCTATTATGAGCTTCCGGTCTAAAAATGGTCACAATGTTGCTATGCACTGTTTTATCTATTTGCGATGCAGATAATCACTGCCACTGCTGTAACAGTGTGCTTTAGGTATATGTCCTTCTTACAACTATTGTTAGGCTTGTCAAGTTCTACAACTTTGTTTTTCTTAGTCAAGTCTGAAAAACTGCTCCTTCAATGTCTTTTCTGGTTAAAACCAAAAATGGCTATGTTTAACAGTTAATTTAGGTTAAAACAGCAGATATTTTTTATTGATTCTGTCAGGTCTTGTTGGCATTCAAGGAATGTAAAATCTAAGATGTTCACCACAACATGTTTTGACAAAATTTCATAGTAGCTATTTGGAAAAAATATTGAAAATTAGTGACAAAAGTAATTTGCATTTTTGGAGATCTTACAGAACAGCCAGGATTTCAGGAAAGACATTTTTGGAATCGGGGGACAAAAATAAATCAGGAAATGAAAAAAACTGAATGCGCATGTTTTTTTAAATAAACATTTTATCCAGGACAGGGGTGTTTAGAAATGACTAAAAAGCTTATTTTCAATAAAAAATATAACTAACATTGTCTGCCTATCTCCTTTTTTTTCTCCTTTTAACATGTTACTTGTAAGTGCAGCAAAGTTAAACATGTTACTTGTAAGTGCAGCGCTGCATCTACAAGTAACATGATCCGATTTTTTTATTTATTAAAAGCGAGGCTTTTCTATAATTAGGGTCGGTTCGTCCCTCCGTACGCCCGTCCGTCAGAGACAGATAGCTTTTTTCGCTAATTTAGGCATGTTAGAATTGTCCTATCGATTTCAAACTTTGCATGGTTATTCCTGTAATAGTTAGGTACCATTTAGAAAGCGTAGCAGAATGTCCGTACGTCCATTTTAAACATGTTGATTTTTTACTTTTTTACATCAAATTTTTATGTGATCTAATTATCCGATTGTTATGATTTTTGGTATACTGATTCCTGGGACATAAAAGTACAATATTAATAGCAAAGCAACTCTATAATGAAGTCCAAAAAACGTAAGTATGTCCATAAACATAATCCTGTATCAAGAAGTTTTTCAACAAATTTACTCGCAATTTTGCTTTGACTCTTATTCATTTATATTCTGATTATTCAGTTCTGACACTATGCAAGTGTTAATGTCCGTTTGTCCTATCGTTTCAGAGCTTCGCTTTTATGAATGTTGTCATCCTTGTTCTATTAAATTCTAGCAAAACAGAATTTATGAGATAGAGTGAGAGAGAGAGAGAGAGAGAGAGAGAGAGAGAGAGAGAGAGAGAGAGAGAGAGAGAGAGAGCACTTTATCAGGGTTAAGAGATAACTAAAAAATTATAAAGTAGCAGCTAACTTCTTTTGTTAGTGGGTAAAAATTTCAGGTTAGCCTCGAGTTTGACTTAATTAAGAATAAAGACAAAATAGGAAAAACATGAGTATATAATAAACAAGAAACTTCATATATTTGTCTTTAATAAGAAATTTGAAAGCATTTTAGACAAACCAATAAACAAGGTGGGTAATTGGAATCTTCACATGAAAATTATATTTCTTATAGCAATTAATTAAATCAAGGAAATACCTTATTTTTAATGAAGATTCCTATAGGTTCAATATTTTAAGTTTTAAGAAGTTTTTCTTACCCTGCCTTGCTAGGGTCGAAGCCTAATCGTATTTGATAGTGATTCCTGAATCCATGGCACTTACTGTCCCTCGCATCCAATCTCCACCCTTTTTCAATTTAACATTCTCCGCCCTCTGTCCACAATTCTCCGTAACACACACACACGTACACGCAGTTTCCCGGAGATAACGGAGTCACCTGAATGTGGGGGGGGGGTGAACAAAGGCTCCGGGATATAGAAAAGAAGGGGGGGGGGGACAAATACGTTCCCGTGGAATCCAATTTAGAGTAGAATTTCTGGAATGTCAGGAATTCCGACAATTCTCATTTTACTCAAATAGTGTCCACCTAACTGGAAAAACAGAATGGGGAAATGGGGGGCAGGGAAAGAAGTTTGAGAGAAAAGGGGAAAGAAAGTGAGGGGAATAAGAGGTAATGAGGAAGAAAAGTTGATGGAAGAAAAAGGAGAAAACAAGTTTCAGGCAGAAAAATTTCAAGAAATGGGAAGGTTAAGTCAAATAACCTTTTATTTCCCCCTCCCTCCCCTCTATCAAGTTTCATTTTAGGAAAAGTCTGACCAATGCATATTCCCCCCGGTCCCTTAGAAATTTGACTTTTCATGATGGGGGGAGGGGGAAGACTTTTTCTTGCCCCTATTAGTTCAAATCAGGTTTAAAGTGATAAGTAAATATAAGGTTAGAATTTTGAAGAAATATTATGGATATAAAGTTGTTGTAGGATAGGCGATAGGTTCGAATCTTGGACAAAACCATTTTCAATGCACAGTTAGGACTTTCAGACAAAAGTAAGTCAAATGGGCCCGTTTGTACCATGATATAAATAATAAGAATTAATTCTGTCTATAAATATATTTTTAAAACATATTATTTACCCATATATGTTACCGTACATTAAATATATGTATATGAGACATTATCTAGTAACCCAACCCAGATTCAAACTGTTAAATCATTTTACATTTTTTCTTGAATGAGTAAAAATGACAATTATGTCAATAAGTACCTCTACAAATAAACTAGCGGCTGCGCCCCTAGCATTTAGGGAATCCGCCTTTCAATAGGTAGAAAGGAGACAGAAAAATATCCTAAAACCATCCCTTGACATTGAGAAGCTTCCCTATAAGGTAGAACTTAAGTTCTGTAGCTATTTAAATCTTAAGCTTCAAATAAAAAAAAACACTTCTACTTTATATAATAGAACAAAACCTTAATCAAATAATTTCATAGGCGTAATACTTTAATAAATGTAAAGAAAACTCCTAGCTAGTCTAGCCTAGAAAGTCTTATATGATGTCTGAATGTCAGGTTTATCTTATGACGACAAATATATTGCCTGTGTGGTTTATTAGTTAATTCTCTTAGACAAAAATACTATATTTGGACAAACTGACAAATATAAGGGTTTTGGTGTTCGGGTTTCCTTAGCCTTACATAGATAGGAATAAGAATTATGATACCCTAATCCTTAGGCTAGCCTAAGAAATTGGATAGGATTTATTTTTAAAGATCTATAATTAGAATAAAATATTCCACTGTGCGACAGTGTGTTCTGTCCGTTTGTCAGCAATATTTTGTTGTAAAATGAGTACGTCCGTCCGTCCGCCTGTCTGTCAGTCCGTCTGTCTGTGTGTCCGTCCACCCGTCTATCTGTCTGTCTGTACGCAGTCATTGAAATCAGAAATTTGATTTATTTTCACTAAAAAGGGAAGTTTGGGATTATTTATGAACAGACGGCTGCTATATTCTGATTATTTTTAGTAGCGTAGGTACTCTACAATACACTTTGTCTATCCGCACGGTAAGGGAAAAATGTGATTTTCTCAACAGCTATTTAAGATAGACTACTAGTACTGATTTTTATTTAGTGTATATACCCCTTACCAAAGACCATCTACTGTTAACGTTCTTTGTCGGTTAAGCTACAAAAGATATATCTATATTTTTTTGAAAAGATTTCATGATTTTCTATTATTTAACAATAATTACTCTTTAACCTATTTATGACTACTAAACATAAGTTCTCTAACAAACTTTATCCGTTTGTCTGTAGATGATTTTTCTAATGCTTCGCTTCTTATGGATGGTGTAATCCTTGTTAATATTGTCGTCCCTTTGACGCAACAAACCCTAAACTTCTAAGTTATAAGAACAAAGCTTTCAAATTTTATATGATTATCATATTAATTTCATTTGATTATTGGGTAATAACTTTTGAGAAATATAAAGTAAATGAAAATTCCATTCTTTAAAAATGTATATGATTATCTCAATTAAAATAGAGAAATAGTTCATTTTAACAAGAATTACAACTTCATAAGTAGCAGAGCTCAAAAAAAATCTTGGAAAAACAAACGGAGAAGATGTCCATTGGTCATAAACTGGTCCTTACTGGATAAAGAAAGAGAGCATTACCGTCCAACTGGCGGCCCAAGTAAGCTATATACTAGATTCTCTTTGGTATGGAGTATCTTCAGCAGTCTAACTAATTTAAATATCAGCCGATTTTACGGACTAACTGACGGGCAAACGCGGTGGAGAAAAGAGAATCTTCGCTACTAAAAATACTTATATTTGAAAGTAATTTAAAGTTGTTGAAAATTAGTGATGAATAACATCTTATCTTATTTCGGTGTGCTTTCACTTCCGCACAGGTTGCAAATTTTTAAACCAGCAGCAACGAATATTTTTACATAAACTGCACCTTCCGATATGCTTCATTCACATCATTACAATTTTAAATCAAAAATCTGCTCTAGCTTTTGCTGTCCGTAACGCTATGGAAGACATTTGCTTTCTCGGTTGCTATTTAAGATAGAAAAACTATATTTCTAGTGAAGATTCCCTTTACCAATAAACATCTAGAAATTAATTGATTTGGTCCGTAGGTCTGTCAGTCATTCTTGGAAAGACAAAATATTGATTTCTTTACAAAAGTTTCGTGATTTTCTTTGAATTACAGTATATTCTCTTTCTTTCTTTTTCATCTTTATGACCAATGAACATCTGCTCTATAACTCACTTGTACTTTTGTTGTTCATTCAGGATTTGTTTGTTCTTCGCTATTGTCATCCTTGACTTGTGTTTTTTTTTTGCAAATAAGAACACTGTTTGGATGTGATAATATGCAGAAGTGGACAGACATCCTCAAAATTCTTTAATTTAATCCTAAATACTTGAAAACTATTTATTTTCCCTTTCTCTTTTAGTTTCATGTAATAGAGAAGTTATTTTTTTGTCAATATTTTTTCCAATAAATATATTAATGAAAGGAAATTCTAATATCAATAAAGAATACTAAAAAAGTAACTTTTTTTTCTTGATTGTTTTAAAAAATCCAATAGTTAGAAGCTTATCCACTATATAAGTGGGATAATTCTGATAATCTTTATGTTACAAAACATTTAACTTAACTTCATTTTCTTTGTGTATATTCTCCTAACCAAGGAATAAAATTGGTTTTGGTCTTTAAATTAAAGGCAGTTTAACTTTTTTTTGTTTATTGCATGAATTGTTACTAATTTGCTTCCTGCGGACAACGCTATCCATGTTTTAGAAAATAATTATAAATTGATTTTTTGCATCTGAAAAAATTTGGATTACACCTTTTTTGCTGATGTTAATTTTATGCAATTTTAGAGTTATTTCCCCTTCCTTCTAAAAACACACACATCAGTTAATAAGGTGTTCATTTAAAAAAGCATAATGTATAATTAGATTTTGAAGCAGCAAAACAATAAACATAGCGTTTTAAAAGATTGGCATATTTTTTTACTTTCTTTTTTTGTTTAATGAATTGACAATGATTTATATTAAAAATTACATAAAATTTTAAAAATACAAAACGGTTGTTTGAAAATCTTAATGTAAAACAATAACCCATAATGGCGAAGCTCTGATATCAAACAGTAGAACAAATGAACATGAACAATTGTTCAATGTCCAAACTGAATAATCCTCATTTCAATTTAAATATAAACAAAATTGACTATAAACTCGTTGCAAAATTGCCTAGATAAAGGATCGATAGGACAATTCTAACATACCTAAATTAATCAAAAGAGTCATCAGTTACGTACAGACGTGCGTAAGACCCTAAATATGAAAAAGCTTTGCTTAAAAAAACGGCTTCACCGTTGAAACACCAACATGACTCTTGTACAGATGTCCCATCACTAAATGAGATATTTATATCCTATGCTAATCTATTGCCGGCAAAATTTTTTGGAGAACATTGATTCGTGGATTTTTATATAACATGGAATAATTATACTTGTGGGTTTTTAATGTTTATTTTTAATTATGTTAGCATTGTAGCCCTAAAGGGATAGTTCCCCGTATGGATGTAATGGTTAACCCCAATGTTAGAGCCTCATTAGGTGCTGGAAATAAGTTTTTTTCATCGAAAAAGGGGGGGGGGGGGTGGGTTATAATTTTCTTTCTTTTAATCTTTTACTTATGAAAATTTCTAAGGGCTAATTGAAATAAAGCACAATTGATTTTTATAAAAAAAAAAGAATCCTGTTTGGTATTTTTTAGTATAAAAATTTCTTGTTTTTCTGAAAGAATACATAATCTTTAAATTTATAGGCAAGTAGAGAGAGACGCTTAACTTATGAAAATTCCCTTATTATCTCTGTTATAGGGTAGGGATGTAGGTATAGGACAATGGACAATAAAATAATATTCTAACAATAAGTGTAGATCTATGTCTTTGGTCGGGGAGGGAGAGGATTGTAAATTATACTGGTACCCAGAGTTTAAAACTTTTATTAAATTATGATTTGTTAGATCATCTAAGAAGTATCATAAATTTTTAACCAATTATAATGATTATAGATGAAGATTAATTTTGTTTAATGTCATTGGGGATGTAAACAAATTTATCCCCAATTATAATATCCCTTAAGATAGTGGAGGGAAGGGTTATTAAGTAATTTACAACCCTTTCTTACTACTGGATTATTTCTTGATTACAGGATGACCTACAAATCAACCGACAATATTGAAAACCTTAAATTTTGGACCTATTTTCTTATCCTTTTACCTTTCCCTTCGTGTCTCCTTCATAATAACCTTTGTCTCTATTATTAGTTGCGTAGATTCTCTATAGTTCTAATCTTATCAAGGTTAATGCAAAATGCAACTTTTTGGTGCTTTTCCTTAAAATGTTTATCAAGAACTTAACCCCCCCCCCCCTTTATTTGGAATTATATCTTTAAAATAAGGGAGGGATATTGCCAGGTCTCTGCCTGCGATGCCCTAACCCTGCTAGGTTATTAAGTACCTAATATAACTTACAAACAAAACAAAAAAATTTTAAAGGTTTTTTATATTTTATTTTTCAGGCTTTACATCTAAATAGAAAATTATTCTAGGCTACCCTTGACAAGCAAAGCATAAACTGATTCGCTGTTATTAAGATCTTTTGCTGCAGTTAAAAATTTCGACTTAATTCTTTTATACCAAATATATTAGCCTATCTTATCTGCACTGACTCTGAATAAAATCGTTCTTATGTCTCATCTCTCTGAATTCCCCCCCACCCCCCACCTTTAAACTGTAAATTATCAATATTTCTTTCTTGTAATATATTTGCTAATATTTATAATTACTTTATGTACATTGCTAAGTACTTTATTCATGCATTGGCACTATTTCTAGACCAAAAATATAATGATGGGAATCCAGAATTCATTTTTTTAAAAGAAAACTTTTTCCTTTTTAACATCATTTATCCTCAATTCAATGATAAAGATTTTCTTCAAATTTCAACAATCATTTTAGTAGCCAAAGACAGAGCATTGAAATCTAGCAAGGACGAAGCTATAAAAAATGGACTGTTAATAATTGCTACTCTCAAACTCTTTTTGTTGCCCAATTTGCCATAAAAATTTTAGAAAAAACTTCTTCATATATTAACATTGCATCTGAATTTTTGAATTTTCTTTTACAATATAAAGATAATATTACTTACTTTCAAACCTAAAAATGTTTTTTTTTCAATGAAGTAAAATTTTAACTGTTAATACAAACAAAATATTAAACATATTGTTTCATTAATGCGAAATATTTTACTGTATTTTTATTATAAAAAAATCCAAAAATATTATAGTTTATTTCATGTTCTTTGTAATTATATTGAAATAAATTAATTTATAAATAAATAAACTTTATGTACATACGTATTATTTTCTATATATTCAGGGTTTCAGCACTTTGAAGCCCTATTACTACAGGCTAATATCCCTGCGGGGCTTGTCTAGCCTTTACTTAACCTAACTTACAGGTTCTAGAAACTGATTCTTTTCATGTACACTATGAAAAAAATTGTAAGTCTCACATAGTTAGATACAAATTGTCCAAAAGAGTTTCATCTGAGTCAAAAAGCATTTTGAAAAACATTCTGAATTTCTGGATATTTTCAGTCCGTAACAAACGTACTTACGGACCAACTCTAAATGTAGAAAAGCTTTGCTTTTAATAATCTTTTTGAAAATCCTGTTCGATTTTCTTTGTGTTAGAAAACTAACTTTATAAAGGGTTCGTAGATGCTAGAGCAAAGTCAATAGCCTTAGTTGAATTTAAATATGCAGCTATGAAAAGGAATTAACAAAATCAACTAGAATTTTTGGGTATAGTCCTTTCCATGACATCGCTCCATATGGGGCGATGATTTTCTATAGCTCCTTCAAGGAGCTATAGCATAGCCTCTTATCATATGGAGCGATGTGATAGCCCCTTTTAAGGAGCGTTCATATCGCCTCTTATGATAAGAGGCTATGCTATAGCTCCTTCATGGCCTCTTAATAGCTCCTTTGAAGGGGCGTTAATATCGCCTCTTATGATAAGAGGCTATGCTATAGCCCCATGATGGCTCCTTCATAGCCTCTCCATCGCCCCTCCGTAGTCCCTTACCTTAATTTATATAACAACCCACTTGATGGCCCCTACATCGCTCCTCCATCGCCCCTTCTCCAAATTTATATTACATTGTACTTTGATGGCCCCTACATCGCTCCTACATCGCCCCTACATCGCTCCTACATCGCTCCTTCATCGCTCCTTCTCCAAATTTATATTAAATTGTACTGTGATGGCCCCTACATCGCTCCTACATCGCTCCTTCTCCAAATTTATATTAAATTGTACTGTGATGGCCCCTACATCGCTCCTACATCGCTCCTTCATCGCTCCTACATCGCCCCTTCATCGCTCCTTCTCCAAATTTATATTACATTGCAACTTGATGGCCCCTACATCGCTGCTACATCGCTCCTTCATCGCTCCTACATCGCCCCTCCATCGCTCCTACATCGCTCCTTCTCCAAATTTATATTAAATTGTACTGTGTTGGCCCCTACATCGCTCCTACATCGCTCCTTCATCGCTCCTACATCGCCCCTTCATCGCTCCTTCTCCAAATTTATATTACATTGTACTTTGATGGCCCCTACATCGCCCCTCCATTGCCCCTCCATCGCTCCTACATCGCCCCTCCATTGCTCCTTCATCGCTCCTTCTCCAAATTTATATTACATTGTACTTTGATGGCTCCTACATCGCCCCTCCATCGCTCCTACATCACCCCTCCATCGCTCCTACATCGCTCCTTCTCCAAATTTATATTAAATTGTACTGTGATGGCCCCTACATCGCTCCTACATCGCTCCTTCATTGCTCCTACATCGCCCCTTCATCGCTCCTTCTCCAAATTTATATTACATTGCAACTTGATGGCCCCTACATCGCTCCTACATAGCTCCTCCATCGCTCCTCCATCGCTCCTTCATCGCTCCTACATCGCCCCTTCATCGCTCCTTCTCCAAATTTATATTACATTGCAACTTGATGGCCCCTACATCGCTCCTCCATCGCCCCTTAATAGCCCCTTACCTTAATTTATATAACAAAGCTCCTATATGGCCTCTCTATCGCCCCTTAATAGCCACTTAATTTAATTATATAACATTGCCCCTACATAGCCTCTCCATCGCCCCTTAATAGCCCCTTACCTAAATTTATATAACAAAGCTCCTATATAGCCTCTCCATCGCCCCTTAATAGCCCCTTACCTTAATTATGTAACATAGCCCCTACATAGCCTCTCAATCGCCCCTTAATAGCCTCTTACCTTAATTTATATAACATAGCCCCTATATAGCCTCTCCATCGCCCCTTAATAGCCCCTTACCCTAATCTATATAACATAGCCCCTACAAAGCCTCTCTATCGCCCCTTAATAGCCCCTTACCTTAATCTATATAACAAAGCTCCTACATAGCCTCTCCATCGCCCCATAATAGCCTCTTACCTTAATTATGTAACATAGCCCCTACATAGCCTCTCCATCGCCCCTAAATAGCCCCTTACCCTAATTTATATAACACAGCCCCTACATAGCCTCTCCATCGCCCCTTAATAGCTCCTTACCTTAATTTATATAACATAGCCCCTACATAGCCTCTCCATCGCCCCTTAATAGCCCCTTACCTTAATTTATATAACATAGCCCTACATAGCCTCTCCATCGCCCCTTAATAGCCCCTTACCTTAATTTATATAGCATAGCCCCTACATAGCCTCTCCATCGCCCCTTAATAGCCTCTTACCTTAATTTATATAATACTTACCTTAATATATATAACATAGCCCCTACATAGCCTCTCCATCGCCCCTGAATAGCCCCTTACCCTAATTTATATAACATAGCCCCTACATAGCCTCTCCATCGCCCCTTACCTTAATTTATATAACATAGCCCCTACATCGCCCCTCCATCGCTCCTACATCGCCCCTTCATCGCTCCTTCTTCAAATTTATATTAAATTGTACTGTGATGGCCCCTACATCGCTCCTACATCGCTCCTTCATTGCTCCTACATCGCCCCTTCATCGCTCCTTCTCCAAATTTATATTACATTGCAACTTGATGGCCCCTACATCGCTCCTACATAGCTCCTCCATCGCTCCTCCATCGCTCCTTCATCGCTCCTACATCGCCCCTTCATCGCTCCTTCTCCAAATTTATATTACATTGCAACTTGATGGCCCCTACATCGCTCCTCCATCGCCCCTTAATAGCCCCTTACCTTAATTTATATAACAAAGCTCCTATATGGCCTCCCTATCGCCCCTTAATAGCCACTTAATTTAATTATATAACATTGCCCCTACATAGCCTCTCCATCGCCCCTTAATAGCCCCTTACCTAAATTTATATAACAAAGCTCCTATATAGCCTCTCCATCGCCCCTTAATAGCCCCTTACCTTAATTATGTAACATAGCCCCTACATAGCCTCTCAATCGCCCCTTAATAGCCTCTTACCTTAATTTATATAACATAGCCCCTATATAGCCTCTCCATCGCCCCTTAATAGCCCCTTACCCTAATCTATATAACATAGCCCCTACAAAGCCTCTCCATCGCCCCTTAATAGCCCCTTACCTTAATCTATATAACAAAGCTCCTACATAGCCTCTCCATCGCCCCATAATAGCCTCTTACCTTAATTATGTAACATAGCCCCTACATAGCCTCTCCATCGCCCCTAAATAGCCCCTTACCCTAATTTATATAACATAGCCCCTACATAGCCTCTCCATCGCCCCTTAATAGCTCCTTACCTTAATTTATATAACATAGCCCCTACGTAGCCTCTCCATCGCCCCTTAATAGCCCCTTACCTTAATTTATATAACATAGCCTCTACATAGCCTCTCCATCGCCCCTTAATAGCCCCTTACCTTAATTATGTAACATAGCCCCTACATAGCCTCTCCATCGCCCCTTAATAGCTCCTTACCTTAATTTATATAACATAGCCCCTACATAGCCTCTCCATCGCCCCTTAATAGCCCCTTACCTTAATTTATATAACATAGCCTCTACATAGCCTCTCCATCGCCCCTTAATAGCCCCTTACCTTAATTATGTAACATAGCCCCTACATAGCCTCTCCATCGCCCCTTAATATCCCCTTACCTTAATTATATAACATAGCTCCTACATAGCCTCCCCATCGCCCCTTAATAGCCCCTTACCCGATTTTATATAACATAGCCCCTAAATAGCCTCTTCATCGCCCCTTAATAGCCCCTTACCTTAATTTATATAACATAGCCCCTACATAGCCTCTCCATCGCCCCTTAATAGTCCTTTACCTTAATTTATATAAAATAGCCCCTATATAGCCTCTCTATCGCCCCTTAATAGCCAATTTATATAACATAGCCGCTACATAGCCTCTCCATCGCCCCTTAATAGCTCCTTACCTTAATTTATATAACATAGCCTCTCCATCGCCCCTTAATAGCCCTCCATCGCCACTTAAAAGCCCCTTACCTTAATTTATATAACATAGCCTCTACATAGCCTCTCCATCGCCCCTTAATAGCCCCTTATATCCTCCTTCAAAACAGTTATACACCTTCCCAGGATCTATTGGAAGCTACCCTATAAAGGAGAACCATATTGGTTCTGCAGTTAGCGATCTTCTTTGATACATACAGACAATGATCCTGTTACTTTTTATAAGGATTAAAAATAAAATGGCCTAAAGCCATCTCATTACCCATAGGAAGCTTCACTGTA
This sequence comes from Acartia tonsa, assembly GCF_053477335.1. Taxonomy (NCBI): domain Eukaryota; kingdom Metazoa; phylum Arthropoda; class Copepoda; order Calanoida; family Acartiidae; genus Acartia; species Acartia tonsa. The sequence continues at coordinate 33,438,546 of NC_137264.1, read as the reverse complement.
AAGGAGAACCACATCGCCCCTTAATAGCCCCTTACCTTAATTTATATAACATAGCCCCTACATAGTTTAGGGGTTAGCAAGGTACAGACAGACATACATACAGACAAAGATCCTGTTACTTTATTATAAGGATTAAAATAAAATAGTTATTAACCTCCCCAGGACCTATGAGAAGCTACCCTATTAAGGAGAACGATCTCAGGACCTATAGGAATCTTCACTGTAAAGGAGAACCATATTGGTTCATCGGTTAGCAAGATCCTTCGGTACAGACAGACATTCATACATACAGACAAAGATTCTGTTAATTTATTTTAAGAAATACAGATAAAATTGTTATAAACCTTTCCAGGCCTAAAACCATCTCAGGACCTAATTTCTGCCGTTGACAACTCGAGTTAAGTTACTATATTATTTTTACAATGTTTAACTTATCTGTTATTATTGGCTGACGAAAAGTTTGGGCAAAAAAAAAATTTATTCTTCAATGAAATATCTCTCCAGTATAATTTTGCCAAGTGCTAATTTATTAAGAATAAAGTTTGCCACAAATTTACCAAAAAATCTCATTGTCATTTCGCCAGGGAGGATTAGGATAGTTCCCAAAGTGTTATAAGTTGGCTTATCCAAGAGTGCTGTCTAGTCTCCAAAGTTTTATAATACCGTTTTCTTATTCGTTAGATTAACAACCTTGGGGACTTTTTATTGTTTTGTGATTGTTTAGTTCATTAAGTTGAGTGTCTAAATGTTTCAACCACTAATTCTAAACTAAAGAAGGGGTAATTTTGTGAATCATCAATGGGAATAATTAATATATAAACATACATATATATACAGTGTTTTTTTTTATGAGAGCATTTTTGAAAGCAATTTTACCCTACTTATAGTTATCAGAATTTAATGATTAATGGCTTATTCTCTTCGTTTTTTATAACCATTAACAGAAAAGCAAAAAAATATTTCAGTTTTTATTTAAAAAGTACAGTAAATTCAAAATTTCAAAACATGGGTGTCAACATCTAAAATAGTTATTTCTCGCATCGTATTATAAACGGCTTTCCGCGGATATAGAAAGTACAATTATGAGATTAAAACTAGTTTTTTTAGCCCCGAGGTGCAGAAGGCACCGGCTAAAAAAACTGGGTTTAATCTTATGATTGTACATATCTATATTCGTAGAAAGCTGGATATAATACGATGCTAGACATAGTTTTTTCGTATGGATGAGAACCGGTTCCTATCCACCGGATTCAAATGAATACGAGAAATGGTTTTAGCGCATTTTTCTTATGCTCAAATCTTCTACCCTTTCCAAGAATGGAGGGAGTACATTGGGGGGCCAGTATTCCCTCCCTGGTTGAGATATGGCCTTCAAATTTCAAAATGTTCTAGTACATGTCACAAGTAGTATCTATATAAATTTTTAGCTCAATATCTCAACTTTGAAGCGTTTTGCAGCCATTCTTGCAAAGGTAGATTATAAGAAAAATGCACTAAAACCATTTTTAGATGTTGACACCTAAGTTTTAAATTTTTTAATTTACTGTACTTTTTGAATAAAAACTGAAATATTTTTTGCTTTTCTATTAAAGGTTATAAAAAAGAAGAGAATAAGCCATTAATCATTAAATTCTAATAACTATAAGTAAGGTAAAATTGCTTTCAAAAAAGTTCTCATAAAAAAACACACTGTATATATGTATATATATCATTTTATCGACAATCGTCTTATCCCTGTAGATCTCTGATTATCAGAGCATTTTTGAAATATTTGCTGCTTATTTTTTGGCTGCCTTTGGCAAAATAATTTTTTTTCATAAAAAATGTATACAAAATTATCGTATTAATTTGGTAAATATATCATTGCACTTGAATTATTTTTAAGTCACTAACGGCTAATCCCATAGATGACCCTAGGAGTACTTTAATGAATAGATGTGGTGGAGAGGGGGGGGAGGGGGAAGGTTAAGAATTTAAGGGAAGTGATACCTTCCGGGGGCTGAAAGTGTTAGTCCCCTCCCCAAAATGAAAACTTTTCCTGCGAGTAAAATAAGCTTCAATGTAAAGGAGAAGCATATCGGTTCAGTTGATACTGATAAACATCCTGTTACTTTAATGTAAATATTAGTTTAAGGATAGTCTGTATAATCTCAGGGATAAAGGAAACATTAGGCAATTTTTACAATAGTCTCCAAAGTTTTATAATGAAGTTTTCTTATTGGTTGGCTCAAAACTTTGGGGACTTTTGTCATATTTTGGTTGTAGTGTTGCAATTTTGTGTATCGTTATTAGGGATGGATAAAAATTTATCGGCCATTGTCTTATTCCTTTAGATCCTTGGTATAATCAACTGAATAACAGTTCCAACAACAAAAATTAAGATATTGCTTCGCTTTTTATGGACAAATATCCTGTTATTTTATTATAAGGAAAAAAAATAAACTATCTTAAAATCATCTCAGTACTCAGCGGTTAGCAAGATCCTACGGTATAGACAGACAGACATACATCATATCGGTTTAGCAGCAAACGAGATCCTTTGCTACAGACAAAAAAAAACTTTGTATATCGACTAGCGGCTACGCCCCCAGCATCTATTGGCTCTGTATTCAAAGGGGAATGAATAAAAGCCTAAAGCCTTCCCAGGACTTAAAATAGAATAGCCTAAAACCATCCCTCGACTTAAAATAAAATAGCCTAAAGCCATTACAAGACAAATATTAAGCTTACCTGAAATAGAAAGCCCAATCTGTTTAGTAGTTATTGAGATCTTAAGTTTCAGAACAGAAAGCCTTACTAACGTGGACAAACACAGGATATTTCGGACAAATGTCGGAGTGGACATTATATAAGTAAAACGCAGAAGTGTCTATAATATCTTAAAAATTAGGTTTCAACAACATTTGTTTAGTTATTTCTACACAGGTTAGGTTAGGTTAAGATATAAATATACAAATAAGCCCCCTGCAGGGGTTAGGCATATAAAAAAACCTATTTGACAGTTGTAAACAATGTGAGAAAAAAATATGTTTTAGTTTAATGAAATGTTCTATCTGTTTCAAACCTTTGCCTTTCGATAGAACTTACCTACTTTGGAAAACTGTTAGACTGATTTTAAAATTTCAGTCTGTGAGAAAAGATATTCAAGATTTTTTTTTGTTTTGAAAGATTTTTATCTTATAAATAAAATAAAAGACACTCCTGCGTTTTACATAAGCAATGTCCACTCCGACGATTGTCCCATTCCTAGGTTTGTCCACTCCAACGTTTGTTTATGTTTTACTACTTTATATAATAGGATAATATGTATTCTTCTTTTATATTTCTCTTTTCTTATTCACTTGCAGCTGCGCTCTTTTTAATGTAAGGAGGCAGAAAAATAGCCTAAACCAATTAGGGGCTTAAATCTGAAAATGAAAAAGCAAAAAACCATCCCATGACCTATGTGAAGCTTCCCTTAAATGGAGAATTTAGTCAGTTTATGAAATTTTTAAGCTTCAGACCAAAAAAAATACTTTTTTTGTTAAAAGAGAGACTTTTCTACAATTAGGGCTAGTCCTTTCGTCATTACTCTTCTCATTAAGTTAAGCATGTGGTTTTCTCTGCTATTGTTAAAGATAGACTGTTGAGATTTTTAGTGAATATTCCCATGACATATGTATATCCAGTCTATAAATTATTTTGTCTGTCTCTCAATTATGCTTCAAAAGACTTAGGTTTCGTGATAATCTTTGAGTAATAGCATATTCTCTTAAAGTCTGCTCTATAACTTACTTTGTCTGTTTGTCCATTATATGATCCTTATTCAATATTCTATTTAACTAAAAAATTTCATTCTCTTAGTTTATTTTTTTTCTTTATTTCATTATGTTATTATATTATTTATATTTATTTTATTAATTCATTATATTTTCATTATAATTTTCCTTTTTAAATGCGAAACTTTTCTATAGTAAGGATTGGTTTGTCCGTACGTCCAAACGGTTAGACGACATTTTCTTTAATTTAGACATGTTATAAATATCCTATCGATTTCAAACTTTGCAGAATGATTTCTATAACAGTTGGGTACAATACTATATTCATTACTAGAAAGTATGTACGTCCATTTTTTTGTATAATATCATTGTCCCATTCATCTGGGTTTTGGAGTAATGTTTCTTAGGACAACAAGGTTTAGTATTATAATCAAATACTAAAAATAAAATTATGCCCTTTTACTATATTCTATACTAGCAGATTCGCCCCTAGCCTCAGGGGCTTTGCCCCAAGAGGTGATAAAATTTTTTTTTGGCGAAATTCGTAATAGGACCAAGAAAATCTTCAGCAAAAAAAAAAATGGGGGGGGATTTTTTTGTTTTTGGGGGGGTTGGGGGTATCCCACCCCCCAAGAAAATAGCCTAAAACCACCACAGGACCAGTAGGTATATTCCCTGAATAGTAGAATATAATCGGTCCAGTGGTTACCGAGATCTTAAGGGACTGACAGACGGACAGACAGACGGACAGACAGACGGACAGACAGATGGACAGACAGACGGACAGACAGACAGACGGATGGACAGACATCATTCTACTTTGTATTATAGATTTACGCTAATTTTAACAAAATTTATGTTTGACCTCCTGATTTTAGAGCTTTGCTTTTGTGAATGTTGTTATCCTTGTTATCTTGCTTTTTTTTCCTTTTTCATAACCTATTATATAAAGTAGTAATCTTTTTTTTGTCTGTAGAAAAGCTAACCGCTGAACCTATATGGTTCTCCTTTACAGTGAAGCTTCTTTTAAGTTCATAGAGGGTTTATAATTATTTCGAGGGAGGGTATCTCCACCCTCCCAGAAAATTCACCCCAAGAAAAATATTACCCCATCCCCTCAAAAAATCTTTTTAACTTTTTAAAAGCAAAGCTTTTCTATATTAAGGATCAGTCCGTACGTCCGTAACGGTTAGCTATTTTCGTTAATTTAGGCATGTGATTCCTGTAGTAGAAAGGTACGATTTAGAAAGTCTATAATCATTATCAGAATATCCATACGTCCATTTTAAGCATACTAATTATTAACTTACAACAAATTTTTATGTATCAAAATTATCCGATTAATCTGATTTCTGGGATACTGATTCCTAGGACAACAAAATAGAATGTTATAAGCGAATCATATCTATAATCAAGTCCAAAAAATGTGAGTACGTCCTTAAGCATTTTCCTGCATGTTAGCAATTTCTCAATAAATTTACTTACAATTTTGTTTCGAATTTTAAATTTATGTTCTGACTATTCAGTTCTGACACTCTACATTATTAATGTTCATTAAAGGACGCCTGCAAGAAATAACACGCTTTAACTGCTAAAAGACTGCCACAAGAAGACCCAATACCCCAAATTATAAGCCTTCAGCTTCAATAACAAAAAAGTTCTAGGCATTTCAAAATAGCATTTTATGTACAATGGAATTTTTGAAAGATTTCCAATGCTCATAAAAGAAAAAACAATATTAAATTACGTTGCCTAGACATAAAATTATAACCTTATCTTTGTCAGAAACTTAGATTGCCTGTAACTGATTACATTTTTACAATAAAAACACCACATTTCATAGTCAAAATCTATGAAAAAAAATCGATTTAAATTGCATTTTTAAACGAAAATCATAGCGGAAACAAAGGGGTAAACTAATACAAGCTTAGCTGTGATTGGTTGTTAAGCTGATTCAGCCTTCTGATTGGCTACAGTACATTCGGTACAACGCAAGTAAAACTTATTTTTTTTTAATGATTTTGACTATAAAAATGGGTATTTTTATTGTAAAAATATAATTAGTTACTGGAAACCTAAATTTATGACAAAAATAAGCTTATAATTTTGTTTCTAGGCCACGTAGTTTAATTTTAAAGTTTTCAACATGAGCATTGCAATTCTTTCAAAATTTCCATTGTACATAAAATGTCATTTTAAAATGCCTAGAACTTTTTTGTTATAGAAGCTGAAGGCTTCAAATTTGGGGTATTTGGTCTACTTGTGGCAGTCTTTCAGCAGTTAAAGCGTGGTATTTCTTGCAGGCTTCCTTTAAACTTTTTTCTACCGTTTCAGAGCTTTGCTTTTATAAATGTTGTCATCCTTGTCATCCTTTTAAAACTTAAATTTAAAACTGTAGAGGGTCACATTCCTTCCTTACCTTAATGCCCTACCTTCTATAATGAAGGGGCAATACAATTACAGAGGCTGTACAGGAGCCATAAAGGGCCTATGTTATATAAATTAAGGTAAGGGGCGATGAAGAGGCTATGAAGGGGCTATGTTATATAAATTAAGGTAAGAGGCTATTAAGGGGCGATGGAGAGGCTATGTAGGGGCTATGTTATATAATTAAGGTAAGGGGCTATTAAGGGGCGATGGAGATGCTTTGTAGGGCCTATGTTATATAAATTAAGGTAAGAGGCTATTAAGGGGCGATGGAGAGGCTATGTAGGGGCTATGTTATATAAATTAGGGTAAGGGGCTATTTAGGGGCGATGGAGAGGCTATGTAGGGGCTATGTTATATATATTAAGGTAAGGATTATATAAATTAAGGTAAGAGGCTATTAAGGGGCGATGGAGAGGCTATGTAGGGGCTATGCTATATAAATTAAGGTAAGGGGCTATTAAGGGGCGATTGAGAGGCTATGTAGGGGCTATGTTACATAATTAAGGTAAGGGGCTATTAAGGGGCGATGGAGAGGCTATGTAGAGGCTATGTTATATAAATTAAGGTAAGGGGCTATTAAGGGGCGATGGAGAGGCTATGTAGGGGCTATGTTATATAAATTAAGGTAAGGAGCTATTAAGGGGCGATGGAGAGGCTATGTAGGGGCTATGTTATATAAATTAGGGTAAGGGGCTATTCAGGGGCGATGGAGAGGCTATGTAGGGGCTATGTTATATATATTAAGGTAAGGATTATATAAATTAAGGTAAGAGGCTATTAAGGGGCGATGGAGAGGCTATGTAGGGGCTATGCTATATAAATTAAGGTAAGGGGCTATTAAGGGGCGATGGAGAGGCTATGTAGGGCTATGTTATATAAATTAAGGTAAGGGGCTATTAAGGGGCGATGGAGAGGCTATGTAGGGGCTATGTTATATAAATTAAGGTAAGGAGCTATTAAGGGGCGATGGAGAGGCTATGTAGGGGCTATGTTATATAAATTAGGGTAAGGGGCTATTTAGGGGCGATGGAGAGGCTATGTAGGGGCTATGTTACATAATTAAGGTAAGAGGCTATTATGGGGCGATGGAGAGGCTATGTAGGAGCTTTGTTATATAGATTAAGGTAAGGGGCTATTAAGGGGCGATGGAGAGGCTTTGTAGGGGCTATGTTATATAGATTAGGGTAAGGGGCTATTAAGGGGCGATGGAGAGGCTATATAGGGGCTATGTTATATAAATTAAGGTAAGAGGCTATTAAGGGGCGATTGAGAGGCTATGTAGGGGCTATGTTACATAATTAAGGTAAGGGGCTATTAAGGGGCGATGGAGAGGCTATATAGGAGCTTTGTTATATAAATTTAGGTAAGGGGCTATTAAGGGGCGATGGAGAGGCTATGTAGGGGCAATGTTATATAATTAAATTAAGTGGCTATTAAGGGGCGATAGAGAGGCCATATAGGAGCTTTGTTATATAAATTAAGGTAAGGGGCTATTAAGGGGCGATGGAGGAGCGATGTAGGGGCCATCAAGTTGCAATGTAATATAAATTTGGAGAAGGAGCGATGAAGGGGCGATGTAGGAGCGATGAAGGAGCGATGGAGGAGCGATGGAGGAGCTATGTAGGAGCGATGTAGGGGCCATCAAGTTGCAATGTAATATAAATTTGGAGAAGGAGCGATGAAGGGGCGATGTAGGAGCAATGAAGGAGCGATGTAGGAGCGATGTAGGGGCCATCACAGTACAATTTAATATAAATTTGAAGAAGGAGCGATGAAGGGGCGATGTAGGAGCGATGGAGGGGCGATGTAGGGGCTATGTTATATAAATTAAGGTAAGGGGCGATGGAGAGGCTATGTAGGGGCTATGTTATATAAATTAAGGTAATGGGCTTTTAAGGGGCGATGGAGAGGCTATGTAGGAGCTATGTTATATAAATTAAGGTAAGGGACTATTAAGGGGCAATGGAGAGGCTATGTAGGAGCTTTGTTATATAAATAAAGGTAAGGGGCTATTAGGGGCGATGGAGAGGCTATGTAGGGGCTTTGTTATATAAATTAAGATAAGGGGCTATTAAGGGGCGATGGAGAGGCTATGTAGGGGCTATGTTATAAAAATTAAGGTAAGGAGCTATTAAGGGGCGATGGAGAGGCTATGTAGGGGCTTTTTTATATAAATTAAGGTAAGGGGCTATTAAGGGGCGATGGGGCGATGGAGGAGCGATGGAGGAGAGATGTAGGGGCCATCAAAGTACAATGTAATATAAATTTGTGGAAGGAGCGATGAAGGGGCGATGTAGGAGCGATGGAGGAGCGATGGAGGAGCGATGTAGCAGCGATGTAGGGGCCATCAAGTTGCAATGTTATATAAATTTGGAGAAGGAGCGATGAAGGGGCGATGGAGGAGCGATGTAGGAGCGATGTAGGGGCCATCAAGTTGCAATGTAATATAAATTTGGAGAAGGGGCGATGTAGGAGCGATGAAGGAGCGATGTAGGAGCGATGTAGGGGCCATCACAGTACAATGTAATATAAATTTGAAGAAGGAGCGATGAAGGGGCGATGTAGGAGCGATGGAGGGGCGATGTAGGGGCCATCAAAGTACAATGTAATATAAATTTGAAGAAGGAGCGATGAAGGGGTGATGTAGGAGCGATGGAGGGGCGATGTAGGGGCCATCAAAGTACAATGTAATATAAATTTGGAGAAGGAGCGATGGAGGAGCGATGAAGGGGCGATGTAGGAGCGATGTAGGGGCCATCAAGGGACTAAGATATATATAATAGTGAAGGGGCCATGAAGAGGCGATATTTAATTAAATAGCCCCTTGGGATAAGAGGACATATCATCTCCTCTTTAGAAGGGGCGATAAAGGAGCGATAAAGGATCATTTAATCGCCTCTTAGGGCAAGGGGCTATTAAATCGCTCCTTTCAAGGAGTCATAACATCGCCTCTTGTTATAAGGGGCTATTAAATTGCTCCTTTCAAGGAGCCATTACATCGCCCCATGTCATAAGAGGCGATCAATTAAAATCATCGCCCCATATGGAGCGATGTCATGGAAAGGACTATACCCGAATTTTTTTCCGTGTAAAAATGATAAACCTTTACTGTATGAGTTCAAGAAAAAAGTATAATATGCTTTTATGCAAATAGGAAGTTGTAACCAAAATTTGAATCAGGATTAGAATATGTTTGCATCTGGACAGAAGGAGATTCTTAAATAATTTTCAACCATTTTAAGTTTACTTCCTTAACACATAAAAGTCGGGCCTTTCCGAACCAGCTTATACCAACTACGATATCAATTTTGAAATAAATCCCGATTTTCCGCTGTTGTTGGGGGACAACACATTCTGCCCCCCAAATATTATTTTAGATTATTTCTCATGTTGGCTATACCTTATTCCTGCTTCCGAACCTTAATCGGTTGGAATGGGGGGCTTGATACGCCCTCCATCTCTCTAGTCATTATGGCTTAAAGAAGAAAGTTTTAAGATGTTTTTAGACCCTGCAAGGTCTTTTTTTAACCTGCGGCGCCCTTGGCATCAGTCCTTACAGGCAGTTTTGCGGAGCCGTTTGATTTTGGTGCGGCTCCGGCTCCGACCTAAAATCAAGAAAAACTCGACATATTTTTTTCCCACGTCTATTTTAGACTTTTAAAGGTTTTAAAAGTTCAATTTTTGATAAAAATGGACTTGAAAAACTTAAAAGAGGCATTTGCACATGACAAAACATTACCAAATTATAATTTTTAAAAAATCTCTTTGTTTATCTAGTCCGGAGTCGGAGCAGTTTTTTAACGAAAATTACGGCTCTGGCAAAAAAAAGCGGCTCCTTGGCTTCAGGCTCCGCAACACTGTAGGCTACAGGGCTCTTCTTTCCCTTGATAATATGTTGACTAATGAGGTATTTGGGAGGAGGGGGGGGGGGGGGAGTTCTGGTGATTTCCCTTAAAGTCCCCATCGAGCACTGAACCCCCCTTATTTTAAAATAAGAGATTGATCCTTTATTTCAACTCCAAACTCCTGCAAACGGCCCTAATCCTGCAGGGTTCCGGTACCTGCAGTGTCCTGACCCTGCTTGGCTATCCAAAGCAAGTTTTTTTGGTAGATACTGGTAGTTTGCAACAAACCATTCAAAGCACCCAAAACTTAAAGCAAAAAAATAAGATAACGTGTTCAAAATCAATTGGTTACCAGTGTTATTTACAGTCCAATGTCACCTCCCTCCCTGCTTACAATTATCTGTCTATTATTCTTTGTCTCTGTCTATGCATGGATTTAAATTTTGAGTATGTGTGTCTTTATGTGTGTTTGTGTATTTTTGATGGAGACAGAATAGAAAGTATAAGTCATTTCCAAATCTCAACTCTTTAATTTTCCACAGTTAGAATGGACCTGAGGTGGGTTCTTAAAAAACCTTACCCCACTCACCGGTGTCCTGGATAGGAAACAGGTTTTTTTGACATACGTCTCACAAGACCTATGTAGTCATGACCGGGAGATGATGACGGTTCAGTACATGACTTTCCTTAAATCACAGCTGATAATTTTTGTGGATTTTTTTGAAAATTACTTTTTCACCCAAAATTTCTTAGTTTTTCCCCCAAAAAATCTCAATTTTCTCACATTTGCTGCTTAGTTAGCCTAAATTTAGGCAAGAAAAGTATAATAAGCAACAGCTGTACTGAAGATTGGGCTATCACCTATAACAAGATCTTTCAGAATCAATAGAATAAGATTTGTCGTCAGAAATTGAGTAAGAGTTATTTACTTTGAATTAATGTTCAACAATAAACTTGCTCGTCAGAACTGCTTCTGGCCTCCATAGGCTTTCAACTGGCTTCAAATGATTCAATCTATCTGACTTTGACTAAGCAACATTATGTTTTTGCCTTTAAATTTCTTTCACAAAAACTTTCTCTCCTGTCAATCCACCTGTTAAACTTCTTGATCCATGTTTCAAGACGTTGAAATTACCGTCCCTGTCCTTCAACTTTAACAAGTATGCCTCATAATACTGTCCACTAAACAGGGTACCTCTCTCTTCACCCTGGTATAGCTAGACCTCTATTCTAGCTGGCTGACATGATTCACCCAGCCTTTAAATCTTGATGGAAGTTAGTTTAGAATTCTGACTCTTCTTTCAACTTCCTGTTCTGGTACTTGTTAGTTATTGAACTTGTGGCTTGACTTTTGCCATATGAAGGGATTACCTCTAGATTCAGAATAAAATTTCAAGTATTCTTACGTTTTACTTCCTTTGGTTTCCTATGAACCAGCTACTGTCATAAGAGATCTTTCCATGGGTGAAAGCCTAGATTGCCATGCATCTAGCTACATGGTCTTTAAGACTCCCTTGCCTTAGTTACTTCAGCTAAGAGCTCCTGTCCTCTCATTCTCTATTACTCAGAAATTCAACATAGTTTCCGCCTACTCCGCTGATTGATATGCTAAAGTCAGGTGAATCTATGATTCCAAATTTAACACCATTTGATAAGACAAACTGCCTTTTATTCTTGCTTTGCTAATCCTATATTGTGGTTTCCTGTTTAACACCTTCCTTGCCTGTGTTTTATTTTTGAATTGGTTTTTAAAGTCACCATTGAAACACACACTTAAATGAAATCCAGTTATGATCATGTAACCAGCATTCACACTCACTCTAGTCATAATTTACTATTATTTTCTTCAAGCTAGAAGCCAAGAATTTTTTAGTCATTTAGCTGCTCTTACATTCATGAGTCATATCAACACAATGTTTGAATACACTAACTTACAAATTATCTATCCAGCTTAGAATCCAATATGTATCTATAATCATTCTGTAGGTTCACCTATGAAAACCTTGTTATGACTTTTACCTAATCTAAATAACACAGTTTGAACTACTTGAAAATCTCTTGCTTCAAAGAACAAGAGTGTCTACCATGGTTCTCATGACATTTAATCAGTAGTCTAGAAAATCAGTGTGTACAAAGGGCAGAGACTTAATCAAGACCAGCTATATTAACCTTCTGCAAGCTCTATTGAACCAGGGACTGGTTGTATATTCAATTGTAGCCTTGTATATATGGTATTATAGGACTTTGAACAGGGCAACTTTGGTTATAGACATCTGTTATACCCAAAGCAGATATTGTTTTGATGTTGAGACATCAAATCAGCCAGGAACCAATGTTGACCAGGATAACTTGTTAATATTTCAAGGAAAACATGGAACATAATCATTGCTATTTCTGAAGCATGTTTGTATTAACTTCATTAGTGGAACCTCAGAGGGAGGTCTTTACACAGCCAGAAACTATGTTTTAACAATATAATATATCATGAGGCATGCAACAGGAACATGAAATATTTTTTTAAAGATAATTACAAGAGCTGTTTAGAATCAATTCAAATATTGACTTCAAATAACTCTGATTTCATTTCTAGACTACAAATCTTAGATTATTCAATTGATTCTTAAAGATTTTGTTATTGATGATAACACAGTCCTTAGGTTCAGCTGTATTTACTATACTTTTCTTGCGTAAATTTAGGCTAACTTAGCTGCAAATGTGAGAAAATTGAGATTTTTTTGAGAAAAACTATGAAAATTTGGGTAAAAAAGTAATTTTCAAAAAAATCCACAAAAATGATCAGCTGTGATTTAACGAAAGTCATGTACTGAACCGTCATTGTCTCCCGGTCATGGCTACATAGGTCTTGTGAGACGTATGTCAAAAAAAACCTGTTTCCTATCCAGGACACCGGTGCACTGAACTTTGGAACACTCATTTGCCCCCTTGTTTTTCCCATTTTTTTGGAACATCCAATGGGGTAAATGTGATTGTCATTCTTAAAAAAAATTAATAGAGAAAAATAGTGGGGCAAATTAATGTTCCAAAGAGTGTTCCAAAGTTAAGTGGGGTAAGGTTTTTTAAGTTAGGTAGCCACAATTAAATTTGGATTTTTTTATTCAGAGATTTTTCAAATTTTCTAATATCTAAATTAAGCATAAAAAACATGTCTAAAAAACCAAATACCAACAAGGACAAAAAAAATTAAATTTTAATTCAAATAAAATTTGGCACCCCTGATACTTATTATTTGCCGCCATTTTGTATAGGCCTATACATCACATGTGAAGACAATTTTTCTCAGCAATTTGTTCCCTTTTTTAAGAGCGATTTTTTTTTGAGTCAATTGTAAGCAGTTAATTCCTTTTACTTCGATTTATTAGTTTTAATTTTTAAAAAATTACAATGTGAAGCTGTCCTCAAGCTTGGGATTTTTTGTCAAGTAATTTTTTGTCTGAAAATAGTGGTCCAGAGAGGATAATTTTGGACCACTAAAAAATCAGTTTGGAACATTTTAACCAGTGGGGTAAAAGTTTTTTAAGAATCAATATTACCAAATTTTTTATTTGCCCCACTGGTTATAATGTTCCAAAATGATCTTAGTGGGGTAAATGTTTTTTAAGAACCCACCTCTGTTTTCTGAACAAAAATTAGAGCAGTTTGAAGTAAATCTAAAAAATAGCCTAAACCATCCAGGGACCTTTATGAATCTTCCCCAAAATGGAAAACAAGAGCAGACAGACAAAAAAATCCTCATTGTTTAGGGGATTGTTATAAATTTCATCTAGAATGTTTCTGACAGATTAAGAATCTAATCTAGAATTATAGAGAGGCTTTGATATTTAGAAACAACAAACCAAAAATATTTATACCATTCAAATATTTTGAGGTTTAAAATAGGACCACTCTATTATTCTTATTCCTAAAGGGAGTGTCATTTAGTTAACCTAATGCGGAAAAGCTTTTCAATTATAAATTGGTGAGCGGCATCCTCGCATTGTTGATGTGAGTGGAGTACTTTGCGCGGCAAATCTTTTGTCAACCCTTTCACCCGTAGTAATTGGAGTAAAAAATGCGTGAAATTGGTGTCAAGCTTTTTAAAGGCTTTGCATGCATTTATAATAATCATAAACATTAGTTCAATTGTTAAGTTTGGTTTACACTTTAACTAGGTTTTAAGACAGGGATCTTTATAAGGGATAAGACAATGAAGATAGTTTTCCTAATTAGATTCCTAATGATGATAAACAAAATTATTTTTTCTGTACATTTAAATCATTGGTTGCTAAGTTTTGAACAAATTAATCAAAATACAATATAAGCACCCAAAGTTTTTAGCCAATGAATGAAATAACGTTTCATTGTTATAAAGCTTTGGGTACCAGTGTACTTTACAGTCCATATTTTCCCCTCACTCCCTGGTTTAAAAACAAAATAAGAAGAAATGACATTTCAATGGAAAACTTTATGAGCAAAGTTACTGTAGAATTATTCCTTTGACTGGTTATTACCATTAATTCTCGTCAATAAAGGAAGTATTCACAGTAAATAGCTGCATGGTCAGAAAAGAGTGATTTAAGTGCGCTTATAAAACAAGTTAAAATGAATTTTTTTAACTTCCAAGCCAATTTTTCCACAAAAATTTTACTTAAATTTAATTTTTATGCTATCCTTGTTTTTTTTTTTATGCTGAGAGGAAGTAATTTTCCAGATCTGTAATCATTACTCTTTTACACAATGTTTTTGTGAATCTTAACAATTTAGAAAACACCCCTTTTTGTTGTCATCATTTTAGTGGCGTTAGCTACTCGTTATTTGAAATGTCCATTTCATACACAGTTGGTACCTTAAGAACTAGAATTAAATTAAGAGATAGATTGCTTAAAATCTTAAATATTGTAAGTTTGAATACCTTATCAATGCCTTGGGGTGGCTTTAGCCTATTTCCTGACCTCTAATGGAGGAAAACTAATTGATGCAAAGCTTCTGAAAATTATTGAGCCGATTCCCTAAATAATGAACACATTTACACTATAAATAATTCACCTATTACACATAATTAGCTTAATCAAACGATGTTGGATAGGCTTCTGAAAGTTTTTGTAAATATTTCTTTCTAACTTAATTGCATTTTAGTGATATCCTTTTTAATTCTGAGATTCGCTACCTATGGATGACAAGTTTTTTTTTTAATGCTCACTCTTTTCTTTTCAATTTGTCTATATAAATGATTTAAGATGACAGCATACTTTTTAGACAAACAAGTGAGCTATAGGTAATTTTTTTTAATACAAAAACCATTTTACTTTTCAAAAACGTATTTTAAAATGATGAAACGATAAGACCAGCTGTCTATAATATTATAGCGGATATAATTACATTATTTTAATAATGATGATTTTAAAGACTATTTGGCACTACGTTGTTACCGAAGCATCTTCATAATCAAGTTTTAAAATTTAATTATGTCTGTATTATGAATTTGCTATACAAGTAATTTTGGGGAAAATTTTCACGAAATTTCACTTCTAGATATTGCTAAATTATGAACAATGACATCCAAGCTTTTGATTTGTTTAGCTTTATTAAAATCAATGTTTTTGATAAAATTATTTAAAATAAAAAGATGCATTAGTGATCTTAGTGAAATTTAAGATTCAAACGACAATTTTTTCGCCTGAAGGTCAATTTTGTGATGATTCATTGGTTTTGATGCACAAGTTTCAATATTTTCACCAGTTTTTAAAAATTCATTTCACTAACTGGAGACAGGTCTATTAATATTTTTAACATTTTTGTTGATTTAACTAAATGACTTGATAAATTGATATAGTTACACATCCTATAGACAATCAACTCTTTTATTAGAAGACCTTTTCTTCTGGAAGTCATATATTTACATGACAACGATTTATGCACTTTCTAACTCTAACATTTAATTTTGTGCATCTGACATAGCAGCAGTTGGAACCAATTTTAACGTCTTCGTTGGAATCGAAACAATAACCTATCAAACAACGGGCTTTTTTATCCACGTTTTAATCCAGAGTCGAATAAAAGAAACTGATAGACCACTCTCAAGTTACAAATGATGATATACTTGAATTTTTAAGTGACATTTCTGCTTGCAAATATTGATCTTGCAAAATTTTTGCGAACCATGGAGAAAAAATTTGTCACATGGCAGGGATAAAGATGGACTAGGGTTGCCACAGAAATTTCTAATCTTAGAGAAAACTTTATTTTTATATGTTTTTATGGAAATACTTACATTTTAACTTTTAATATAGAGATGCTTTGCTCATATGATTGTGCCTAATCATCCAGGGTATCAATACTTTAAAAATCAAGTTAACAGGGGAATTACATCATATACAAATTAATTCAAAACAAAACTTTACGCTAACATTTCTATATTAGACATTCTGCGAATTTGCAATCAGCTGTCAAAATTCGCTCGGCCGCCATTAAGCTCTTTAACTTATAGAAAAGTTATGGTTGCAAATTTGTCGGCAATCTGACATTTTTTTCTACATCCACTAATGTATTTGAATCAACAGTATAGGCTATAAGTATACATGGTCTAAATCCTGTAGAATTTTTCTAGGCTAGCCTTGGTGTTATGGTTTTCTTAGCCTTGCATAGATGTAAAGGAATATGTAACACTGAAAAAACTACTATGCTAGCTCACAAAATTTAAAAGAATTTTGTCTTTTATCATTTAAATAAATCTCAAATATTCTTGATAAGCCTAGTTTATTATTTGTTTGATAAAAATGTAAAGCATGCGTCCAGGCGACCAGAAAAATAGGCAGGGATGCGACCATAGGAGAAAAATAAATCTTGCTCCAAATTCCTTTGTGTTAAATCATTTGGCAGATTTAATTAAATCGTTGTCCACTTCATTCTTGAATATAAGGGATTTTATTGCCATCATAAATGGAAATACGCTCATTCAACAAAAGAGTAGTTTATGAATTAGGTTAAGTTAAGATAAGTTAGGTTATGTTATTTATACACAGTCAGTAGGCTATGGAAATTGGTTTAGGCCATTAGGTACAACCAATCAATCCTAGGGACCTATGCTCAACTAGGCACTTTGAGGGAAACAACTCAGTGAATATATCACAACCCCCCAAATGTTAATTTGTACCTTTTGAAATTTTATTTATAACCAGTCGATTAATAAAATATTTTGATTTTCTGATAATTAATTTGGATGAATTTATATAAAACAAGGATGACAACATCCATAAAAGCGAAGCACTAAAATTGTAGGAAAAAACGGCCATTAACACTTATAATGTGATTGAACTGAATAATCAGAATATAAATGTATTAGATCAAAGCAAAATTGTAAGTAAATTTGTTTGAAAACTGCTTGACACAGGATAATGTTTATGGACATACTTACATTTTTAGGACTTTATTATAGAGATACTTCGCTTATAACATTATACTTTGTGGTCCCAGGAATCAACATATCAAAAATCAGGTCAATCGGATAATTAGATCACATAAAAATTTGTTGTTAAAAAAGTGACTTTTTTTAACTATTATAGAATTGCTTTGCTTTCTATCTCGTACCTAACTCCTATAGGAATCATCATGCAAAGTTTGAAATCGATAGGACAATTCTAACATGCCTAAATTAACAAAAAGAGCTATCCGTTACGTACGGACGGACCGACCCTAATTATAGAAAAGCTTCGCTTTTAAAAACTTAAATATAAAAGTAAGGTTTCTGTTTGTTCGATTTCATCAGAAAACAACGTCTTATAAATTTTGAAAATAAATTTGAAAAAATATTTACAAGATTGATTTTGCTTAATGATAGGTGGTGATAGGTTTTAAGTCGTCTTAAAAGTAAAAAAACAAGGACGACAATGTTAGTAAAAGCAAAAATGAGACGGACTAACGAACATTAATAAACCAAGATTAAAGAATGACTACACTCAAATAACAATGTAACAGAATAATGGATGTAGAAAAGAATTACGTAGATATTATGACAGAGGTAAAATTATCGTCAATTTAGTTTGCTAACATGGACATCACTTCTTGGTCAGTTCGTTTATCTAGTAGGAGGGAATGGGATAGAGTAAAGGGATTGGAGGGGGGATCCTATTTTAGCAATCTACAAGTTTAACTTTATTAGGGTTCATGATAATCTGGTGTAAGATCCAAATAATAATATATCAATTATTACAAGGATATAATGGCACAAAACTAGATTTACTACGCTCGATGGTGTATCAGACAAAATATGTAAACTAGAAATAAAGTTATTTTTGTTAAAAAAATGTGATCACTTTCTAACCAATAATATGGTCTGATTGTTAATGACTGTGTTACGAACACTGGTCGCCAAAGGTGCCTTTTATATTTAACAAAAATTACTCAGGTTGTCTTTTGATTTATGGATATGCTAGATATGTAAAAAACAAAACACGAATCGTTCCATCTTGGGAGAAAATTCGGGAGGAAAAATTGGGCCATTTAATACTATATTGTATAACTTATTGTACAGATTTTAATTTTTACATATCAATACACGGTACTAGTAATTTTTATAATTTAAAAGACACCTTTGGTGACCAGTGATGTGTTGTTGATCTATAATCTCTAAATCTATTGTCACAAACCTTACCATGATCTCAGGGAGCAAGGGGACATTAGACTGTTAATTGAACTGGTACCCAAACTTTTTAAACAAATTATCTTATTCGTTGAATCTAAAACTAGTGTCCAAGCTTTTCAACTAATCTTTTATACCTACCAAATGGTAATGTACATCAATTTATCATCCATTGTCTTATCCCCTACAATCCCAGCAGGATCTTGGTGGTAGCTAAACTTCGATATTGCACAGAATTTCAAAAATCTTGAGGAAACGATTAAAAATCAGTTTTTTAAAAAAAGTTTATCTCATCTTTTTGTGGACTTCTTATTACCTGAGGGAAAATAATCAAATGAAACATTTAAACAAGAATGTATCTTAAGATCTCACTATCCGCAGGAACGATATGGTTCTCCTATTTATTGAAGCTTTTTATAGGTTCAGGAAAAGGTTTATATCTATCTTTAAGAAGGGTAACCCCACAACGCCTCAACTCAATTCTCTACTTCACTATTTTCCTACCCTTGCCAAAAAAAGGATAAAAATTAGTTTGAAAACCCGACTTAGCTTCGTGATACCCTGTATTTTTTATTTCATGCATTAATGCAGAAATATTTTGTCTTACAATTCAAAGATGCACAAAATAAAAAAGTAAGGATTGTGTCAGGTATGTTTATATTTGCTAATAGCTGCATCCTTAGAATAAAGGTCTTAGGGGGGCTCTATTGGAGGGATGGAAAGGTGGTAAAAAATGGTAAGATTTATATTATCAATAATATTATTTGAGAATTGGTACGACAGGAACTTTGTGGGAAAGCACCCTTTTCATTCATAATTATGAAAACAATAAACATTATATAGATTAAAAATTTTTGTTAAAAAGTTTGGACACTGTTTAGAACTAACCAATTAAAATTCAATGAAAGTACCCAAAGTCCCTCTGTGCAACGGTACAAATACCCGTCAAAATCCTACAAAGAATATTTTCAAGATGCACTTGCCCCCTCCCATCCCCACTCCCCACAACTAGGATCACACTCCGGTGACAAAAATTTGGCCAAGCAATATTTTTTTTATAAACACAACATTATCAATATATTCAAGTTTCGACGTTTAGATATTTAATTGATTATGCCTCCTTAAACATTATAGCTTTTTATAGTACTAGCGGCTTTGCCCGTAGCCTCTAGGGGCTGTGCCCCAAGAGGTATAATTACATATTTTATTACCTGTAGAGCCCCCACTCCACTACTATTTAAAATAGGTAAAAAAAAATTTTTTTTAAATGGTGGGAGGATTTTGGGTTTTTTAGGGGGTTGGGGGTGTCCCTACACCAAAGAAAATGGCCTAACACCACCACAGGACCAGTAGGTATATTCCCTGAAGAGTAGAATCCGATCAGTTCAGTGGTTGCCGAGATCCTAAGGGACAGACGGACAGACAGATTGACAGATTGACAGACATCAAGCTACTTTGTATTATAGGAAGCTACGTTCCTATTTTGAATGTCTGTCTGTCTATAGTGTTTTAGCCTAAGGTAAACTTTCAGCTGCCATTAATAGTAGAGGACATATTTTGTGAACAATTTCATGAACAATACGCATCAAGAATATAAATCTCTTGGTCTGACGGTCTGTATGTTATGCAATGCGAGACAGGGAACTTTTATTGGAAAAATGCAGATTATTTTGCTCTTATTAGAGATATAATGCTGAGCTTTCTTGTTTCTAGTTTCTTTTTTCCTTCCATAGAATATAACAATTGTAGTTTTATCTATAACAGAAAATTTTAATCAATAACGGTTAGACCTTATTGTTGATTTAAGCATGTTAGAATTGTCCTATCGATATTAAACTTTGCAAAATTGTTTCCTGACACAGTTCTTCTGATTTGTTTAGCTTCGCTTTTATGGATGTTGTTATTCTTGCTGTATGTTCCATCCATAAACTAGTTAATTCGCAAAATGTAGTAAAATATCAAATTTTATTTCTTTGAATTACTTATAATGGTCTATAAACAAATTTACGTACATGAACGTGTAAGACGAACAAACTAGCCCTAACTATAAAGTAACTGAGCCGATAAATATTTATTTCATACTTTAAAATTATAAAATACAAAAAAAATGCACATCCTAAAGTTATAAATAAACGTATCAAATTCAGCCTACGTTGTGAAAAAATTCAAAAAACTTCAATCACACATATTAACAGCAGTAAACAGCATTAAGTTATGTTTTAAAAATATTTCACAAACATTTTAAAGGAATCACAAAGATGAAAATATCCATATGTAGCGAAGCTCAAAGATAAAAAAAACGACAAAACGGATATATCACAGATTGAATTAAATCTGTATCTTAATATCACTGAAAAGCCATAGAATTGCAATTTTTCTTTAGTTTAATCGACAGACAAACAGACAAAGTAAGATACAGAGAATGCCTATCAGCCAATGGAATTTTTTTCAATAAATTTTATATCTATATACTTAATATCATCTGAGAAAGTCTTTCCGCACGTCACCTTAGCCATATAAAAAAAGCGAGCCATGCTCATAATACTATCTTTAGTAGTGGCCGTGAAAATCAAATATCTCAAATACTCTAACAATCTCCACTGCAGCGCGGTGTAAAGATTTGACAACTGGCAAATTAAGTTATAGAAAAGTTCTACTGAGACAAGTAAAATAGCCTGACGGACAAAGTGAGTTATAGTGTATCTTCGTCACTAAAAATGCTTACTCGCCCGAAAAAAGCCACAGTTTTCATTCCATAGTAAATGCATGAAAATCCTTGCTTTAAAAAACATCCTAAATATTTCCACATTTTTGTGACGTAATGAGAAAAAAATGACTTAAATGCCTAAAGTCAACGAAGCAAGTTAAAATTATGATACAATTATTAACAGAATTGAGAGAGAGGGATTTTTGCTTTTAGAAGGGAGGGAGAGGACAAATGACTGTAAATTAAACTGATACCAAAAGTTTTATAATCGCATCATCTTCTTCCTTGCCCTACAAATTTTGGATACTCTAGCAGCGACCTAACTTTTCCCCCCAATAATTGTAATATACTGAAGTGGTTATTAAGTCTATCATCATTATGGATGTGCATGAATTTATCGTACATTGTCTTATCCCTTAAGATTACTGGCTTTTACGCAATTTTCCTTGCAAAATTGATTTAATAACTCAGTGTTAATGTAGTTTAGCCAATTAATTGTTTTGCAAATAGCAATATTTTAGATAAGAGTTACAAGAATATATTTCCTCGTATTCATTCGAAGACGATTAATATCCGGTGGATTAGAACCAGTTCTCATCCATACGAAAAAATTATGTCTAGCATGGTATTATATCCAGTTTTCTACGAATATAAAAATGTACAGTCATAAGGATAAAACCAGTTTTTTAGCTCGTGCCTTTGGTATCTCGGGGCTTAAAAACTGGTTTTACTCTTATAATTGTACATCTTTTACTTTAAAGTAACAAAATACTATTAGGTTCAATTTTCTATATTTTTCATGTATAGAATAAATTTGGAGAGTAATAAAAATAAGGAATTCTTACAAAATTGTAAAATTTATATAATTGTAAAAACACTATATTGATTACTAGGTTCAATTGGTCAAAACCAATAGCGTAAATAGAGGGAGACGACTACCAAGATGATATTAAATAAAACAAAGATGACAACATCCATAAGTGCAAAACTTGACTAATGAGATGGTAATTCAAACTAACATTGACAATTATAGAGTAACAACGCATTTAATAATCAACATTTATTAGGAGTATGAATACAAATTATGCCTAAACGTCTTAGGAATCAACACACCAAATTTTAAGTAAAAAGAAATATATTGTATTGTATCGTAATCAGATATAGATAATCCAAAACACTAAAAATCATCAAGCTTAAAGTGGACATAATGACTTTCTGTTAATGGTTATAGAGTTGCTACGCTTTCTATATTGCACATAACTGTTATAGGAATCATAATACAAAGTTGTAAAATGAACAAGTCTAACATACCTAAATATGCGATAAAAGCCATAAGGTGGATGGACCGACCCTAAGCATAGAAAAGCTTTACTACATATTGTTGGAAATGAGGCAGCCCTGTTTGTAGTGTAATAGCTGTTTGGCTGTGAATTTAGTGGCGGCTGCAAAAGGTTGCTGTTGTTGAAACCAAACTTTTACTAAAATCTAGAGTAGGCGCGTAAAAAAGGTATTATGTTATTAATTGTAATTGTAAAACTTTATCTTTTTCTTTCTGTAAAATTCAATGATTCGGTACTTAACAATTTTACAGCACAGCCACTCTGTATAAATTTAATGTCCGTACATACCAGATTACACGAGTAACAAAAATATGGTAGCTGTGTACCTAAAAAAACCCACATTTAAAAAAAAATCCTTTTTTTACAGAACAACGGTCTTTACATCTGTTTCTCTCATTTATAAACAAATAACTGTTTAGTTTACTGTATTACTTTAGGTAAGGTTAGGTTAAGTTAGATTAAGTACTAGGTAGCTCTGCAATATATATGCCTCGAAGGGTTAGGGCCTCCACAGGAATTTGGTATATTCCGATTTAAACATTGAGGGAAAGAACTATCAGATCATAAATCTAAACAATAATATTATCCTATTTTCAAAAAAAAGACGTACTTACAAACATTAAAAATAGTGTAGCTGCGGTTCTAAAAAGTCATATGGTATTAAACAAAAGTAAAACGGCAGTTTCCCTCAAAGTGCCCATTCGAGTATAGAACTCCCCTTATTTAGATAACCTGATAGCCCTGCGGGTTTAAGAATCCGCAGGTATTGGCCCCTGTGGGTTAGGATTTCCCGTATGATTTAGGCATAGGAAAAGACAATTCCTTATTTTTTACTTTTAAAAAAGAATGGGAGGGGGGTCAGTGCTTGATAGACACTTACAGAAAAAGCCCCAGTAAAACATTTGTCCGGAAATTCCAAAGTAAAAGTGTAAGGTTCAAATTGCCTTAAGATATTAATTTTGCCTAATAATTCTAAAACTTAATGTTATATTTTTATAAAGGGATCGCCATTCGCAGCTGTATTTTTGGAATATCTTTATTAGCGAAGCTACTCTAAAATTGTTTTTTTTGTGGGGAGGGAGGTGGTCTACCAACACCAGCCCTTCAACCATATCTAAATTTTAGTTTTATTTCCTAAGGGCGATTTCTCTTGGTAGGGTTGTGGACTGTGGTACCCTTCCCTAAAATAGTTATAAACCTTCCCGGGAGAAGCTATCCTGTAAAGGAGAGCCATAACGGTTCAGCGGTTAGCGTGATCCTTAGGTACAGACATCCTGTTACTTTATTAAAAGGATTAGGGATCGGCAGTTGCAGCCAAAATTTTTAATATCTTTAGTAGCAAAATTCTTTCTCTCATTTATTCTGTTGGTCTGTAATGATAGCCTTGTCCGATTGAACATTCCCCTCCTCCTCTAAGAATATTTTTTGATATTTTGCTATTATGTTATAATCGCAGCTGTAATAATGATTAAAATGAGCCGCAGCCACCTTATTCAAAAAGCGGCTGATAAACCTGTATTCTTACTAAGTCCTTTTGTCTATTACGGAGTATTTTTGTAGTTCAAAGAATTGTTTTTCTCAATATCTGAAAAGGATTCTTATTATGTAAAGAGCATTAACATGGAATCAGCTTATTCTATACCTATATGAGCGACTACTTTTTCTGTTCTTTACGTTATGAATTATTTTCGACCGATTTTTTATAAAATGGATTGCTTTATTGCATCAAGATCCATGACAGATCTATATAGGAAACTAGCGGCTACGCCCCTAGAAGACTCTAGTGGCACTTAAGGTAGGAGGGGGAAAGGTCGACCTCATCCCATTATAAATTTCAGTTTCAAAAGAGTAAAAAAAAATATTTTTTTTTTGGGGGTAGGGGATGAAGAAACCCTACCCAAAAATAGTTTAAAACCTTCACTGGACCTATAAGAAGCTTCATTGTAAAGGAGAACCATATTGGTTCAGCGGTTAGCGAGATCCTTCGGGACAGACAAAAAACGCTTACTACTTTATATATCTCCAATGATACACGTCTATAAATGAGCTCGAGTCTTTCAATAGAAGAGTGTTTAATGCTCATAGTAGTGCAATAATCCATAATAAACTCTCATGACCAGAACCATTTTTTTACTTTATGAAGAATAGATTCATTTTTTATTTCATGTTGCTATTTGAATTATATTAAAGTATTGAATTTCTATTCATAAAATAGAAAATTTAAATTTATAAAATAGTAAATCAAAGAAAACTTAGTTTTAAAATAATTTGTCCGTAATGTGTTCAGATATTAAATTAAAATTTAACATTTAACTAAACTAAACCCTTTCAGGACGATAATTTGAAACAAAAAAACTAAGATCCTAAAAAATTTTAAACAAAGAGAGACAAAATTATAAATACGGTTTTAAATAAAAATAATGAAATTTTAAAAAGATGGAAGGAAAGGGAAGTGAGAGAGAGGGACATTTAATCTTTAAAAATGATGAAAAAAACGAACCTAAAGTTGTAGTAATCTTTATGTGTAGTAACTTTTTTTGTAGTTTGGTTGATATTCAGGGATTGGACAATGGAATAAAAAGATTAATATTCAAGGATAGGCCAATGGAAGAAAAAGATTAATATTCCATCTAGCCAATAGCGGGATAATTTTATAACGCCGCCTCTAGTTATTTAATATTTGAATGTAATCTAGAGGCCTAGCTGGGGAAAGGCTCCTTGGAAGGTTGGGGGGAGGGGGGAAGACATCGCCCCTCCACTCATTAGGCTTGGACAGGTGATAGCGCTTATGGGACATTGTCAGTTATCACCATTCAATTTTTAGCTATCTGATAACTATACGTAACAATTACAGAATTATTTGGGTGTGTAGCGTCTCTACAATGCATTTGCCTCCCTACTACCACAGTAACATAAAAAAATCCTTTAGTAGTATAGTTATAGATATAAACAAGGTCAATTACGTTCAATGGTAGTGGAGTCTTTTTATATTCAGGCAAAATATATTCTCAGTCATTGGGACAGTTGAAGGAATTAGAAAAAAAGAAGATTATTTTGTCATTTGCTATTGTGCTCCCTTTTAGATCATTGGAAGGACAGATCTACCATACCTCATATGGGAAAGGCTGCTGTCCATTAAAATCTAAAGTCATGTGCACCAACCAAGGATAACTAAGAGAAGCCAAATACCTCCTTCTCTTTCGGGGGTATTAGGGTAAACAACACCCTCCAGAAAACCAACTCTTTGATTGCACAAGCTTTGTCTGGAAGTCCTAAGGCCAGGGTGATGTAATAATTTAGTAGCTTCCACGAGAATTGCGGGTCAGCTTGTAATGTAACATAGAATATACTCGCGAAGCTTACCAATCTAAGATTGGCCAAAGAATTCCCACCTCCAATCTCCTTGTGCATCTGAATCCTAACTTCAGAAAATCAAGGCTACATACACACATATACAAGTCCTAACTTTTCATATGTTATGAATGTAAAGACAGAAACAAACATTATATAGTAAGTTCGTCGTAAATGACCGACAGTCGGATATAGAGTAGATGGTAAGTTTTTTTAAATCTATAGATGAATTATCAGCCGTCTTTCTTAAATATCAGCTGAGTAAAACACATTCATTGGCATTTTCCATCAAATTTTTAACGCCAACAAAACCCCATCATTTTGAAATGAATTAAAATTTTAAGGGTGGGATTATGAGGTTGCTAGGCTCCTCGGAGGGATAGAAATCATTTTAGATATAAAACAAGAGACAATCCAAAGGACTATATAATGAATTATAAAACAGATACTAATTGAACAGTAAAAAAGCGGTCTATCTGTGATAAAAGTTGAGAAAAACATAACTCTATACGGACAAAAAGTGAGTCGCCCTTGCCACAAAAAAAACACATTAGAAGTATAAAAATTCATAAAACGACAATTCTTTCTTAGTTAAGCTGATGTAAATTTAAACATACATAATTTAAAATTTATTTGCTTCCCTTTCTCCCCTACTTTTAGGGTGCGCAGCAACTCCATTACTATTCCTTATTTTTTGACGGATTGTTAATACTAGCCTTGTATATTTACACCTAACATTAGATAAAATAGGTTAATTAAATGTCATTGTCGGCAATTTTTTTCTGCATAACAATACACTGAAGATTTTTATCAAACTAGCGGCTTCGTCCCTAAAAACTCCAGTGGCTCTTAAGGTAGGAGGGGGAAAAGATTGATCCTCCTTCTTTCAATTATATAATAAAAAGTACAATTTTTGGGGTTTCTTTTTTTTTTTGGGGGGGGGGGTTAATTGGGAGGGTGGAAATACCCTCCCCACAAACAGTTAAAAACCTTCTCTTAACCTACAAGTTCAGTTTAGTTAAGGCGCGTCTCTCTTTTGGACTCTGTAGTCCACAGAATACGGCGACCCTATTCCTCCATGATGTCCTGTCCTAAGCATGTTTTTCAGCTTCTTCCCATGTTAATTTCAAATTAATGAGGTCTTTTTCAGTGCTCTGCCTCCAGGTCATTTTTGGTCGTACCTGTTTACGTTTACCAGTGGTGGGGTTCCACCTTAAGCACTTTTTTGGAATCCTGTTATGTTCTGAGCACATGCCCTAGCCATCTTAGTCTTTTATATTTCACTTTTGCTTCAATACTATTGCACTTGGTCTTAGCATACAGTTCAATCTTTGATATTTTGTTTGGCCAAAATATTTTGCAAATTCTTCTTAGGCAGCTATTGTTTTCACAGTTCTCCAACATTCAGCTCCATAAAGAAGAACTGATTTCACATTACTGTTGTAAAGTCAATGGAGAACTATATCGGTTCAGCGGTTAGCGATATCCCTCGCTACAGATAAAAAATACTTTATATAATAGGATATTTAATTTGTCATTTTTTGATAAATTTTGACAAAATTGTCATTTTTTGTGGAAATTTTGATTCTTGTAAAATCTCTTGAAGCCACACACTTTCCCATTAAATTACACTAAAATAGATTTATTTCATCTCAGGAATTGTCGTTGCTTTTTGTTTTTCTCTCTGGCTAGCCAGGGATCTAAAGGGATATCACAATGGCCAATAAATTGATGAACAGACCCAATGATGATACACAAAATTACCCATACTGTAGATTACAATTAGTAGTTGAAACGTATGGACACTCAACTTTATGAACCAACCAGTAAAAATTCAATAAAAGTTCCCAAAGTTGTTAAGCCAACAAATAAAAGAATTGTATAAAAAACTTGGACTGTAAATTATACTTTTAAGTTTTACCTAAAGTTTTATAACTGCATTATCTTTGTCGTTGGCACAAAAATTTGGTTTCTTTATTTGAATATGATTTTGTTTTAAGCTATCAGTGTCTAAACTTTCGAACCAATGATTTTAATCTTAAGAAGGGGAAATTTAATTGAGGATGTACATCAATACATCGTAAATAGTCCTATCCCTTGAGATTCCTGGGTGTTATGTCTGCTGAGAGTAGAAATAAAGAGAGCAGATTCTACACAATACATGTAAGGGCGTATTCTGCATAATTTTTAACATGTCCAATCGTCCTAGAAATCACCGTTAAAAGTTTTAGGTCAATGGTAACTAAATGTAAATTAAAAAGTTCTCCTGCAAGTCTTTTAATCATGTCTTTAGAATTATCCGCCCTCTCTAGAATATGCTTTATCGTACAGGAATCTCTAATGGCAGAGGAAGGGCCGGTAGGGGGTAAAACCTCTTTTTACCCCATTACGCACCCACCCACACACAGAAACAGAACAGTCACCATCACATGCACTTTTAAGCTTCACAAATATTTTCTTTCCAAAATTTATTGACCCAAAAGACAACGATAGCAATGAATGGGACATTTAATAACAAAAATATCTGTTCAATTTTAAAGAACAATAAATTCAGAAGCCACATATCTCGTAAAAGATACCTAAACCTGCCAAAGGCCTATCCAAAAAATTTGAGACCCATCGGCGCTTTATAAGATCTTAAATAACAAATTTGCACTTACGAAAAAGTACTACTGAAAATTGCTTGATAACTCCATTTATTTATTAGAGTCATTTTCTTAGACAATGAAATAAAAATATGTTGTTAAACAATGAATTATACTTGTGAATAGTAATGAGTTAGGCCTGTTTATGGGCCAAGGCATTCCCCAATATCTTATTGATATTACGCGCCTGACATAGCAGCAGTAGAAACCATTTTAACGCCTTTAGTAATGACGCGGTGTCGGAGCGAGATTTGAACCTATCACCTCCCCGTCGACGAGCAGATGCGCTACGTGTTGAGCCACGGTCGCGGTTTTTTAATGTCGCGGGTGTTAATTATTTTTCATAATAATTATCCCTGTGTTTGAAATGGCCAGGCAGGGCACCAACGCAAAAAGGAGATTCAATGTTGGGTACACACATTTTCATAAACTAGATCATTTCAAGATTACATTTTGACCAAGGAGGGAGGGGACATTGGACTGTAAACTACTCGGGTACCAAAAGTTTCCGAACCTTATCTTATTGGTTGGCTCAAAAACGTTTGGTACTTTTGTCAAATCTTGAGTGTCAAAACTTTTCAACCAATGATTTTAAAACATATTATATAGGAATATTTCTTTTTGTTTCACAGACCAGAAAACAAAACGTTAAAATATAAAAAAAAATGCCATATTTTTTATTGAAATTGTCTACATATTTACCAATTTTTCTCAATTAAGAATGGAATCGCAGCCATAGCATTCTACAAATATTAGTATGAGTATTATCAAGAACATCATTTTTATAATAATATTCATAAGAAAGAAAATATTTTCATGAAAAGAAACATTTTCATATATGTAATTAGTGCCTATCCGCAAGAATTTACGGGAAGAATAGTCCAAATGACGAAATTTACTGCTGGGTCTTGAATTCCGTGGATTTCAAACATATTTGCCGCGGATTCCTAACAATCTTTCCTTTAGAGGTACAAGTATGCTGAAAATGGCCGAAATTCGGACACTTTTTTTCATTCCCCATTTTGATTCAATTGTTTTCTTTTCGTGATTCTCTTATCTCTCTCTCACTCTCTCCAATTGTTCTCTTTTCTGTCTCTTCTTTTCTATTTTTGTTCATCTAATCAAAACCAGACCCAAACTATCTCTACATTGAAAGTGACGACATATTTTATTTTGCATACATCATATTTTTATATTAATTTAAATCAAATAGGTATAGGGGGAGGGAGAGGGTGAAAATGAATCTGTCATATGAATGGGAATCATAAAAGTTTTCTGAATGTAAAGGGTCAAAGGCTTCTAACTGAACAACCCTAAGTACCAAAATCAGAAGTTACATACACATAAACATACACCGTCTTAAGTACTAAACGACTTGCAGTCATATTGGATATATTGACATCCAAGTAATAATATATCGATTGCATTGATTTTGGTACTGATGCCGCCAGAGATAAAAAAAAAAAACAATGTGTGTTAAAATTGCCCTACCAACTTTAAATTTTGTCGTGTATGGATTCCAAACGGCTTAATTTCCGCAGGATAATTACAATTACAAATATGATTACAAAGGATTAGAACCGATTCTTAGCCATATTGAAAAATCATGCCCTTCACTTCCTCGGGGCTAACAAAATTCGAATTAATCTTATAATCGTAAATTTTACTACCCGCGGAAATTGCCAATGCGTTAAAAATATCTGTTATCAATATTTTTTTCAAATTATTCTTTATAGTGTAGCAACTCTATAATCACAGAGAAAGTTATTTAAAATATTTGGGGAGTAGAACCTGTTATAAACCTTTATTGTAATATCTTAGGCTTTATAGAAAATAATAGGACTTTTTAAGGGCGAAGCTTTTCTATAATTAGGGTTGGTCCGTCCGTCCGTACGTCCGTCCGTCACAGACAAAAGCTCTTTTCGTTAACTTAAATAGGTTAGAATTGTCCTATAGATTCCAAACTTTGCATGGTGATTCCTGTAGTAGTTAGGTACGATTTAGAAAGCGTAGCAACTCTATAACCGTTACCAGAATGTCTGTACGTTCATTTCAAACATGTTGATTTTTAACTTTTTAACAACAAATAATTATGTGATAAAATTATCATATTGATCTCATTTTATCTATGGGCGAAGCATCTCTATAATCAAGTCCGCAAAATGTATGTATGTCCTTAAACAATATCCTGTATTTGAGTAGTTTTACACAAATTTTTTACATTTATATTCTGATTATTCAGTTCTGATACTCTTCAAAAAGTACTGTTCGTTTGGCTCACCGTTTAAGAGCTTCGCTTTTATGGATGTTGTCATCCTTTTTCAATGTACTTCTAGATTTTGAAAAAAAAACTCAGTTATAATACAGAAATAAGAATGAATAACTCATTTCATCGAGACACTAAAAATCTTAAACATTCCTAAAAATTTAGAAAATATCTAAAAACTTATTCATAAATGCGTAAAGCTATTATTAGATTGAACTTAACATACCTAACGAAATTTTTACTCAAGGATGCCAAAAATGTTCGGATTTTAGGGCAAGTAATGTATGTTATCAAATTCATTAAAATTAAAATGAATACATTAATAAATGCAAAGGTTATTGTTAAATTGTTTCAAACTACTGACTTAGCCCCCAGCTAAGTTTAAAAAAAAAACTTTTTTAAAATCTTACTTAACAATCAAAAGTTTTCATAAATTATCAGAGAAGGATCGGACTTTGGGCTGTAAATTACACTGGTACCAAAATTTAATAAGCTCGAAATCCTATTCGTTGTCTCCAAAACTTTGGGTAACTTTTGATTGATTGGTTCCAAACTAGGATTGTCAAAAATTTTCAAACAATATTGGGGATGTATGTATATTAATTTAACATCCATTGTCCTATCCCTTAAGATCCCTGAGTAACATAAAGATATATTATTTGCGAACTTTGGCACTTAAAAGTTTCCGTAATTTAACGATGCACCTACTTTTATTAGAAAGTTGGCAACTATGTTTTATTTAAGCTTGGGAGCCTAAACGTTATGGAAAAATAAAATCCTTCAGAAGAGAAGAAAGGGACAATGAATCTGAAAAAAGAAGAATTTTCCTTTGGAAGCAGCTAATAGTGCCTATGAAAAAAGTTACGTCATATGATACAATTGACCAATGAGAGGCCAGTATAGATTTTAAATGGCCAATGATAAAATGTCATTTTTTACTATAATGTACTATAAGCTGTTTTTTTCCTTCATATTACCGACGCATCTGTACGTACACAAAAATATAATTTTTGTGAAAACCTTTACGAATGAAAAAAAGACTCTTATAAACCGAATAGAACGTATGGAAATTATTTTATAGCACTTTCGTATAGACAGACATGCATGCATCCTACTGACAGACAGACAGACAGGCAAACATTTTTAGAGGGCATTGTATTAGTGGTCTTTGGAGCTGATGAAATGATAAGAAAACATTTGAAAAATTATAGATTTGTGGATTAAACAACATGCCAATTTTCAAGTTTTTTTTGTCTTTATCTTAACCCATTTACTTTTCTAAATAGTTGTTCATGTATTAAGAGAAATTCAAAAGAGAGGGCAATTTTTCAGGGATCTAAAGGGATAAGATAAATTGTTATACATCCTAAATGATTGTAAACAAAATTATCCATTATGTAGATTAAGATTATTGGTAGTTTGGCACAGGCTAGGTAGATTGAACCAAACAATCAAGATTTAATAAAAGTACTCAAAGTGTTTGGGCCAACCTTTGAAAACTTGCTTTTAAAACTTTGGGTGCTAAAATAATTTCCAGATCAGTTTCCTCTCCCACCATGGGAGTTTCTACACATGGGTAGAGAGACACTGGTACCCACAATGGGAGTCTCTACACATGGGTAGAGAGACACTGGTACCCAAAGTTTCTACACATGGGTAGAGAGAAACTGGTACCCAAAGTTTTATCTCATTCTACACATGGGTAGAGAGACACTGGTACCCAAAGTTTCTACACATGGGTAGAGAGACACTGGTACCCAAAGTTTTATCTCATTCGTCGCTTCAGAAACTTTACTTTGGTTGGTTATTACAAAACTATTAGTGCCCAGAGTTTCAACCAATAATTTTAATTTACAGAAAGGGGTAATCTTCTTTTTTTTTAGTAAGAGTGTATACAAATTTATCCTCTATTGTTCTATCCTTTAAAATCCCTGGTAGAGAGGAGATACTCTATACTTGGACTCTGAGAGGAGATACTCTATACTTGGACTCTGAGAGGAGATACGCTCTCATAAACTTGTCAAAAACGGTAACCCTTTCATGTCATATTTGATGCGGGTGTTTACACAAAACGGTGGAAACATTGGAAGACTACGGCCAATAATTTAAATTTAGATATATCTTCATGTCTTGAAGAAGTTTTTTTAGGCCCTATAAAACATTACGTCATACTTGCCAATTAAAATGTTTACTGGCATCATTGATAATTTGTTCTGTGTAATGGCCTATCATTGGTCATTTGTATTGTTTGGCCTCATTTGTAATCAGATAAAATATTGCTGCCGCTGTTTAGATACTCATGCGGCCGGCGACTAAATGTAATAAGATTTTTTATTATTCACTGACCTTTATATCTTAATTGAACTGTCATTAAATCTGCAGCCGCTATAAATCTGTGTAGCTGTCCAAAATTCTCATTTTTAAGAGAAATTAATATTAGCATTTTTGTATAAACAACAAGCACATTTAAACTAGGAAGTTTCTATTCCCCATTTATTCTCTTATTTTACTCTTTACCTTTATAACCCTCTCCCCTCTTCCTCCCCCCCCCCCCTCCGTGATATTAACACTTATTCTAATCATATTTCTTAACCCCCCCCCCCAAAAAAAATCTGACGTTTTCATCAGTCTTTTATTTATATTCTTTTTCAGGGGGGGGGGGGGGACTTGTAGGGGGCAATCTAAATTTTCTCAGACTTGACCATTTTCAGAAAAAATATATTTTATGAGATTT
This sequence comes from Acartia tonsa, assembly GCF_053477335.1. NCBI lineage: Eukaryota > Metazoa > Arthropoda > Copepoda > Calanoida > Acartiidae > Acartia > Acartia tonsa. The sequence goes on along the minus strand of NC_137264.1, from coordinate 33,404,835 downwards.
TTTTTAAACACTAACTGACTTTTACTGGAACCGCCATGCAAAGTTTGAAATCGATAGAACTATTATAACATACATAAATCAACGATAATTGATATATTTATTATGGACTTATGGACGGACAGTCCGTAATGCAGAAATCTTCGCTTTGAAGAATTTAACAATGTAAAAGAATAATGTACACAATTTGAACTAATACTACAATTATTATGTCCTTTAGCCATAACTTGTTCCAATTTCTCGAAAGTTTTTCCCTTTTTTAAACTTTAAAAACCTTAATCATAGCATTTATTTGTTAGTATTTCTTGTATGGGAAATGGGCGGAGTCGCATTTGTTTTATCAAGAATCCCCACCCCCCCCCCTCTTTTATCTGTTGACCCTTAAGGAAATGATAACTCCGCCCCTTATAATAATAGTATTTATATTTATCACATAATGAACTATGTCCTATTTGTTTCATTCATAAGTTTAGTTTATTTAAATCTGTTAAGTTGACCGGACGTGGCTGGAGCTATGTATTATCTAATCCTTTTACCCGCTGTTTTAGTGCTTACAGCTGCTTTAATATATCTTATAAAGGTAATTTGTAGTTATTTTAATATTATAATTATTTAATATCAGTTAGATTTTTCGTGTATAGCTCCAAATCCGATACATTTTTGAGTAAAACCCGAATTATTCCAGAATTCTATCTAATACAAGGATGACAACATCCATAAAAGCGAAGCTCTGAAACGGTTAAACGAACTGACATTAACACTTGTATAATGTCAGAACTGAATAATCAGAATGTAAATGTATAAGAGTCAAAGCAAAATTGTAAGTAAATTTTTTTTTAAACTGCTTAATACAGGATAATGTTTAGGACTTGATTATAGAGTTGCTTCACTTATAATATTGTACATTGTTGTCTTAGGAATCAGTATACCAAAAATCAGACCAATCGGATAATTAGGTCACATACAAATTTGTTGTTAAAAATGTAAAAAAAAACCTGTTTAAAATGGACACACGGACATTCTAGTAATGATTATAGAGTTGCTACGCTTTCTAACTCGTACCTAACTTTTACAGGAATCACCATGCAAAGTTTGAAATCGATAGGACAATTCTAACATGCCTAAATTAACGAAAAAAAGCTATTCCTTACGGACGGACGGACGGACGTACGGACGGACCGACCCTAATTATAGAAAAGCTTCGCTTTAAAAAAAATCACGTTTCTTAGTTTGATGTGTAACCTTATTTTATTTTTATAGGAACTCCTTTATCCAAATAGAACCGAGAAGCCTTTAAAAGAAAACCACGAAAAGAGAAATACATCAATGAATAGGTAACGAAAAATAGATTAATTAACAGTTAATGAATTATTAATTACACTAATCTTAAAAATAAATTTAGAAATGAGTTTGAAGAAGCAAATCAGATTTACACCAAAATGGAACTTAGACTCTTTAAATTAAGGAAAATATTGCTATATTATTTCTAATTTTATTTCAACTAGCCTTATCGAACCTGAAGGGCTCCAGCAGTGCGGCTTTGACTAGGGCTGCACAGTGCAGAGTCCTGATTATAAGTATTTTAATGGAGAGTAACAGCTACCTTCCAAAAGAAATCGCCCCTGAAAAAACTCCCCCCTTTCCATCCCCAAATTTTACAGATGGTCGACTCTCCCCACCCCCCTTACTTCAAGTGCACCACAAGGCCTCTAGGGGCCAAGCCACTGGATATATAATACAGCAAATAACAAAAAAAAACAGGAATAAACTTCTTGACCTGGTGAGCCTGTTGCCTGGAGCAGACTCCCGACGGTCAGCTGGCTCTTGTCTCCTTAAACAAGGCATGCTACAGGTACAGTTCCTTTTAGACCAGCTGCGCGTCATCCGCGTGTAAGCCTCAGTAAAATCCTAATAGTGTAACTTTTGAATTCAGCTAGATGTATAAACCTGTTAAAAAACAAAAAAAAATAAGATTATTTTCTGGCAAACCAGCAGGTGTTAAGTTGAGGCTTATGCGCGGCTGCCGAGCCCTAGTTTCTGTTCTTCAAACATTTTTAAAAAGATATTTGAAAAATAGAATTTGCGCTATGGGTCCTGTAACAATTAGGTACAATTTAGAAAGTTTAGCATATCTATAATGATTATATGATAGCCCGCATTTGAATTTTAAATATATTAATTTCCTCACATTTTGACAACAATTTTTATATGTTTTGCATCTCGGGGCTAAAAAACTGGTTTTAATCTTATAATTGTCTGTTAGTCTGATTTGTTAAGGTTCGTTTTTATGGATGTTATCAAATCAACCATGTTTAAAGATAATGTTTTAGGAAAATCTGATGGCTACGCAGCCATGCACTTCCCAGACCTTCCGCGGCTGCTTGCGGCAGCTGCTGGCAGTTCAGAAGCTGATCGACAAACACGAGAGAAAAGTTGTGTCACTATACAACAGGAGAGAGGAGTGTGAAACAGAATATAGTTATCATGATGCTATGGGCTCGAACCAAAATAAAACTTGCTTTTCATATTAGCTTAATAAATTTTTTATGTTTACATTTTTTTCTCTTACCTTTTTATGTACAAGCGAAGCTTATCTACAATTAGGGTCAGTTCGTACGTTCGAAAGGAATGGATCTACTGCAGTTCACGGTAAAATATTGCTGGTAACGAATATTGCTAAAAATTTATGAATTTTAAAGGCTGCTAGCTGCCAAACGGCTGAACGTACAGATCATACCCGCACACCATTTTAAGCGGCATAAGGAGGCCTACAAATAATCTGGAATAGACAAGATCCAATGATGCACAGGGAAAGCTTCACTGAAGAATAACCGCGTAAAATAGGTATTTTTCGCGCATTTCTCTGCACTGCAAGATAATTCTGCATTATTGATTTATGGCTATTCCAGATTATTTGTAGGCCTTTTTATGCCGCTTAAAACTTTGTGCGGGCATGATCTGTACGTTCAGCCGTTTGGCAGCTAGCAGCCTTTAAAATTAATAATTTTTTAGCAATATTCGTTACCAGCAATATTTTATCGTGAACTGCAGTAGATCCAAAGGAATAGCTGTAATAAGTTAGATGTTAGATTTTCATATAGATGTCAAGCTTGATATAATATTAATGAGTCCTGATACGAATGGGTACAATTTGGGAAGCGCGGCAACTCTTTAATTATTATCAGAAAGTCCATGTTGACTTTCCAGATATTGTTACAATGTATAATCTAATAGAATTTTAAAAAATCCCAAAAACGATTATAAATGCGTAGAAGTAGTATACGTTACTAGCGGCTACGCCCATAGAGGCCTCTAGGGGCTCTAAAGAAAAGGGGAGTTTAATTTGATAACATAATTGTTTATTTTAGATTATTTAAAGAAAAAATGAATAAAAAAATCTTTTTTGGGGGGGAGGGGTCGCCTCCACCCCAGTTTTAGTTTTTTTTTTAAATTAGGGGATTAGAATTTAGGGGCGATTTCTCATGGAGGGTGGTGGTACCCTCACCCAAAATATAAACCTTCCCAGGACCTATGGGAAGCTACCCTGTAAAGGAAAACCTAATCGGTTCAGCGGTTAGCGAGATCCTTCGGTACGTCAAACATACAGACAAACAGACATACATCCTGTTATTTTTATACTTTATTAGCGGCTACGCCACTTGGGGGCCTCTAGGGGTACTTGAGGAAGGGGGAGTCGAATTTGATAACCCAATCTATTATTTTACATTTTAAAAGAAAAAGTTTTTTAAAAAGTTGGGGAGTAAATATTTTATGAGGGGGTGGGTCCAAGTTCAAGGGGAGAATTTTTTTCTAGGGGCGATTTCTCTTGGAAAGGGCGATTATTAAGTGGTTTTGGATACTTAATAGTCACATACATAATATCTGTACAACCCTTATTCCAAGCTCCTCTGCGGAGAGCGTCATTCATTACGGTGACTTAATTTGGGACACCTGCCATACTCGGCGAGGGTGAGGTAATAAAGAGTAGCTCCCTTGAGACAGCGGGTCAAGGCAAAATGTACTTGGGCGTGGAGCTTGATAGCCCCAGTGGCTATACAAAAGTGTCTCGTCCTCTAAGAAACTATGGCTACACACACACAAACACACACAGTAAGTCATGGAGGGAAGCTTATACTTATAAATATAGGGATTGCAACCGACAACCTGATTTCTACGCTTTTTAAACTGTTACAACTGTTACAGGAATAATCATGCCAAGTTAATAAATTAATAAGATCTGCCGGCTGTTACGGACGGACAGACCCTAATTATAGACAAGCTTGGTTTTTATAAATAAAAAAAATTATGACAACATCCATAAAAACGAAGCTTTGAAACGATTGGACAAACGAATAATAACACTAAACCAAACTGTAAGTGAATTTGTTTGCGTAACTACGGGATACTGTTTTAGAAAATATTTACATTTTAGGAATTGATTATAGATGCTAAGCCTCTACCATTGTACATTGTTGTAATAGGTATCAGATGAATAGGATAATTATAACATAATAAAAAATAGTTGTCAAAAAAGTTAAAATAATCAAGATTAAATAGACGTATGGACTTTTTGGTAATGTCTATAAAGTTGCTACGCCTCCTAAATAGAATCTTGGAACCGTCATCAAAGTTCGAAATCGATAGGACTATTCTAAATTAACGATAAGAGCTAACCGTTCTGAATGGACGAAAGTACGGACGACGGACCGACCCTAATTATAGAAAAGCTTCGTTTTAAAAAAAATTTTAAAAAATTATTAACGTGTAACAGCTATATTTGAGACTACGGTTTCTACAACTGTATGAATATAAATACTAAACACATTTAACAAAATAACAAAGTTAATATCAGAAAATAAAATATAAACAATGTACAATCCAAAAAAAATAGATAAAAGTAAGAAAATAATCAAAAATTAAAATTAAAATATTGTTGTCAGGCTTTCCATATAGAATTTGATATAAAAACAAAATATATAAGATTATAGAAAATTGCTATTTTTTAAGTGTTTTTAAAAAGGAAACCTCACAAAATTAAGAAAAATATATCAATAGATTAAGAAGACCTAAAAAGTAAATAAATGTTTTTCAGTTTACTAGCATATTTAAAAGAAAACTTGGATAAAAATATGTTTTTCAAAACTATTAACAACCTGTTTAGAGCAATTATATGTTTTTATTTTTATTTTAAATAAATTTTATATCTGTTTTCATGACTTTAGTATGCTTCATTAAATTTAAATTTTCAAGAGAAATTGTAAATATGTCCGTTGTGTACAATCCTTATGGGTAAATTAAAATTCCTAAATATTTCATTAGACAAAGTTAAGATTTAGAATTAGATAATTAGTTTACTTAAAGTTTGGGGGAGGGGAGAAATTATACAAGTCACTTAGTTCAGAGCTCAGCAGCGGCGCGTTAGAAATGATTAATACTTAAAAAGTTGAAGGACCTATTTACTTTACCTTTTGATTTACAGTACATGTTACTGATATTAAGTTTATAGTATCTTATATTTGTATATTGAATTGAATAATTCATCTTTTGAAAAAATAATAATTTTTATGATATATATCAAACATTGATATACATATACCTTAAAATAATTCACTAGGAGATCATCATAACATTTGGTAGATATTATTCTTTTTAAAATTTTATAACAATCTTATTAAAGACATTTTTGAAAATTTATACTGGTGTTTTTCAATAGCTTTCAACACATTTTTGTTAAATTTTATTATCAATATCACAAATATCATAGGTTTTTAAAGAAAATAATATTTTTTTGAGATTATATTAACATCAAAGACCTTAAATTTCTTTTTTTATTCAAAATTTTTAAATTAGACCTATTAATAAAATATACCATAACTCTAAATTGACTAAATATATCGGTAATTAAAGACTTGATATGCACAAAAATGTCAACAACACCATACAATTTATACTTGACATATGGTTCTATATAATAATTTCTAACTTTCTACAATAAGTTGGTCACCATGTCAATTAGTTTTAGCTATTTTCTTGATAAAATATCTAAAATAATTTAAATATTCACAAGTTCATGTCTTTATAGTTTCTCTTAAAACTAAATAACTTTTATTTCAACAAAATTTGTATTGGTCCACAAGAAAGAAAATAACAATAATCTTTGCTAACCCTGTTAAGAGTGTACACTTAGTATTCTGATGTACACTTAGGCCACATGTTGTGTAGTTGTTGTTTATTCTTTGACAAGTTTATATATGTGATGTTGGGTGCCATGTTCAGCTGTGGAAACTTCAAAGACATAGGCAATGCAAAGCAGAGTCTCTCCAGTGTCGCGGTTTGTGATCACCTGAAATTTTATTTAATTAAACATCTAGTATGTGCTATGCGGCCGGTTATTTGGACAGTTTTGTTAGTATAAACAAAAAACATCATAATCAGTGAGATATGAATGAATAGAAATGTAGTTTCAAACGAGAGAAATCTTAATTTGGAAAGGCTTTATTTTTGTGTAATTGCCCATTTTATTTCAGAAAATGAAAAGAGAAAGTCATACCTGTAATATTGTAAAGTTCTCAAGTACACTGTTCATCATATATTTCTCTGGGAGGTGCTTCAGCTTCATGATGAAGTTGATCATGTACTCACACATGGGGGATCTGTTCAGCTTGTAGATAAATCTGCCTCCTTCCATTCTAAAGAAAATTGAGGTTTACATTTTGACTTAACTTAGCATTTGACACCCTATAATATCAAGTGGTAAGTTTTTTTTATAAATTATCTTTAAAAACAAGAATATATAAATAATTGTGAATAAAATAATAATCTAATGACTAAATCGTTTTATGAAATATTTATTAAAAGGATCAATCTAATCAATCTCCTTTCAATTATCTAAAGCTGCAATTAATTTAGCTCCTTATTAATTCACCTCCATTGTCCTATCCTTATATCCACCCTTCAAGTATTGATTGAAACTGACCTGGCATATTCTGTCTCCACCTTCTCCACGACCTGTTTGCCAAAGCTGCAAACTTTAGTGCTGCACTGGATGGTCATGTTCTCAGAGCTCTCATACCTGAAGAAATCATTTTGCAGGTCATTTTGCATTTTCTAGTTTTTAAAAGCATCTTTGTTTGGCATTTATAATAATCAAAATGATTTTTGAATACACAAGTTTATTAATCTAATTTATAACATTTTATATTATAATATAAAAGCATTTAAATGGGTTAAGTTAAAAAAATATTATTTTTGTCTTTTAATATAGGAAAGAAAACATAGATTTTAGTTTGAAGCATTAGGCGTATGCTTTGATATATCTTTAAACATTACAAGATAATTAGTATTTTATCTCGAACTAAACTAAATTTTAGTGAATACATTTTTTTCAAGGAAGCTCCTTCAATAAAGACTTACAGTTAAGGATATTAAGTCACTGGATTCAAAATCAGAAATCTTAGGGATAAGACAAAATATAATAAATATGTGTACATATTAATAATTATCAACAAAATTACCCCTTCTGCGGATCAGAATTATTGGAACCATCTATTCAAAATTCATTTTTGAGGCAACGAATAAGATAAAAGGTTATAAAACTTTGGGTACCAGTGTAATTCACAGTCCAATATCCCCTCCCTCGCTGATTTAAAAGTACTAAAACTTACGTAGTGTTAACCCCATAGAAAGCTCCCGAGTCTTCAGCAATGTTTGTGTTGAGGTCTGCCCAGAATTTGACCAAGAAGAAAGCGTCCTGTGGACCCTTCTCATACAACTCCTTCAGCCCCTCTTTCTTCTCGGGAAATTTGTCTTGAATTTGTCTCACATCAACAGACTAAAAATAAAACATGAATTGTAAAATTAATACACTAGAAAGGTATTTTAGTTCTTTCCTTGGAATTGAAAATAAAGGGGGAAGGGGATACTTTTTCTAACACCTGTAAAAACTAACCCTGCGGTTCTTCCCTGTACCCAATATTACCTAACTTAACTTTAGGTAAAACAACATATGCTAGAATTAGTAATGAAAACATTTAATATTATATTAGATTGTCATACATACCTCTAACAAAGGATCTGAATAAGTGGCAGGTCCACCTATCTGTACAAACATATGTTTAAATTGTTCTCCATCACTGGCTGCATTACTGCCGCTGCTCCCGCCCGCACTCCCGCCGCGCTGCTGCTCTACAAAGGCGGAAAAGTCAACAAGGCGCAGCTTCTGTGTGGCGATGCTGCGGCCCTGCCAGGCTGGCGAGGAGCCGCCAGTTGCGGCGGCTGCAGCCACAGCCGCTGACGCGGATGCCGACTGGGAGGCTAGAGCTGAGGAGCCCATACCAAGACCTAAACAGATTAGAAAGATAAATTAATCAAGAAATTTAAAAAAATATTTTTAGATGATAAAAAGAAGTTTAAATAGTCAAACAAAAGAACAAATCAAATATTACAACTATGCTGTGTCTTTCAGAAAAGCTTTATAGTTGTTATGAAATGGCGTTAAACTATTTAAATAATGAACCACTCAAATACTAAGACTTTGTAATTACAACTGTTACTATAAAAGATTTAGAAGGAAAACTTAAGAGTTTATGTACTAGTAGCATTAATATGATTGAATATGTATTATGTTGGATTAATTGTCCATAGTTTAAATTCGAAATACTCAAAAGTGGGTAAAGAAGGAAAGTGTAAATTATCTTTGTAAAAAATTCTTCAAAAGAGAATCAGCTGAAGATAAAAAAAAACACTTTCTGAATTAAATTATGAAACAATGTTGTTTTTCCTTTATGATTATAAATATTACCTAGAGATGAAGGAGACTTATCGCCAAGGAATGGATTTTGTGGGAATGGTTTGACATCCTGTGCCTGACCCAGGCCTGGATGGTGCCAAAATCCGCCATAGGTAACTGGAGGGGCCATCCTGGAATGCATATTTTGTGTGGCAGACACAATCTGTGCACTGGACATCTGCTGCATGCTCTGCAAGGCTTTTTCTCTCTGTGCAGCGTCCAGGTAACTGGTAGGTCCCTGACCTGGCACCTAAACAAAATTTAGTTCAAAATTTGGTCGCCAGGTTTTCTCATTAAAATTACTACTTTGTGTTTTCTATGTGATATATGATTTGTTGTGCATAATACAATACATGCTATACATGGTTATAAACTTTTGGGTACAAGTGAAATTTATAGTTCCCCCTGTCCCTGACATGTATGTTTATTATTAAAAGGGGTAGTTTCACGAAATGCATTTAAACTTAATTTAGTGAACCGCAGAGTTTTTGCTAGTTAATGGGTTAAACTATATTTATATGGCATATATTTGAAAGAATTACAATTTTCTACCACGTAGTTTTGAAAATATTATGACTTGAAAATCGTCTTTTTGAGATAAATGCAATTTAAAAAGACGATTTTCAAGTCTTGATATTTTAAAAACTACGTGGTAGAAAATTGAAATTCTTTCAATTATATGCCATATAAATGTAGTTTAACCAATTAACCAGGAAAAAATATGCGGTCAACTAAATTAAGTTCAAATGCATTTCGTGAAACTACCCCTTTAGTTCGAAATTTGGTCACTTATGCCAATTATGACTTATGTCTTCTATGTGATATGTGATTTTGTGGTATTTAATACAATACATATAACAATAGAATAATGTATTATACTAAAGTACATTAAATTAGTATCTTAGGTTGTAAAAATTTAGACCATTTTTATTGGAAGGATTCATTTAAATACATGGTTTCTATAGTTTAATGGAATTCATACTCTTAACCACAAATATCCAACTAACTTTCTTTGTTATATGAAACAATTTTAAACCATCATCCAATACACATTTGATATTTATAACTTGTAACCCCATTCAAATTTTCAATTAAAAAAACAAAGAGAGAGATGTCAACAAATCACATTTTATATTAATATACTGTCAGTGTAATTCATGCAAAATTTTGCAAAAAAAAACTTTTTAAAATCAATGCAATTTAATAAAAAAGTTTGTAAAAACTTGATGTTGTTCTAGTTAACAGAATGTAAATAATTTATCTGTTAATTTATAGGAAAAATTTGCCCAACTATGTTAAAATTGTAATTTCAAAGTTTTGAAGAGAGTTTTTTAACATTTCATTGGAGAATTCTTTTTTGTTTACTTCTTAAAATCATTAAAAATATTCAATGAACTTCTTACATCCCGAGTTTTAGAAAGTAACAAGAAAAGCCAAATTTTTTCAGCTAACAGATGAGATAGTCGGACTATATAAAGAACAGCTACGATACTAATAAGTTTAAAACAGTTATTTTGCAGGACAACTCGCAACCAGGGAGGGAGGGGACATTGAACTTACATGGGTTGGGTGCCTTAAGTTTTTTTTATAGACATGCTCTCTTTATTATTTAAAAAAACTTAGGTATTTTATTTAATCTTGATAAGTAGGTTCAAACTAGCAGAGTTCTAACTTTTCAAAACAATAATTTTAATCTACAAAAGGTGTAATTTTATCATTAAATATTACCTCTATGTACATATTGTCTTATCCGTTAAGATACCTGCCCTCTAGAGAGAACATTTAGTGAAGAAAAGTTGTTGTTAAACTATGCCAATAAAGTTTTTTCTCAGAGTTAATGGTTTTGGTTGCAGGCGCGTAAATGGGTTTTCTTTCAGGGAAGATTCAAAGGGAGGGGGTTGGAGGATTGGCTAGGAGAAAATCACATAAAGATCTTTGTAAACTCTAAAGTGACCTTAAGTGATAAGTCAATGGATGTATACCCTTTTCTGAAAATTAAGATTATTGGTTTAAACCTCCAATCAAGATGAAATAAAAGTACCAAAAGTTTTTAAAGCCAACTGATGAGTCTCTTGGAGAGGTCTGTATACTTATTCTCTCCCCAAGTGTTTCAACCCCTCTACAAAAAAAAGATTTGTATGTTGGTTGCTACACAAGTAAATCAAACTAAATTTGAAAATTTTCGCACTGGCATAATTATCCGTTTGTTACTATTTGATTTAAAGTTTGTTAGCTTGTTATATCTGCGCAACTTACTGACAAAATATTTCTTTAAAGATTCATAATCAATACTATATCTATAATACAAAGTAGCTTGATGTCTGTCTGTCTGTCTGTCTGTCCGTCCGTCCGTCTGTCCGTCTGAAGCTTCAGATCTCGGTAACCACTGAACCGATTCGGATTCTACTCTTCAGGGTATATACCTATTGGTCCTGCGGTGGTTTTAAGCTATTTTTGGGGGGGTGGGACACCCCCAACCCCCCAAAAAACAAAAAAAAATCCTCCCCCCATTTTTTTTTTTACGAATTTTGCGAATTCGTTATTTAATCGAGAAAATGTTTTCCTGCTGGGTAGGTGCAAAAATTTGCGATCCGTTCTGCTGGGTAAGTAATAGAAGACGTAATTATACCTCTTTGGGCAAAGCCCCTAGAGGCTAGGGGCGAAGCCGCTAGTATTACTATAAACTATATACAAAGAAACTATATAAAAGGACATACACACACAATACAAAAACTTAAATAAACAAAGCATAAACATAGAAAACATGTATAACACCTCTTTTGCAATTAAAACTTTTGCAAAAACTACCACACAATAAATTTACAATATCAAGTGTTGCAATAAAAACGCCATGTTAAAAACTAAAGCTATTTTTTTTCTGTTCAGCATTTTTATGACAACACTTGAGACTAATTCTTAAAACATGTTTTAAAATGTGTTTTTAAGGATTAGCCATGATTACTTTTTTATAGTTGATATGAAAAAGGGCACCAAAAAATAATTAATAAGTATAATCTTTAATGGATTAGAGGAAATTTTGAAAAATTAAAATATAAATCTAGAATATTTTGGCAATTTTTAAACATAGCAACTCTTTTGTACCATGGGAATAAGGGATATGGCAGCAAAATTTCAGATCATTTTTAACAGGGATCTCAAATGAAATAATGAAAAATTTCCCTTCTGACTAAATATTTATATTGAATAGTTTAATATTATTTATATGACTTGTTAAAAATATTTTGATGCCATGTCCCTTTATTCCTGGTGTTTGTTCATGCAGATATTAAGTTACAAACTAGACCTGATCCCAAAATCCTACCCCGTGGTACAATCTGTCCTCTCCGAGCGTGGGTAGGTGGGTCTGAAACATGAGAAAACCGGTTTCATTCCAATAGCACAAACTGGATTTAGTTTGTTTGGCAGAGTTTTCATTAGATTATCTCACAAATTGTTTATTGCACAAAATTCCAACAAATAAGTTATTTGTAACATAAGCTAATGATTAAATAAAGTTTTTATTTTTTTTTTCATGAATCCGTTTTTTTAACTCTTTAATATCTTTCTGGTAATTAACGTATGAAATTGATAGAATTATAAAACTTATTTTCTTTTTAAGTGAATATAAATATATTTTTGATGTAAGATTATATAAAATGTTTATTTCATGCGCTAAGTACCAAGTTTTTGATTTATGAAATGGAACGTTTTTTATAAAAAAAATCTCCAAATATTAAAACAAATGCTGAAGATATCAAAAAGTTTTATAATGATAAATATATCTATTCTAAAAAATCGAGCAATTTCACTCAAAGTGCCTTGTGAGCAATGAAATACCCCCTCCCTATTTTAAAAAAAAATTAAGGGTTATTTTTTTCCTTTTATGTACCCAGTAACCAATATAACCTAACCTAAGGTAAAACACGGGAAACTTTATTCAAATAAAATTAGATTATGGGGGGAAGGGGTCTGTGTTCGCCAGGCACTTTGGTGAAACCGCCAAATAATTGGGAAGACTGACAAGTCCTATTATTATCAGTGCTGATTTCACACAAAAATAATTATAAGATGAATCTACCAGATAAATTTCATAAATTCTCTTACATAAACAATTTAAATTGCATACTTCAGTCAAATTTTAATGCATTGTTTTTTTCTATAATTTATTATCGATGAATTGATAAAAACTTTGGAAAAATATTAGTTATGAAGAAAAGAACACACTAAGTTATTTATCTAAAAGTACATCGTATTGAAAAAGATTTTATAGAAAGTACTTAATAAAATGTTGTCAAAAAAATGAACACAATAATATTACCTTCAACTTTGCTTGGATTTCTCTTAATTTTCTTCTCGCCAATACTTGGATATGTGAGCTGACCTAAACATTATCAAAAATAATTTTTATTTTTTTAAAATTTAAACATTAGAGTCCAAACTATTGAATACAATTCCATTCCCTAAATTAAGGGAATTGACGCGATCTGGTGCTCTTCACATTAATCAGCAAAACTACTACAGACAAAGACAAAGGTGCTTACACTAAAACTTATATAAAAATTAAGAATTTTTAGAGAAAAAAAAATAAGTATCTTGTTTCTGAGTATTTTTCTTAGGGGCCAAACTACCCTAACCTAAAACAAGTTTTTTAAAACGTTTGTTTGAGGTCCATAATCATATGCAGGATATAAATTATTACAAAATAATGACGTAAATTTATAAATCATAAAAACTTTTAAGCTTTATTTAAAGTCTTTATTAATATACAATTTTGATAATCTTATGTAATTTATTTTTAAATGTTAAACCTTTAATTTTCACTTACTTGCGTAAAAGTGAGATTAAAAAGATATTGCTAAATGGTTTCAGTTTGTAATGCTATTTCTTCATAATATTATTTTTTCATAATAAGTTTTTCCTATTTAAAAATTTAATTATATGTGCGAGGAGGGAGGGTACCCCTAGCATCCAGGAGCAGAATTAAAGGTACGCTGATCATTAATGTGGTCTTAATATGACATATCTAACCTGTTTTCTTGTTCTTGTTTTTCCAGTTCTAAGTTTAATATATCTGGCAATCAACTCATTTCTTCCTACAAGTAAAAACAATTACAACATTTATAAATAGAAATAATTAATAACCGAAAATAAGTAATAAAAGTTGCTGCAATCATATTAAATAAGGTAGAATAATGTCTCTTAGTCTGTATGCAGTAAACTATCTTTAAAACTGTTCTGAAGCAGCTTCATGCCTACATTACTAAAAAAAGATGTTACAATGGCCGAGATACACAACTTTGTTATGGAATAAGGGGACATTGGACTGTAAATTGTACCTGTACCCAAAGTTTTATAACCACTTTGGGTACTTTCATTAAATTTTGATTGATTGATTCCAAACTAGTAACTTTGATTATAATCATTGGTAATGTACAATGTACATCAATTTATAGTCCGTTGTCTTATCCCTTATAATTGTACTAAGTAAAACAAATCTAAAATCTCACCATACATCTTGCCCTCGTCTGAAAGAATAATCTTCCTCCTGCCGCAAGGCGGGTATATTGCCAGGGCCTCCTGGAAACTCTGCTCAATCTCTGGAGCCCAGACACCCTCGGCATCGCCACCCTGCACCTCCTTGTCATCATCGAACTCGCTGGAGTCGTATTTGGCGATTTGCTGGGATATGTCGGCGGCTAATCCTGAATAATAATTGACTTCAATGAAAATGCAATTTTTTGCAAACTTTTAAAATGATTGGACGATGATAATTTTTCTAATAGGATAAATATTTCTTGAGGCCATTTGTCTTAGCAAGGTGAACACCCTTCCAGCAAATGACCATTGGTCTAGTGGCTATGAAAATATTAAGAAAAGACCACCACTTTCAACTCGTTTATAGTAAACCGCGCAAGGATATAATGTAAACTAACCTAACCTGCCCTTATTTATCAAACAAAGCATTTTTTCTATATTTTCATGACTAAAGGTTTTTTTCGTACCTGGTATTCTAACAACATCTGTACCATGCATGGTGTACGGCATTGGCTGCGGAGACCGAGAGTTACCGTTGCCCTCCATGCCGCCGGCCGCATCCTGACCGGCGGACGCAGCAGCCATTGCTGCGCCTCCCCACGGTGGGAGAGGGGGGCGCAGCGAGAGGGAGTGGCCCCCCCAATCCAGCCCGGCTACTGAGAGGGAAATTGTGTGAAAAAAAGTTAAACTCTGGGGTGCGGGGTGTTGGCGGGGCGTGCAGCTGCTGCCCCCGAACTAAAAGTTGATTGATTGATTAGAAATCAGCTGTTTTAGAGTTCATTGGTTAATTTATCAATATACTTATATTTATCACTGTTCTTCTTAACTTATCATCATTAATTTGATTCAAATAATAACTGTCTTTGAATCAGGCTTACCTGAAAAAAAAACACATAATAATCAAATTCTAAATCAAAACAGATCTGAAACAATAGATAATAGCACGAAAACATCTTTAAACGTACGGACATGCCCTAATTATAGCGAAGCTTGACTATTTAAAATGATGGTTGAGTAAAAAAAAAGGGTGAATACTGTATACCAATGTTTTACACTTTAGAATTGCTTGGAAAAGTTAGCAGGTGCTTAGCCCCAGGCAACTAATGTTCAAAATTAATTTCTAACAAAACTGCTACCTTCACAAAATTATTTTTGGCAGGTATTGTAAATAAATCAATAAGTATGACATTAAATAGCCCATTTAAGCAATCGAAGTTTTTAATTTTCCAAAAAGATAACATAAATTCAACATTAGCTGTTATTTAATGAAATTTTTAGGATATAATGAAGGAACTTCATAAAGAATAGGTACTCAAAACTTAGATAACTCATACACACACACATACACACACACAACCACACACACAAAGAGTCAAAAGACAGGTGGTTCCAAAAAACCAACATTGGTGCACCATTCAATTTTTTTTGTTCAGATTTAAAGAAAATTTTTTACAGTTATAATTCTCATTAAAACACTGAATGTGAAATAGCTTATGTAACTAAAAGAAATTCATTTTTATACACATTTAAAAATTCAAACTTAAGAGTCATTTATACTATACTTTTTATGACGATTTTCTGATTTTGTCCTAAATTGTAAAACTTGTATAGCATTGTGAATTGCCCGCAGACAGGAAAAGGCCACCATAGGGCAGACTGAGGACAAAATGCCCAGAGGCGCTCAAATCAGTTTTTAAGTCAAAATGGTAATTTCTTTATTTTTTATTAAGAATATTGCTATGCCTATCTAATTACAAAAAAAATTATCCTCTAAAAAAGGGTTTGCGTTGATAAATAGCCAAAAAACATCTAAAGACCAACGAATTGACTCCCAGAACAGCAAAACCTAATAGGCCGTGATTTTTCAAATAATTTTTCATATTTTTTAAGAACCCGATATTTGCAAACAACTGCGTAGTAGCCTAATTTTTATTTTATTGTACAACTCTAACCCTTTTCTTTTCAAGAAATTAATTTACAGAGAAAAAACCCGTTTATGCAAATTAGATATGCCAAAAAACAACTAAATCAACATAACTTTTTACGTATTTCAATATTTATATTGGTAAATAAAGCATTTTTACAACAATTAAGAAATTATATTTTTTGTATAAGTCAAATGATTTCATATAAGAGCATGGCTTGGTATACATTTGGGTGCTTATAAAATTTGAACCAAACGACGGAATGCAATATTACGAAGGGGTTAGATATACGACTGCTTTCTACAGCTTACACGAGGCTGACGCGCGGGTGCCGAGCCCTGATTAAACGTAATAAAATTTTATGTGCTACTCCGTTTTCTTTGTGTTTGTAATTTAAGTTAATATTGTGGAAAAAACGCAATTCTGTTGTCTTTATTGGGTCTTTATTTGCTAGCTAAAGAATTCAACAGTTTCCCTTTTTATATGTCATGGACCATTTATATTTCACTTCCCATCCTCTTTCTTGTATGTAAGTTACTCTAAAACGCACTCTGTAGACTGAAATATTAAGTGAAAATTTGATTGGTTGTTTTAATATAGCCGGCTGAAGTTTTTGTAAAGATGTTTTAGCCATATAGACATCTATCATACGACTAACTTTGCCGATCTGTTAGAATATGATAAAATATTACTTTGATATTTCAAAATTTGCAAAAAGGCCCAAATTAAACATTATAAACTTTTTTGGAATTTAAGTTTTTATGCAATGCTGATGAATATAAAAACATTGACCTAATTACAAAAACAAAACAATAAATTCTTTAACCTTAAAAATCAAGGAAAAAATAGTTTGTATGTATTTATTCTAATTATTTTTAAAAATATTTAAACTTAAAGATTGTTTTATAAAACTTTTGAATCATTATCTTAGATTATTTATAAATTATTTTGGACAATTAAATTATATTCTCAGTGTATTTTGATTTAAAATTTATTGTACAAAAAAATATTTTATGAAGTTAAGACAAAACATTCTTTTATGGATTTTTCAAACAAAGCTCTTTAATTTAAATGCTACTAGTTTCTTCGCCCTTAACCAATAGTAAAGTACAGGGAAAGTGAGGAAAATAGCCTAAAACCAGCCCAATATGTTTATAAATCTTCCTGCACATTCGGTATTTTACGAGATCTTTAGCTTCTGAAAGTTCTGACAACTTATTATTCTACTTTATATTAAAGGATATATGTCTAGGAAACTATCCTAATTTACTAAAAAATATTCCAGAAAAGCTATCACTGTTTCTGGAACTTGCTGTATCATTCTGGAATCTGGCGCTAATTTCTGGCCATTGTTATGCTCACAGGCCGTACAGATCAGGGATCTAAATGGATAAGACAATGGCCGTTAAATTGGTAGACATACCCATGATGATACAAGAAATCCTCTCTTCTGTATTTTAGAATTATTGGTTGAAACGTTTGGACACTCATCTTAATGATTCAACCAATCAAATTTATTGAAAGTCCCCAAAATTACTAAGCTAACGAATAAGAAAACGTATTAAAAACTTTGGGCACTGGTGTAATAAAAACCCATAGTCCCCTTCCTTCCTGTGCACAGATACACAATCAGATCAAATCATCAACACCGACCAAACATTTCAAGGGACAATAGTCACAAAAGTTGATAAACAATAAATATTAGCACCTATAACGGCATGTCGATAATATGTCAGCTGTTACTACTATATTTGGCGTCAAAATAAACTATTATCAATTTTGTATTTCAACTTCATAATTGCCTTCTTCTATGTTTGATTTATGTTTAAAATTAGATCATTACATTCATCTAAAAAATATGTTAAGTTTAAATGCTTTTAAAGTTTAAAGACTTTGTCTAAGTTGTGTTATGGATATTAAAAAATAAATGTTAGATATTGTTGTGGATATAGCCCATTCAATGTTACATCAATAATAAACCAAAAGTTTCTTGTTGTGTAAACCGTTCAGAAAATGACTTTTAACATTTTAGATACCCTTTAAAAAGATGGCGGTTGGACTGATTATAATAATAAATGTTAAAAAAGGGCCACTGCTTATGACTGTCGAGCCCTTCATTCTTTATGAAAAAAATACTATGAGAAAAAAGTACTCAAAAGCAAACATGAATATTTATCATTACTTGATAGATAATAATAATAGCCCTGGTATGGGCACAAAAAGTTTATGTAAAAGTTGCAATTATGGAACCCCTACGCTGTATGCATTACTTGAGACAAAATTAAAACCTGACAAAAAAACCCCTAAATTACCCAATCACATTCAGTATGTAGGAGAAACAAGCAACACTAATGGAGGCATACTATTGTATGGACACAAAACTTTAGATCTTAACTCATTTCATGTTATTCATTCTAAACATGCCGTTTTTGTTAAGTTAAACTTAAAAAACAGGGTCATAAACAATGTAATAGTCTATCTACCTAATAATATAAGAGAATGTCTAGAAGTGCTACACAACATTGAAAAATTCTTGGATAGAGAGAATATTGTTTCTTTTTGCCTGTATGGCGATTTCAATATCGATTTTCAGTCTAAAAATCACATAACAAAAGCAAAAAAATTAATTAAAGTTCTTGAAAAATTCAGGCTTTTTGATCTAACAGAAAAACTAAATTGCAAACCAGATTTCACCTGGCATGCCTTACGCAATGGAAAGCTTCATACTAGTACAATTGATCATTTTTTTACTAACATTGATGGCTTTTCAACTATCAAATTTCAACACAATAGTTTCTCTGACCATAAACATGCAACTGTTTTCCTTAAAAAGCCATTTATTTATAGTCCACCTAAGTGGAAGACGTTTTTATTCAACAAAGCAGATTTTATTGATTTATTAAAAAAAGAAACAATATCCTTTCTCATAGATAATGCTAAGCCTGGAAAAATTACAAACAGCAAGGATTTTTATCTCAATAATCCAACATTACTAGAAAATGAATTAGATTTTTCACATCTTGAATATCATGAAACCTCTGCTTTTTTTAACTTAATAGTTCATTTAAAAAAACAACATGATAAATACTTTTCTAAACATAAACTTGCAAATTGTGAAAAAGTCCAAAATTTTGAGAAAAAAATCGATGAGCTAATCAACAAAATCAAATGCAATCCAAGCAGCATAACAGCGGAACAAATCACACATATTAAAACAGAACAACAGGAATATTTTAAAATTCTAGTATATTCAAACTCAGAATTTAAAATAATGCAACGAATTCAGTCAGACGGCGGAAATAATAGCTATACATTCAGGCACATTAGGAAAACTAGGTCAAAAAGTTATAAATTTAAAATTGATGGTAAAAATATTACATGTCCTAAAGAAATTTCTGAAATTTTTGCCAATAACTATGCCAACATTGTAAGTCCAGAAACTTTGCCTAGCTCAAATTTAGAACAACTCTTGGATGAATATGACCTTTCATTAGACAAAATTTTTCCTAAAATTAAATCATTAACTAATCCTTTTTCTAATGCTGCAGAATTTAAACATTGCATAAATTCCATGAAAAGCACGTCAGCTCCTGGTAATAGCTCTGAGCCAAAACAACTATTTTGGTTTTTAATCAACTTTTTGCCGAAATTTATCACTAAAGCACTGAACAATTTATATCTTATAGATATAGATTCTAGTCCATTTAAATACATTAAGGATAGGAATATAATCTATATTCCCAAAAAAGGTTTTGATTTATCTTTACCGGAGCATTTTCGCCCCATAGCCCTGCTTGAAATAATTTACAAAATTCTTTCTAAAGCCTTAAATAAGAAACTTTGTAAGCATCTAGATAAAATTGTGCACAGTGAACAGTTTGGATTCGTTCCTAAGAGAAATATGGCGAATGCTTCATTAAATATAACAACAGCTATTAATAAAATTGTCAAAGTTAAACAAGATGCCCAAGTAATAAGTTTTGATTTTCATCGTGCATTCGACACAGTTCTTAACTGTGTCATGGATGACATTCTATTTTTTATATTCCCTGAAGGTAATTTCGCTCAAGCCTTTACAACTTTGACAAAAAACGGCCGGTTTCGTTCCTGTATTAATGGTTTTTTTTCAGGGTACATTAAGTACAAACGTGGAGTTAGCCAAGGGGATCCACCATCAGGGTCAAAATTCATAATTCTAAACCATATATTTATTGCATTACTTGAAAGCAAAAGTCTGAAACATATTTTTTTTAAAATTGGCAATGCACATTTAAGGCCTAAAAGCTATGCAGACGACAACCTTGCAATTACTCAAATTAAAACTTCAACAGACGTTTTAAAACTCAAGTGTTTACTCTCTAAATTAGAAAAAGGTCTCGGTCTATGTATCAATTTTAACAAAACCAAAATCCTAGTTTTTGGCACTTTTCCAGAAAACCTTTCTTCAATCGGTCAAATTGTAGACAAAATAAAACACTTGGGAATATTTTTAAGTTTTGACCTTGAATATGCAAGACAACAAACTTACAAAGAATTATGCATTAAACTTGAGAGAAAAGCTTGCAGTATGCCTATGCAATCTGGATTTAACATCTTAAAACGTCGCAACCTGTGTAACTCCCTACTATCCTCCCTGGCATTTCACATCTATAGAGTTTTTCCACCAGGACAAGAAATTTGCCAAAAAATTTGGAAAATTTCTAATAAATTTTTATGGAGTATCAAGAAACCTGATGGCAGTTTAGCATTCAGATACAAGATAGCTTCACACAGGATAGAGCTAGATTTGGTTAATGGTGGGCTAAAACTGCTGCGACCAGAACAACAGTCCTTTTCTATTTTTATTAACAGTTTCATGAATTGCCTCAAATACTCTGCCATACACAAAGATACCACAATTGGAATTTTATTTGCACATAAACATTTACCTATCTCCTCCCTGCTAAAAAACTTTAGTTACCAAACCTTATTAAAACATTTGAGTATATTTAAAGCAATTTACCCCTGTAATGGTGGAGAATATTTTGAAAAGGCAATTGCATATTTCCACGACATTGAAACAAATAAAAAAACATTTTTTCATTCCCCAATTTTAACTTCACACTTTTCAAATATTTCAACTCCTTTCAATAAAAAAGATGTAAATATCTTAGAAAAGGCCAACAAAATAACCATTGCATCAATTCTTGAGACTCGCGAAATTAACAACAAAACTATTTTTTTGCCCCAACTTAAAGCCGATCTATTTCAAACAATCCCTGACCTAGCTCTAATAAATAAGTTGAACGAAGTTGTCAAAGCTGCCAGATCATTGGTACCACTTACAAGCTTTGAAAAAAAACACATCCGGAAATTGAACAAACCTTTGAGTGCCATCCATAACGAGAACAAGAGTATCTACTCTCTATTCTTCAAACAAATAAACAGAGAGAAAATTTGCCAACAACACCCTGCGCTCAAAACAAGAATAAGAGATAATCTATTTGTACCTGACCAAGAACTGTTGACGAAAAGCTTTATAAAAATCATCAACCTACCTATCTTGTTACATTATAAAAATTTTTTTATTGAGCAAATCAGCCGTACTTTAATAAGTAAAAATAAACTTTTCAAATTTAAATTATCCAGCACAAACTTATGTTTAAAATGTAATACAGAAAGCACAACTGAACACGAAATTTTTGAATGCCTGTTTCCAAAATTTTTTAGCCATAAACTTGCACTGTTTCTTGACGTTAAATATAATGAAAGCAGGCCAGAATTTATATTTCTTAAAGATACATTTTATCTGTATAATATGTACTATGAAGATTTTTCAACCAATGAGTATATTCAATTATCACACCTTATATTAGCTGCTAAAGATAGATCAATGAAAATCAGTAAAGAAGAAAAATTTTTAAATTGGAATGAAAATAATTTGTTTGCACACTCTCTGTTAGTAACTCAATTTACCTTTAAACTTCTTGAGAAAGCAGGCCTAGAAAACGATCTCATATCCAATTTTTCAAATTTCCTAACTGCATAAGTCATAATATTATATTATTAAAATTACCATTTGTAAAACTATCTTATTAACTTAACCCAAAATCTATAACCTTACTATTAATTTTTTCTTGTATATTGTTTCAAAATGAAATAAATATTTTAAAAAAAAAAAAAAAAAAAAAAAAAATTAAGAAATTACTGTAATTACACTCCACTTTTTACCCAGGGACAAATTTGTTCTAATATTTGTTTCTTACGTCAGGAGGAAAAAAAGTGGAGAGTAATATCCCTTGAGTTGTTAGTGAAACACTAATATGCATCCCCTCTCCTATTTGTATATTATCATAGGTTCTAAAAACAGAGCTAAAAAGGGATAAGTTCGTTAAAGTATGGTTCATAAAATCCGCATTGGTTCTTGACAATTTTTTTTTCAAAAGGGAGGGTTACTTGTTTTACTGGTGAAAATGTGGGATAATGCAAAGTCCAAGTTTATTTTGTGCTCAATTTCATAAAGGCAATATTTTCTCGAATGCGCTAAAAGTCATAAACTAAAAAAGGTAGAATAAGTCTTAACTTTTATATTGTCTTTTTTTAGAAGTACCATGTATGCTTAATGCTTCTGTTTTGAAGACAATACAATAAATGTTATGTTTTATGAATTTAAACCTATTAAAACATCATAACATAAAAAAAAAACAAGGAAAATAAGAGCCATAAGTAGCTCAATGATTTAGATAGCAATGCAGATTTTTAAAAGTTAGGAGCAACAAATTGTTCTGAACATAATCATTTACGTAACTATAAATTTAAAGACAGTCGGACAAATTCAAGCTATGGGTTAGCTTTACTTCTAAAAAAGACACTAAGATGGGGTTAAAAAAAAGTTTAAGAGAGATACATTATACAATATTACATCTCTCCACTATTTAATTTGATAAATGATTCTAACAAAGTTGTGTCTCTACATCTGTACACAAATGTATGCCATGGAATTTTGTTAGTTTTGCCAGGATATTGGGTACTCTCTGGGTTTAATTGATGTTATGTCTTTGTTGGGAGGAGGTATTTACACTAGAGTAGTCAGGGAGGGAGGGGATATTGGACTGTAAGTTACTCTGGTACCTAAAGTTTTGAAACTTTGGATATGTTTATTGAATTTTGATTGGTTCGATCCAAACTAGTCCATTTTTTTAACCAATAATTTTACTTTTAGGAAAGGGTAGCTTTGTTGAGCAGTGTTTGGTATAAATATTAATTTGTTATCCATTGTCTTATCCCTTAAGATTCCTGCTAGAAGCTGTATAGTGTATATATCAGAAGTATATAGGTGACAATATTAAAGTAAGAATAGATTTTGTGTCTATTTCATTATCTCGTTTGTTTTTAATTTTAACTTTTTAGAACACAGGCCTTGATTGACATGGTAAAGACGAAAGACCCTCCTGCACCTTAAATTAAACTTTTCAAAAAAAAAAGGTAATTTTTTGATGGGGTAGAGGGTAATTTATAAATAAAAATCTTAAATGACCCTTAGGTAACTACTCTATACTCAATGTATGTCCGCTGAATTCGAAATGGCTATGTGTCAATAAACATATCATTTAACCGTCTAAAATTGCCAATAACTTGCCAATTAATTACCATAATGCTGTACGCTAATAATGGACATAACTGTCCTGGTTTGAAAAAGCATTGACAATTCTAATATTGTATTATTCTCTGAGAGGCAAAACATTTAGAGAATCTGAATTGAAATTCTTGTCTTGATCTGTCTTTCTCTTCAGGGAAGGAGGGGACAGTGGACTGTAAATAACACTGGTACCCAAATTTTTATAATTAAATTGTCTTATTTGTTAGCTTGTAAACTTTGGTTACCTTTGTAAATATTGATTGGTTAGTTCAAGTTATAATTTTAATATTTGGAAGAAGTAATCTTATCTATAATAATTTGGTACGTACATGAATTTATTATCTTTTGTCTTATCCCTTGAGATCCCTGCTTTCTATCTCTCTGTCTCTATCTCTGTGATCACAATAATTCAAAGTACTTAAAGTAAACTAACAGAGAAAGAGATAGAGATAGAAAAAAATGTCAAATCACAAATTCTGAAAAATAATTATCCCACAAAAATTGAATTGTTTTCCTTTTCTTTGGCACAAATATTTGTCACAGCTTATTGATGCTGCGCTACTTGTGGACATGCCATAATTGTCCTTGTTATGAACGAGATTCCCTGTCCCCATAAACTAAGCATCTGACTATCTGTGGCCTAAATATCAATTAGACAACTCACATACATTACTGTATACAAGCATTAACTGGTTGCAGTTGTTTTAAAAAATACAATTGGCTGTTTTTCTGTTAAGGACAGAATCCCTCTTATTTTTAAGAAAGATAAAATAAAGAGAAGGTCATTTATTTTGTTTTATTCTTAAGGTCACGTTAGCTCAGTTCACTTAAAAAAGATTTGATTTATCTTGGAAGGGATAATGTACCCTCCCCAAAATGGTTTGAAAACTTACCTGTACCTTAAAGCACTTTTCGCGTAAAGAAACCTTATAGGTTCAGCGGTTAGTAAGATGTTTCGCTACACAAGCAAAGAGACAGACATCCTATTACTTTTATACATATAAAGGTGAACTTCTTAATGAATTAAATAAGCAGATGGATCAATAAAAATATCAATTTTCCCTTCCGTTATTAATGATTCTTAATTCCTTTGCTATTTATATTATAAACCCTTTCCTCTTTGTTTCTCCGAAGTTTCCGAGAGAAAGTATTTATATATTGTCTCCTACCCAGAGGTAAAGTTAGAAGTTAATCAGAAGAGTTATATCTTAGAAAATTGCAGAGCTGCATTTCATATAATTTTCATTAAAAAAATCTCCCCCCCCCCTCCCAAAAAAATGAAAAAAATATTTGAATTAATATGATCTAAAATTATATGAACTTATCATTATCTAAATATCTAATAACAATAGGAGACCATTTTCTATCCAAATTAATTTTGATTAACTTGAATATACCTTTACCCCTTGTTTCTTAACGCTTTTAAATACTTCTAAATAATACTTCCTCTGTGAGCGAATAATATAGATAATTTAAGACTTAGCCCCTGTAACTCTAAAGCCTTTGAAATGCCGACTCAAATATGAAAATTCAGCAGTTTGTCTTATTTAGAATACTTACAAATGGATGTAGAATGTATTTGTAGCTACAATTTAATAAGGAATTACGTTTGAAAAGAGAAAAAAAAATACTTTTTTATTAGAACTAAATTTTAGGTATATTACTTTTCAAAAAAAAGTATTTAATTAATTAAAACCAAAAGTATCAAAATAAAGGAAAAATAGAGATTGCATTATTTCTTTTTATTAATAACAAAAACATTTAATTTGATTCTTACTAAATGCATTTTAGAACTCAAGGAAGCTTTCATGATAATTTCAAAGATAGTTTATAATACAATTGAAAAATTGATATAAGACTAATTCATTTTGAGGCATATTATTTTTGTTCTGATAAAATATATAATGCTTTCCTTGACTTGAAGTTTTTCTGCGTATCATATGATATACATCTTTCCGCGGATAGTAAAATGAAAAACAATAAAATTGATTCCAGTTCTATTTGCCAAAAGGGCGACACTATAATACGATGTGATACATGATATTTCAGTATGGCTCAAAACAAGTTTAATAATACAAACATCCATAGTAAAATTATAAAAAAAAATATGATTGTTAAGTTTTGGTATACTTTTTTCATCCAATATTTAAATGATCTACTGTAACTCCTTTGATATAATCAAATAATTGCTTTTATTTTCAACATGAAAAGAATTGAGAACATTTTTTTGCTGCAAGTTTCCAGTTCTAGGAATTTTGGCATTGAAAATTGTAACCACCCCCTTATTATATTAGTAATCACTGTCGCTTTTTATACAGCGCAGCAACTTTATAATTGTTACTAGCGGTTACGCTCCTATAGGCCTCAAGGGGCACTTGACCCTCTCCTTTTAATCTTAGTTTTAAAAATAAAATATAAAAAAAAATTGGTGGGTTGGGTAATTAGTGGTACCAGCCCCTAAAAAAGTTATAAACCTTTCCAGGACCTATGAAAAGCTTCACTGTAATGGAGGATCATATTTGACCATCAATTAGCGAAATCCTTCGGTGAAATACAAAGATACACGGACATCCTGTTATTTTTTACTTTTTTAATTTTTCAATTCTTGTTCCATATAAAACTGCCTATATCTTAAAATTCTAATGAGGTTATAATTTAAAAAAAAATGAATTAAATAAACAATATCGCTAAAACGGCCCCTTTAGTCTAGTGTCGCAGTTTATTTTTAATGAAAGTTTTTATCATTAAACCTAAAACTATTTTTTTAAATCTGATTATTTACATGATATCATATATTTCAGTTTAGTTTAAATGCCAAATTAAATTTTCATTGAGATATAATAACATAAAGTTTAAAAACTGTACTTTAAAGTTTATATAATTAAATTTGAATCCATAAATAAGTGATAAGTAATTTAATCTAGGCCTAATTATAAGTGAAAGTCAAAAGTAACTCACATACATATACTATTTACGTATTAAAAATTCAAGTATTTATGCTATTTCAGCATAAATTCTAGTTATTTATGGAATTTGGAATGATCAAAATCTATGAGTCTGTTTTGAAAATAATCAATTTTTACATGATTTAGATTTTTAAATATTACTCTTGACAATACACTCTCGTAGGCACTCTGCTATTTTACGTGATTTTTTAAACACATTTTTAAAAATAGTTGGTAGATTTTTTGTTTAAAAGTGACGTTTTTCTTTGGGAGTCAAATTTGAATTAAACAATGTTTGACAACTATCAGACAATACTTTCAAATATCTAAATTTTGAATTCAAGAATAAAACTAATTAAGATATAAATTTAAATTTATTAATATCTTTGCATGGGCCAATTAAAAGAAAGCTTTGCCTACACTTAAAATAATTAATTCATGACAACCCCCATTAAAAAAATCTTTGAGGGAGATATGATTTTATTTTTAAAAGCACAGCTCTTCTATAATTAGGGTCTATACGTCCGTCCGTACTTAACAGATATCTCTTTTCGTAAATTTGAGCATGTTAGAATTGTCCTATTCATCTGATTTTTCATTCGTAGAACAACAAGGAGTAATATTATTAGCGAAGCATCTCTATAATAAAGACATAAAGATGTATTATTTCCTTGTATGTTAATCATAAATTAATTAAAAAGAATAATGTAAAGCATATCCTTTACAAATTTTACATTACGCTAAGTTTTACAAACATACACAATTTTAATATTTTTACTTAATATTGAAATTATAAGGTTACTGATACCTTAGAGTTTTTTATAATTATGGAGTTTTGTATTTTATTAAGAATCAAGTCACATGTGAGTTATATGAGACATTCGACATCTTACTTATACTGATTCTTTTAATATTAAGTTAGTAAAGGAAATTTAAATACAAAATAAATACCAAAAGGTCTTGCATCAAAATTGGACAATTTTTGACATTATGCTCCGTTTTTTTGTGTCCATTGCATTTTTTTCTACAGTCTATGGAGTAGATCTACTACCCTAACATAGTAAAACCTAAATAAAATGTAAAGGGGACATGGTTTCGAACCGTTAACGTCAATGTAACTTAACTTCAACTTATTGCAAGTTGAAATTAGAAATACCCAGGACACACAGACAGACAATAAATGGATACAGTTACTTTCAGAGTAGCTTCGCTTCTAAAAAATGTATGTATATTGTATATCGTCGATTAAAGGTAATTAATTAGTTTAGTAGAAATCAATTAAATAGTCGGGGGATTTATTTATGTCACTAAGTAATTAATCTAAATGGTATTTTTTCTCAGAATATTGTTTAGAAATGTCAGGGGTTTTAAGGGATAAGACAAATAACATAAATTTATAAATATGACAATAACACCAAAAATTTTGAAAACTATTAGTTAGAGCCAACCAATCAAGATCTAATAAAAGTACCCAAAGTTCTTCAGCTAATGTATAAAAGAGAAAGTGTTTATAAAACTTTGGGTACAAGTGTAATTTACAATTATATCTTTTGAAACTTTAGTGTCAGTATAAGCTCATGAAATCCATTTGATGAAACATGAATACTGCTTCAAGAATATTCCATATTGTCAAAGAAATCATCAGCAAGGTTTAAAACTAAAAGGGCCATTCTAAAATGCCTTAATTGACAAAAATATCTGTTACTGACAGAAACATCATAAATGTAGAAAAAAATACCTTTCGAATAGTAAATAAACCATTATCAAATCACTTCTATTTTTCCTTTAATTAAAATATCCCAAGGGGGTTGAGGGGAAACCCTCTGGGAGTTCTGCGCGCTAATTAATACAGAGAAACCAAGAGGAAAATTATGGCTCCGAATCCGATTCATTTAAGCTGGATTAAAACCAGTTTTTCCCCTAATTTAACCTGATGGATCGTATCGTACTTTAGAGCATTTTCCACGTAGAATAAAATAAAACTAAATTACTCCTATAATTTTTCATTTCATTATCCTCGGAAACTGTCTATAATACGGTGAGATAAATAACTATTCTTCTCTTATTAGACATTCAGTGATTTATTGACAAAAATCTACCTTCAAATTCAATAAACTTTGTTTAAATATAACAATTTTAATTGTATATCAGTAATCAATTAAAACATCTAATTTAAGAAATATAAAACAAACAAAATTGAAAATGGTTAATTAAAATAAGTTTCTTTGATATCAAATTCTAAAAAAATCTCAAAATGACTTAAAATGGAAGCTTAACTTTGGGGTTATGAACTCTAAATGATGGATTGGGGTTTAAAACAATGGGAAATTCAATCAAATATTTGTAATAAATTTCTATTCACTGTTCAAATATAAATTTTCATGGCTGTTGCTCAAAAGTTAAAAGTTGATCAAAGCTTAAAAATTTTATAAAATATGATAATTAAACTCTTGTTTTTTTTCTTTATAATTATTAAGTAGTAACCTCACAAAGCTAGGTAAACATATCCTATTATTTGTTTTAAAAAAACTACAAAAGACGCTAATTTTAAAAAACATTTAAACAATAAATTCACTTTTGAAAACTAAAGTTTTCTTTAAAATAATAAACCATTTTTAATTTCCTTTAATTTTCATAATAAAATAATTTTTAAAAACTTACCAAATCAAATAATCATTAACCAGCACTGATTTTTTTTATTATTATATATCGAAATATATATATATTTGTTTGAAATAATTGAACTAGATTTCACTTTTGTTTTAAGAATGTCCTCCTGTCACGTCTAAAGATTGTTAAGAACTTAGCGCCGAAATACGACAAGTTTAGAATCTTTAGAATTATTCTTCCCCATTCCCCGCATACAATATTTCTCCCTTTTTTCTTTCCATAATTTCCCTTTCTTCAATGAGAAATAGTAAAATTCTCCTCCTCAGTCTCTCTCTTCTCTTTTTTAATTAAGCCTTTACACTTTTTAAATTCCCCCCTTGGTGCTTAAAATTTCCCCCCCAAATTCCCCCCGGTAACATTTATTGAAGCCCGGTAAGTGATGGTGCAGTGAAACCGCAAGTGAGCTCATATTACGCGGGTAAAAATTTCGGCGGAATGCGGTGCTCACCCCCCCCCCCCTCCCCTTTACATTTGCATAACCCTCTCACTCTCCATTTGAGTTGTTGTTTGTGTATTCCATCTATGTACGTGTATTAGAGTGTTTCAATAATTTTTTAAAGATCTAAAACAAACAGGTCAAGAATTCTTTAGTTGTTTTATATAGTTTAACTTTTTATTTAATATTAAGATTATAGGCATTTTTTAAACATTTAAACAGAATTTTAAAAAAAATTTAATTTTTAATTGAATTAGTAGTTTTTTTCAGCTAGGGTTTATTCAGACTAGGTATAAAAATGATGTCAAATAATTGCTAGGTATTATATCAAAATATATAAGTACAATTCATAATGTAACAATATAATATATTATTAGCTATATCATAAAGTCAGCTAAACTACTGTTTTCCTGTCATATAGATAGCGTAAAATATTGTCAAAATGATTATTTGGAAAAATCCACTTGTTTGTAAAGCCAAATAGAATATCAACAGTTTTTACAGTGCAAACTAAGACAACCTGCATTGCCTGTAGTGAAAACTGAATCTACCATTGCATATCAGTTGTTTTTGGAGAATTTTTTTCTAGGTAAACATGAAACAAACTGTACCAACTAAACCCATTGAGCTGAGAAAATATCCAAAACTTTTACTGTTACACTTGTTGAGCACTTAAACCCCCTATTATTTTTAGAAAATTCTAAAATTTGGCGTTTTAATGATCAAAAGCACTTTAAGGAAAATCACCGATTAAAATTGCGTTTGTTGTTCTACCTCAAAATCGTGGCAATATTTTTATCTTTTAAAAATCGAAAATTAAAATTTTTTGAGACCCTCTAACTTGTATATCTATCTATGTATGTATTGTATGTAAAGCTAGATGTGTGTGGGGGTAATGTAGTTGCAATATCTCCGTAAATTTTACAAATTCTCGTCGTGGGAATCGCCGGCACATTGCTCTCTTGTCTACGGACGATCTTCAGCAGAATAAAAAAGTAAAACACCATGAAAATATTTATTTATTTTTAGCTTAAAAGTTTTTTCAAATACGCAACAAACTCTTAAATTTTTATGTGTTTTCAAAGCAAAATTAACAAAAGTAAAATATCAACATTGTTATGACTTTTTTTCAAATATCGTCAAAATCATTGAATATCTATTTAAAGTACTTTATAGGAAACTAGTTGTTCGCCTCTGGGGTCTAGGGGATATCGGTGGAGGTCAAGAAAATATCATAAAACCACCCTAAGATATTTATGAAGCTTCTCTGAAAACTCATTCGGAACATCAATAATCGAAATCTTAATCTTCAGACAAAAAAAACCTTACTACGGATATTTAATTTTATGCGAGTTTAATTTTTTTGTATATTTTATCCAAAGTTAATGTAACTTTTAGCTTCTCTATTTCAAAACCTACAGTTGAAGTTTCTCAAAAATTAAGAATTGTCAAAAATCTTTTAGTCACTAAATAGTTAATGCTTTTAGGTTTCGTGATTTTTCTGATGGAAGATACCAGGGCTCGGCAGCTGCAGCCAACATCAGCCGCGCTAATAATTGTGGCTGTTTCTGAGGTTGGCTGAGGCTGATAGTGACTGGAAGAAACTTCTGATCAAAAAGTATCCAGTTACAACTTACTCGGACAGTCAGAATATTATCTTCAATAGGAAACGATACATAATTTTTCCGTATGGCTTAGAATCGTTTCTAATTGAGCGAATTATAATTGGTTTGTAGGACATACTGGAAATAGATAATATCAATTTATTCAAAGAAAAAAAGTTTTAAGAAATCTTTGGGTTTTGAAAATTGTTGATTTAAAAGACAAACAAAAACTCTGACCAAGAATATTTGGAATCATTTAATTCAATTCTTACCAACAAAATCATACTTTACATCAAACCTTTTTTCTCACCCGCGCCCTTTTTTAATCAACATTTTATTTATTGATAGCTGAAAACCTTCTCATGTCCAATATGAAGCTACTTTGATAATTACAGACTCATCAGAACAGATGTTTGCTAGATCTTATAGGAAAATGCAATGGATTTTTTAATTTATATTTGAATATTATCAGAAAATTGCCTGCAATACGATACAATAAATGATTTTTCAGTATGGCTAAGAACTAGTTTTAATCTAGCGGACAATATTAGGTTTCGAAGTCATACTGGAAAATTTTAAAAGAGGTTAAAATGGAAGAAGTGGGATTTTGATATTTAATAAATAAAAATATTTTTGGTTGGAAAAAGTTTTTTTTTATAAAATTTCTGATTGAGAAAGGTAATTCTTTGCACAGTTCGCACTTCTTAAAATTCTAAAATTGTAAGTAGCCCCAGGAGCCTAAAGGGATAAGACAATGGCCGATAAATTAATGTAAAACTCCATCGATGATACATAAAATTATCAATACAGTAGATTACAATTTGTTGTTGAAACACTTGGATACATAACCTATTAAACCAACCAATCAAAACTTAATTAAAGGCAGCTTTCCGCGTATATTAAAATGAAAATCTAATATTATATTGATATAAAGATTTAAACCGGTGTTTTCAGTTTGGCTTCGAAACCGATTATTATTTATTGGATTAGAATGGTTCTTAGGCATACTGAACGATCATGTATAGCATCATATTACAGCCACACAAATCATAAGATTTATACCAGTAATGTTAGCAAAAGCTGGTTTTAACCTTATATTTTTTATTGTATATCCGTGGAAAGCTGTCTATAATGCGATAAATAACTATTCTGCAACGTTGTTCTAATAACGTTAAAGGCTTATTTTCGTATAAATGGGCTGCTAAAAATTAAGCTACCTACATTTTTTTTTCACATATCCCAAAATTGTCTGAACCAAAGGAAAGCTACACAAAAAAGCAACATTTATAACATTCTAGCAATTCTTAAGATCTTTTGTAAAACATCCAACACACTTATTTTGTTCAACGATTATCTATATATTAGTAAATTTTCTTTGTAATGCAATCATGAACGTTTGATTTTGGTGATTATTTCATGATCGTTACCTAAAAATGCTGAAAACTGTAAAGAATATATTAACCATAGGTTGATTCTTAAAAAAAGAATCGTCAAATATGCCATACCACTAAATTATATTTTCATGATTCTTTTTGTACTTTCCCCTACAGTGGTAATCGAGCAAACCTTGAATATTTTCAAAAATTGTAAATAAAAGAGGGTGGATTACTTTTTTCCTTTGCCTATGCCTAACCCCTGCGGTGCTATATTCCTAAAGGGATACCTAGTGCCCACAATTACCTAATCTAACCTAACCTAAAGTACAAACAAACGTAAAGCAGCACTTGATATACGACGTCCCAAAAAGTTTTCTTTTAAAATTTTAAAGAGTTATTAGCGTAAGATATGCTATTATATTAATAAAATTTTGAAGATTTTTAAAAGCGAAGCTTTTCTATAATTAGGGTCGGTCCGTCCGTCCGTCCGTACGTCCGTCCGTCCGACTTACGTCCGTCCGTCCGAGATAGATAGCTTTTATTCGTTAATTTAGGCATGTTAGAATTGTCCTATCGATTTCAAACTTTGCATGATGATTCCTGTAGTAGTTAGGTACGATTTAGAAAGCGTAGCAACTCTATAATCATTACCAGAATGTCCGTACGTCCATTTTAAACATGATGATTTTTTTACTTTTTTAAGAACAAATTTTTATGTTATCTAATCATCCGATTTACCTGATTTTTGGTATATTGATTCCTGGGACATCAAAGTATAATGTTATAAGCGCAGCAACTCTATAATCAAGTCCTAAAAATGTAAGTATGTCCATAAACATTATTCTGTATTAAGCAGTTTTTCAACAATTTTACTTACAACTTTGCTTCGACTCTTGTACATTTATATTCTGATTATTCAGTTCTTACACTATAAGAGTATTAATGTCCGTTTGTCCTACCGTTTCAGTGCTTCGCTTTTATGGATGTTGTCATCCTTGTTTTTATAAAAATATAAGGTTTGACAAAATAATACGTAAATTTGTTGCAAAACTTCTTAAATACAGAATTCTGTTTAAGGACATACTGACATTTTTAATACTTGATTATAGAAATGCTTCGCTCTTAATATTGTACCTTATTGTAATAGGAATCAGTAATCAAAAAATCAGATCAATCGGATGATTTTATCACATAAAAAATTGCTATTAAAAAAGTAAAAAAATCAACATGTTTAAAATGGACGTACGGACATTCTGGTAACGATTATAGAGTTGCTACGCTTTCTAAATCGTACCTAACTACTACAGGAATCACCATGCAAAGTTTGAAATCGATAGGACAATTCTAACATGCCTAAATTAACGAATAAAAGCTAACTATCTCGGACGGACGGACGGACGTACGGACCGACCCTAATTATAGAAAAGCTTCGCTTTTAAAAACGTCGATTTTCTATATTTAAGTTTGTCCAGAACGGATAGCTTTTTTTGTTATTTAGGCATGTTAGAAACTATTGTTTTCAAACTTTGCATGATGTGAATCTTTTATAAACGACCAAGCTAATATTGCTTGATTCACTTCTACAAGAGACTGAAGAGGGTGCAATGTCCACCGAAATATATTTCAATAAATAGCTGGGAAGTATCAAAGACTTTTTCACTCAGTGAATTTACCTTTTATACTTCCCATAAAAATTTACGTCATACTGGCCTACCATTGGTCAAATAAAATGTATACTGGACTGCCATTGGTAATTTAGTCTGTGTATTGATCTATCATTGGTCATTTGTATTGTATGACGTCAATTTTTTATAGGCACCATAAAAAAACTTCGCATGATGTCCATAAAAATCACCCGGTAGGTATTTATTTAAGTAATTTTTGGAAAGATTTTTTTGTTCATACTTCTATGTTGAATGTTTAATGCATTCTTACTCTTTATCTGTCAATGTTTGTTTGTATGACTATCTAACATTATGACGCTTTGCTTTGATGGATGTCGTCATCCTTGTTTTTTTTAAACTGAAATAGCGATTGTTTGATTATATTTTTTAAGAACCCACCTGTAAGGTATTAACAAAATGCTTTTCACTAAAATTGTAACAATGCGACCATTTAACAGTTGCACATCGACTCTATAACTATGTTGATGTTTGGAATGATGATTCCTGATACGGTTAGGTGATACATTAAAGCACTGCACTAAATAATAGGCACAATTCACTATCATGCAAACCTATGACTTGCTGATATAGGTCTTACAATCAAAAGGGTCGTTTGTCTGCAATAGATAAAGTCTTTGGATTACGTTGATATAATTAAATCATCCCTAGATATGTTAATCTTTATATCTAAACAGCGTTGCAATATAATTGTATTGATTTGTTGAAGCTTCAACTAAATGCATGTTGTCATCCTTGTTATGAAAAGATGTTGAGACGTATGTTAATACATTTCAAACTTATTAGCACGAAAACATCATGGGTTACGAAAAACCCAGGAGGGAAGGGCACATTGGACTGTAAATTATACTGGTACCTAAAGTTTTCTAAACGTGCCCTATCATTCGTTTGCATAAATCTCTGGGTACTTTTATTAAATCTCAATGGTCAGTTTAAAATAGCAGTGTCCAAACTTACTAACCAAAAATTCTAATAAACAGATTGGGTAATTTTGGTTATTATCATTGAGGATGCACATCAATTTATTGTTCATTGTTTTATCCCCTAACACCCTACAGCATCATACTTAAGACGTTAAAAATAGCCTGTACTACAATTGCGTTAGGTTGTTCATATTAAAGGTAATTTGAAGGGCTATGATTTTACGCTTAAAATATATCACCATAAACAAAGGCTGTGAATAAAAAAAATGGTTGTCTTACTTTTACCTACGTGGAGATTTTGGTAATTTTGTGTCCGCATAAATTTTGACAAGATCAGTGAACAATACGCTTTTTTATACGCCTAGGGATACTTAATAACAAGGACATAGAATAACATTGGAAAATGAAGCGCAGCAACATTTAAGGGTCCTTTTTAAAGTGGGAAGAATGAACTATAAATATAGAAATTTGGATAATTTTATGAACGAATCAGATATCCAATTATATAAAAATAAACAAGGATGACAACATCCATAAGTAGCGAAGCACAAAAAATCGTAGATGGGAATACGAACAGGTAGATTTAAAAGGTTTTTACTAAAATCAAGAATAGATTTATTGGATAAGATAAATATGAAACCTTGTTTTATTTTGTATAATGACGATGGTCAAAGTAAATTATATTAAAGATGCTCATAACAATGGGAAAAATTATTTTGATACTGATATCCCATAAAAGTTTGAAAATTGGATCAAAATAAACAAAGATCTTGGGAAATATGTAAAACATATAAAAATAGCCAAAAACCTGATAAAAGGCAGTCTGGCCGCCATGGTTGTTTTCTTGAAACGACAAAAAAATCCTTAAAAACTTTAAAAATTTGGAAAATCGGACCATATACACTGAAGATATGGAAAAAAGTGTTAAATATATTTATAAATAGCCTAAAACCTGCCAAAAAGGCAGTCTGGCCGTCATGGTTATTTCCTTTAAAGAAGGGAAATTTAATTTTGATATCTACAACTGAAAAAATTTGAAAATCGGACTATAAACACTGAAGATATGGAGAAAAATGTTAAAAATATAAAAAAACAGCCTAAAACCTGCTGAAAAGGCAGTCTGGCCATCATGGTTGTCTTCTTTAAAAAGACGGGAAATTTAATTTTGATATCTATAACTGAAAAAATTTTGAAAATCGGACCATAAACACTGAAGATATGGAGAAAAATGTGAAAAATATAAAAATAGCCTAAAACCTGCTAAAAAGGCAGTCTGGCCTTCATGATTGTTTCTTTAAATGACAGGAAATTTAATTTTGATATCTGTAACTGAAAAAATTTTGAAAATCGGACCATAAACACTGAAGATATGGAGAGATTGTGAAAAATATAAAAATAGCCTAAAACCTGCTAAAAATCGGTCCAACCGCAAATGATGTTTTATAGTCAATTGTGCTCCTTAATAATGGGAA
The DNA here is from genome assembly GCF_053477335.1 of Acartia tonsa. NCBI lineage: Eukaryota > Metazoa > Arthropoda > Copepoda > Calanoida > Acartiidae > Acartia > Acartia tonsa. The sequence goes on along the minus strand of NC_137264.1, from coordinate 33,367,864 downwards.
TGTTGTCAAAAAATTTCAGCATTCTATCTTTTATAGGAGCTGAGTAAATCCCATTTCCCCCATAGCGTTACGGACTGACTGACTGACTGACGGACTGACTGACGGACTGACTGACGGACAAAGTGAATTATAGAGTAGCTTCGCTACTAAAAAAATCAAGCTAATATAAAAAATTCTGACATGCTTAAATTCACTGCCTTTATTCACTATCCGTTATGACAAAAATACAAAAAAAAACATGAGCAAAAAAAGGAAAAAGGTTGTATCAAATATGTATCTTGAACTTATGTTTTTTATTTTTTTTTAATAATAATTATCCAAATTAAAGACAAAAACCAAAGCATTGTAAGTAATAGTATGCCCAAGAAGGAGCAGGCTTCAAATATATTTTCGGTCTTTACACTCACTATTCTCTCCCTATAATATTAGCTCCGATGGGTCTTTCAGCTTGGGGAGTTGGAGGGACTTAAGTCCACTTTCAATTTTATTTTTATAACGAAAATGTAAATAAGGGGGGGGGGGGATGGAAATTGAAGGGCGATTTCTATTGGGAGGGGGGATGTGCCCTCCTCCTAAAAAGTTGAATTATCCCAGGACCAATAAGAAGCTTTATTTTTATTAAGAGATATGTATATCATAAAGCAGTAAGACTGACAGACTGAAAGATTGACAAACAGACTGACGAAAAGACGTATCTACAACATAAAGTTTTACGGACAGACATATAGGTGAACAGACAGATAGATGGACAGAAGGACATTGAATAGATTGATAAACTGACCGAAGGACAGACGGTCAGTCAAATAGAAGGGGCTATAAAATTTACATCCCATCCCTTGCTGCCAACACTGTAGGTATGGAAAATACAACTTGAGAAGCGCAGCTACTTGTTTTTGCCCACCTATCATACACGGAATCTTCCAATGAGATAATAAATTTCATTTGAAAATGACCTGCTGCTGGGTGCTGTCTTTCTTTTTGGGGTAAATAGTTTTTTAAAACATTATAATTTTGTCATAGATAATTGCCCCCTCAAAAAAAATAATAGTGAAACTCCTGATTTTTATCAGATACGCGGGTGTTTTTTTTTAAATTGTCAAACTTAAAGATGAAATTATTATAAGGTTTAAAAACTATTTTAGGATTGCAGTTAAACCAAAATCTTTGAGTTCTTTCTGTATTACATACATGCAATATAATCATGGATATAAGGTAGGCAAAGACTTTTTTATTTTGAAAGTGGGAAATACCCCTCAACCCTCCTCCATCCCTTGGATGTTCCTGGCGAAAGAACAAACGCACTTTCATTAACCCTTACAGATCGGGCCCCCATTCCCACCTTAATAGATCGGGGGGGGGGGGTCATATTGACCCCCCCCTCTATCTCGGCTCCTGTTACAGATAAAGACGTAAAATTTTTTTCTGGTGGTTCATGTGTATTTTTAGAGAAAATTACTTTTTCTAGTCATAGCGGCCAGACCGCTCCTTAGCCGCTTTTTAGCGGCCAGCCGCTAAATATTAAAACAGCTGTAGAGCGGCCAATTTTGCAGCTAGGATGACCAAATTTTAAGACGAACTTTTATTTTTCATAACAAAAAAATTACTCTTTCTGATCATCGCCGAAAAACGGCAAATAACGGAAACCGCCATTTTCGGCGGTTACGGCGGTAAAACGGCGGTTGGCGGCGCCAATTATCATTTTATCTGTTTATTGTTGCTCAAGGATTTACCAAAAAAAATTTTAGGTTTCTAGCTGTAATAGAAGCCACGATATTCATGATATATGTCTGTAGTAAAAGCCGGACAAAAATCGGTCATAAAGTCGGTCAGGGAGCGGTAAAACGGTCATAACACCACTTTTCTCAGAAGGTCATTGATATCTAAGTATTCACCAAAAAAAAATTAGGTTTCTACCTTATACACAAAGGTCATGTTGTAGAAATTAAGATTTATTTAGAAATTTTTTCTAAATTTGGTGCCACCTAACCGACTTTGACCGGACGCCACGACCGACACAGACCAGATATCCTTATAAGATCAACTCTTGCCGACGTATAATTACTAAACTTAAAAAGTCATGAAGTCACAACTCTCTATCTTACCTACAAAAAAAATGACATTGAAAAAACTAGAGGGGGGGGGTCAATATGACCCCCCCCCCCCCGATCTGTAAGGGTTAATATTTGAATGTTTTCTAATGAAATAAATTTGAATAATTGGATTGGTTATTTTTCGTTTCTTTTTTTACACTAGGTCATGTTAGGTTTGGTTATATTTGGTACTGGGTGGCCCTGAAGGGTTAGGGTACCGCTGGTTAGGGACCCCACCAGGGGTTATGAATAAGAAAAAAATACCAATTTCTAACTTTTAATTTATCAATGGCTTATCCCTCTCTGAATGTAATATTATCCAATACATACAGACAAACCTTAATGACATAATAACTTCGCTTGAAAAAATGCTAATTTTCAAATCAACCGACTTCTAGAAAAAATGGAAGATAGGCACAGTGAGCTAATTCGCCAGTTCATACCAGGAGTAAAATACCTAGCTCGAAAACAAACTCCTAACCCCCATTTTAACAAAAAGTTCAAAACAGGGGAATAGTTTGTGTCTTTACCCTTTTCTCCTGTTAGGCTACCTTGGACTTATATAATAAAATAACTTTTTTTTCATAAGGGGGTTTGGTTTCTTTGCATGACAAGGCCGGCAATATGAAGGAAACCTTTATATATCAGTAAAATTATTTTTTAATCCATCAAATGTAAAGCAAACATTATAAAGCTAAATCCTATCAAATTTCCTGGGCTATGTAGACATAACCTTACATATATAAACAATAATATGTAAGACAAAAGAAAACCGAAACTCTTAGTATAGCCTGTAAATTAGGATTTGATCCATAGAGTCAACATGAAAAAATTGATAAAACATGTCAACATGACGATAACAGTTTCCAGATTCAACAGATTATATAATTGAGGCAAAACTGAAATATCATTATTGTTAATCCTACTTGATCTTAATCCTGTTACTTTTATATAAACCTCAAAGTATGTATTTTCACTAATAAATCTTATAAATGTTTATGGAAAACCACCATAAAGGATTATTACAGATAATAAAACAAGGACATTTAAGACCATTAGTAGCGCAGATTTGTAATTTTATATTTTTTCTGGAAAAAACTGCAGAACTCAATATTGTTTTGTGTATAACTTATCTATAACTAAACTAACAGGGTGTCTACTCTACTGTCTGTTGTATCTTGTAAAATGCTGGACAAATCATTTAAGAATTTTAGAGAAGTTTTACCTTGGTGCAGGGAAGATTTAAGGATATTATTGTACAACCCCATTTTAAAATATATTTTTTTTTTTAAATGAAGCTGTAGAACCAATCAACCAGTTCAAGCGCGGAATCTAGTAATGTAAAAAAGAAAAATTTGCATGCAGGAACTAGAGGAAGCCACTTAGAACCAGGTATAAGGTATAACCAACAAGTGAAATAAATCTTAAATAATATTTGGGGGACAAATGTAGAGGTCATTAATTTTACTATATGTTGCCCCCCAACAACAGCTGACAACCACATATAGGTTTTGTGATTTTTTCCGAATTAATTTGATTATTGATATAAGCTGACTATAACCTAAAATGTCCTTAATACAGATGTAGATAAAGAGAGATTGCACTTGTCTGCAATGTATGAAAACAACATACTTTTATTAAGAAAAGTACACATAAATTGACACCCTTGTTATAGAGAAGCTGCATTACTCTAAAAGGATCAATTTTACATATTAGTATATTATCTCAAGAGGGAAATTATAAGCTGGATTAACTTTGACATAGATACTATTGCCAGCCAAAATATTATGCTAGAACATCAGTTAAATTGACACAAACATTGATAACTAATTAACACGGACAGTTATATTAATAATTTTAGCAGTGCAGCTATAACAAACAAAAAACAAAATAATATACTTTTAAAACCCATAAAAGCAATTGGCGTTTTTAAAATTTTATGATGAATAATTGTAGCTGTAACCAAAAATTGAATTTGTAAGACAATCTTTTATTTTCCCCCCAAATATCATTTAGATGTTGGATGTTTTTAACTATTTAATAAATTTAATATTGGAATTGAATTTTTTAAATCACTTAAAAATATAGAGTTCTACTAATTTTTTAACAGAAAAATAAACCCTAGCTATAGAGTAGCTGTACTACTAAAATTCTTGACTAAGTTGCTTTATGTAGATTAAATGAATAAATTAAAGAGTAAATAACAAAAGAATATTTACTAAATTTTTAAGGATTAAAAGAGACCTGCCAAATATCTGCAAATCCAAAAACGTAGAAACTTTTCAAAACGGCACAAATAATTTCTTTAAAGATTTTTTCGCACTTGTTTACGTTTTTGCTCTTTGTTATGCAGTTATTTTCTGCCAGTTGCTGGCGAAAACGTTTTCATATGTTGTGTGTGTGTGTGTGTGTGTGTATACTTGCCTTTTGCAACATTGAGTTGCTCAACCAATTTACCTGTCAAACCGATTCTGTATATTTTTATACATTTAATTAAAAGGAGAAATTTAAAATTACCCTCAACATAATGGATTAAATAGAATTTCAGGCATTTTGAAATAAAATGTTAATTTATTCGCTTTATAAACGGTTTAAGTTGCAAAATTTTTTTTTTTAGGATCGATCTTATACAATATATTAAATTGATGAAAAAAATATTTCAATATCATCAATTTTGGATACATGTAAAGTAGTCGGATTTTTGGTTGTTTGTCCGTTAAAGCTCCGGAAAATAAAGCTTTGAATGTATGACTTCCACTTTTTTATACCCTAAGGTTTCACACCCCCTGGTGCACGCCACTGAATTAAAAATTAGCTCTATGAAAGGAAGGTTTAGAAATAACTACCTGCGTATTTTTTTTTTTGGGGGGGGGGGGAGGGATGAAATACCCTCACCCTTGCAAAAAATAAACTGAAAACCTGAATATGAACAGTACCAAGTGGAAGAAAATTTGGTCCATTGCATTGGTTGTTGTAAACAAATACAAACATTTATCTCATTTAGTTTACTGAATCAACACTAAACAAAGACCTTTTTAAGCTTCAATGCAATTTTGTCATGCATAATTTTTTTGGGATAAGGCAATAAAAAACAAATTGATGTAAAATCCCAATGATGAAAAATATAATTATCTATAGAATAAAACCATCGATTGATTAATTATTTTGAGAAAAAAATATGCAACAGTTAATAATAGTTCCCCGTTATAATAAATTAATAAAACTTTGTAATTAATAGCCCAATGTACCCCCCCCCCCCCCCACTTCCCTGATACACTTTGCACTTACAAGGTTGCGTGATTATTTTCTATGATAAGAATGAGATAATGCAAATTGGATGTTTGTAGGGATCTTACGGGATAAGACAATGAACTGCAAATACGACTGTTGCCGAAAGATTTATAATTGCATTATGTTATTCTAAATAACCTTTGGTATTTTTAATTTGGGCTTTGCAACTTATCCACCGATATTTTAATCTACACAGGCCAGGGGTTAGTTTTGTTTGTCATAAATAGGGCAGTTAATCACTTTACATTGTCTTATCTCTTAAAATCCCTGAATGTTTGTGTGTGTGACTGTATATGTGTGTGTGTGTGACTATATGTGTGTGTGTGTGTCTACAACCCTTTTTTTCGCTAATTGGAAAGTGTATAGTATAGAGTGTCGTTTCTATTAAAACCAGGGCTCGTCATTCGCAGTTACACAGGAAGTACGGCCAGGATGCGACCTTTTTACTTACTTGTACTGCTAATTTTTTGGGGGTATAGGTAACTTTTACGACTGGCAAAATTGTTTAGAACTGGGAATATGACAAAATTATACGACACAGTTTTGTTTTCAAATTCACAGCCTAATTGAGCTTCATGAGTGTTAAAATGACAATGAAACTGTCTATATTATAATGACTAAAGATTTATAGTAAATTATACCTCATAATAAAATTTTTGAAAACATATTCAATGTTTGTCAAAAACGCAGTAATTTTATTTTTGGTAGTCGTACAAAATGGCAGCACCTTATTTAAAAAAAAGTCGCTGCTAGTTTGGTGGCTGCGGCAGCAATTAGTCTATTTTATGACGGTTGCAGCTAGATTATGATTGAGCAAAGGGCTGGTTTCGCGGTTTGTTTATAATTGCAGTCGCGGCTGCCGAGCCTTCAAATAAAACCAGCATTCAAATAAGTTTTACAACCCCTACATTTGCTTCTGGTTATAACCATTTGGAGAGAGAAGATCGAGAGAGAGTAAACTAGGACAATTAGGTCTGTAAGTAGCGCAGCACCAACAATTAATAAGGCATTATCCCTTAAAATGCGTTGTTGAGCACAAACAACCAACCACCCCTTATTTAAAAAAAATGATATGCTTTATTTTGTTTGCTATTTATTGCAAGTATAAACTCCGCAGTGTTAAGGCTAGAAAGAACTACTTCACATTATTTTATATTTATTTCAAAATAAGGGGGGATATATGTGCACAACGGGCATTTTGTGGAAAAGTACCAACAATACATAAAAATATTATTTGGTTGGAATACAAAAATGTAAATTATTTTATGATTTAATGTTTTAAAATTCTAGTATAAAAAATCTTATGTTTGAGATTCAATAGTATAGACTTGCGAACATACACTTTTTATAGTGTAGATGCGCTACTGTACTAAAATTAGAGAGAGAGAGAGAAATGCATTAACTTTTGTTTTAATCTGTTTGTCTCAAGAGAAAGAGAAAGACAATGAAATAGAGAGACTCTTGTCAGAGAGGAAGGGAACATTAGGCTGTAAGTTATATTGGACACGGTCTCTCATTTGTTGCCTTAGAAACTTTTGGGAACTTTTTTTAAAACTTGGTTGAACAATCAGTGTTCATATCTTTATTCTACAGAATGGACAATTTTGTTTATTATCATCGGGGATGTGAAACAATTTATTGTCAATTGTTGTTTCCATTAAGATACCTGAATACTTATACAGATACATTGTATAGAAATAGCAGGGAATGAGGATTTTCATAGATTTTTAAAACTAAAGTCCATTTTATAAGATATATAAATGTGTACTGTAAGATCACTTAAACAACCGATTCAGTTTTTTTTCTTAGGTTATTGGGATAACCCTTTCTTATCCCCTAGAGACTAGAAATGATGCAAATTAAGAACATGTAGTTTTTCTCTATTGGTCCTTCTAAAAATCCCTGAAAATGAGAAAGAGAGAGATATAGAGGGAGAGAAAGAGAGGGCTCGTTAAAATCCATTGCTAAAGCTAGATTTAGCTCTCTCTCTCTCTCTCTCTCTCTCTCTCTCTCTCTCTCTCTCTCTCTCTCTCTCTCTCTCTCTCTCTCTCTCTCTCTCTCTCTCTCTCTCTCTCTCTCTCTCTCTCTCTCTCTCTCTCTCTCTCTCTCTCTCTCTTCTATCTTTAGTGCAGAAGGTTCTGAAGTAATCTAGGAATCGGCCCAAAAAGAAAAATTATAGATGACAGTTGACTATGTTATTTACTAAGTATATTTGCGATAACTTTTATTTTATGAAATCTTCCAATTTATAACATGTACAAAATGGCCTGCTTAATTGCTTCAAGATCCATGTCAGATCTATATAGGAAATAAATGTCTATAAACGAGCTCAAGTTTTCCAAGGAATATTTGTTGAAAACTCATAGTGCTCCAATAATCCATAATAAACTCTCATTGCCCAGAACGATAAGACCCATTATCTTACTTTATTAAAAATAAATTCCTTTTTTTAATTTCATGTTGCTATTTACCTATATCAATGTATTTAATTTCTAATCATAAAAAAAGAAAATTTAGATTTATAATATAATAAATTTAAGAAAACTCTATTTTAAAAGAATTCGATTGTGGCGACACTTTGTGTGTTCAAATATTAAACTAAAATTGTAATCATCATCATTAACCCTTTGGTGATGGTAATGTAAAGAAAAAAATATAATTTAAAAAATCTTTTTAAAATCATTTAGATTATTAAATATTTACTTTCTTTTAGATAGTAATGCCGGGTGAGGAAAATAGATTTATTGAGAAATAGATATGCATATAGAAAACTAGCCAATAGGGAGATAATTATATCGAGCCAACTCTAGTTATCCATAACAAGATCTTTCAGAATCAATTAACTAATCTAAGATTTGTAATCTAGAAGTTGGGTAAAAGTTATTTGAAGTTGTTATTTGAATTAATGTCTAAACAGTTAGGTAAACAAAACTTAAGTTTGTTTTTGTAGTCAACCCAAAAAAATACTCGCTTGTTAAGTCCCTCATGCATGCCTCATGAATTGTTATAGCATAGTTCCTGGCTGTAATAAGATGTCCCCCTGAGGTTCCACCAATGAAGTTTAAACTCCAGAATCAGCAATGATACTGTATAAAGTTTTCCTTGTAATATTGACAAGTTATCTTGCTCAATATTGGTTCCTTGCTGACTTGATGTCTAAATAGTTTCTGTGTTATTGTTTGTTCCTGCTCATCATCATTGGAAACAGTTAGTTCAGTATTGTGGCTGCTTTTAAAGGTTTTGATGGGTTGTGGTTGCAGTTGAAATGATGGTGGTTGTGTGAAATTTTTGCCAGTGTCAGACACAAACTGCACCAGATTCTTGTTTACTCTGGCCTTTAAGGTATTCAGGTAAACATTGTAACCTGAAAGTATTGGGACAGGGTGGTTTTAGCTGTTCTGGGTAATGAGTTTGGATCTACTGCAGTTCATGGTAAAATATTGCTGGTAACGAATGCTTCCTGGTTCATGATGTGACAGTAGATGGCTGTTCTCAGAGCAGCTTTTCCATCAAACAATAGTCTGTCCCAGCTGGCATTACTAAATATGGAACTGCAGTAGAATATCAGGGACTGGCAAATTGCTTTTTATGTATTTACTATGACTTACTTTTCTTTCCCTCTGGTGGAGAGAGATTAAAACATTTTGTTTTTGGGGTTTAGTTTGTTTCTAGGCTCCTTAACAAGATGGTCGATATAGAAAAGATTGTCACATGTAACACCTAAGAACTTAGGATGTCTGACTTATGGTACTGTTTCAAAAATGACTACAGTGCCTGCTTCATTCGAAAAGGTGGTAAAGACTATTGTAGATGATTTGGCTGGAGAAATGAATGGGTTCTGACTTTTTAACCAATCATTAAGAACTGCTAAGTAAGCTTTTATGTCGTTGACACAAATATAAATAAGGGGACTTATGCCGTTGGAGTTGTCAGCAGAGGAAATTAGATGTAATTAGAGTGAGGTGTTGGCATTTATGAAATTTACAGTTCGAATAGTATATGGTATAGGACGCCCATTTGTAGGTCAGCATGTTTGGCAGATTTGTATACATATCTAGATCCTCTGATAACAACAAATTGTTGTCTACCTCTAAGGTATTCACATAAAAACGTTACTTGTACTCATTCAAGTCTAGTGCATTAATATTATGCAATAGAACCTTATTGTTTATAGTGTCAAAAGCCTTTGTAAGATAAATGGCAACTGGCACTGCTCTGATAACTGGTTTCTTATTGTTTAGGCTGTTGTTGATTAAGGTTTTAATACTTTGTAAGGCAGTGGTGGTAAACCTGCCTGTGTAAAAGCCATAATGTTGGTCTGCAAGTTTAACAGCATCATTCAGGTAGGGACGAATCATGCAGGCAGGATAAAGAAGTGAGACAGGGTAGTAGCTGGAACCCTAATTATCAAGTTTCCCTGGTTTCAGTAATGAAATAATTTTACCAGTCCTCCATATGCTTGGTGTCTAGAAGTGATTTTCTTGTCAATAATACAATGAAAACATTGTACAAAATCATTGCTGATTTTGATTTGTTTAAACTTTTTTGGTGGAACCTAAGAGGAACCTTGTATCACATCCAGGATCTATGTTTTACCTAGAAATCTTAGAATAGTCTATTGAGGTTATTGATCTTGTTATAGCTGTCATCAATTATACTTTTTTGCATGAATTTAGAATAACTAAGCTGGAAATGTGAGAATATTGTAAATTTTTGGGAAAAAACTATGAAAATATGGGTAAAAAGTAATTTTCAAAAAAATCCACAAAAATGATCAGCTGTGATTTAATGAAAGTTATGTGCTGAACCGCCATACACACCCGGTCATAGAAATATAGGTCTTGTCATACGTAACTCAAAATAAACCTGTTTCCTATCCAGGACACCGGTGTTTATAGTCTGTGGTTGCAACGGACTTGGCAACAATTGGCAGGAATACCTACATTTTATTCTAAAACAAAGACAATTAGTTATTTTTTTGAGTTCTAGCGTTGATAAGTCAGACAATCAGACTGACATACCAAGTAGTGTAGCTGCGCTAAAAAAAAAAGTATGTTTGTCTACCTGTACGCTTGTGGAGGTACTAGGTCAGGAAGGCTGGATACAGATTCTTTAACCTCATGGTCGTGGATATCAGCTTGCACATTCATTATGCTTCCTAAATAATTTTTATTAGCAAAACTACTCTATAATTTTCTTTGTCTGTCCGTCAAACTGTGCGACACACTACATGGACAATGTAATTGTCTCGGCTACCAATTTAGGTATTTTTGAAGACTTACAAAAGAGCATCCAGTTAACAATTCAATAGGTCGTCCGTCAGTGTATCGGTCAATCTAATCTTGTAATTTATTTACAGTCCTATGTCCCCTCCTTCCCTGAGAAATAAAATACCGAGAGTTACGAACTGACAAATAAAGTAATTGTGAGTAGTTGCTGCCAAAACTAACTTTTTTTTTACCTGAGCTTACTTTTCTGTTGTTCGTACTTTCCAGCTGATTGTTCTCTAGCATTGTTAGCAAAGATTGCTCTGGGATCGAGTCTCCGCCCCTATTAAACAAGGATATATACATACAAAAATCATGGAATTGACAAACGAAGCAAAGTGAATTATATAGCAGATTTTCAGTTGTCATAACAAAGAAAAGAAAGTGAGAAGTGAATACCTATGCAAAACCTCAAACAAAAATCTCAAAACATTTTGTCTTTAAAAGCAATACAAATAGTCAGACAAAAACAATCTATAGTATAGATGCGCATAAATTTCTTAATTCAAAATTATTTGACAAAACATTGAATAATAAAAAAGTGCCTAAATGAATTTATATGTCAAAGACTTGAATCAATGAATTAGCTGATTTAGTATATTTTACTGTATTTTTGAACAAAGGAAAGCATTTGACATGTTTTGTGCAAATACATGTTTCAGGGATGTTGGGGGATAATAAAGAATAAATTAATATACATCCCCAAGCAACAAAATTAACCTTTCTGAAGATTAAATTACATTTACTGTTGAAAAGTTTGAAGACCACTAGTTTGAAACCACCCAATCAAAATACAATAAAAGAACCCAATGTTTTATGTCAACAAACAAGATTACGCGATTATCAAACTTTTGGCACGACTGTAATTTACAGTTCAATGTCCAATCCCTCCCTAAAATACTTATCATAACCTAAGATAAGATAAAATCTTACTTGTTTGGCGATCTTGAAGTTGGAAGTTGAAGAGTGGAAGCAATGTCTAAATATTTATTCAATCATCTTTAAAATTCCAAATTAGGATGACAAATATTAAAAAGAAAATTAAGATTTGCTACTAAAAAGTAATTTTAGATTTTTTGCTGTTTGAACCTTGCTCTAGTTCCTAAAATAAGTTCCTCTCGTTATTTTTTCCCAAAAACTAATTGTGATTGATTTATTGCCTAAAGCTTCAACGGCCGGAAGACCAATGTCGGCTTCTTCCTCTGGCTGGGAAGAATTTGGACCGCGGCATTCTATCACCATGTTGGACCCACAGTTTATACAACAAACCTATAAATGAAGTGTTTATTAGAACATTTCTAGGGGCAGGAAAAAGTTTTTTATTGACTGGAGAATAATATAAGTGCTAGATACAGGGAACTAAAGGGAAAAAACAATTGAATATTACATACATCCCCAATGATGATAAAGAAAAGTATGAAATTATCATCTAAAAAAATTGGACCCATCTAATCAAAATTATAACAAGGATGACAACATCCATAAGTAGCGAAGCACAAAAAATCGTGGATGGAAATACGTAAAAGTAGATTTAAAGTGTATTTATCCCAAAAAAGTTTGAAAATTGGACCAAAAACACCAAATATATGGGGAAATATTTAAAACATATGAAAATAGCCAAAAACCTGATAAAAGGCAGTCTGACCGCCATGGTTGTTTTCTTTAAACGACGGGAAATTTAATTTTGATATCTATAACTGAAAAAATTTTGAAAATCGGACCATAAACACTGAAGATATGGAGAATAATGTGATAAATACAAAAATAGCCTAAAACCTGCAAAAAGGCAGTCTGGCCGTCATGGATGTTTTCTTTAAACGACGGGAAATTTAATTCTCATATCTATAACTGAAAAAATTTTGAAAATTGGACCATAAACACTGAAGATATGGTGGAAATGTGAAAAATACAAAAATAGCCTAAAACCTGCAAAATAGCAGTGTGGCCGTCATGGTTGTTTTCTGTAAACGACAGGAAATTTAATTTTGATATCAATAACTGAAAAAATTTTGAAAATCGGACCATAAACACTGAAGATATGGAGAATAATGTGAAACATACAAAAATAGCCTAAAACCTGCTAAAAAAGGGGTCCGACCGCCCTTGATGTTTTATAGTTAATCGTGCTCCTTAATAATGGGAATGCTGTTAAAAAATTTCAGCTGTCTATCTTTAATAGGAGCCGAGAAAATCACGTTTCCCCTATTCTGTCTTACACGGACAGACGGACGGACAGACGGACGGACATTTCGAATTATAGAGTAGCTTCGCTACTAAAAAGGTATCAAAAGTTTTTGGGTCAACAAATAAGGTAACGTGGTTTAAAAACTTTTGGCACCAGTTCAATTTACAATTTAATGTCCCCTCCCTCCCTGACTAAACATAAAGTTTCTTACCTCTAAAGTCTTCTTTCTAGATCTATTTTGTAAATTATCCTGACTAAACTTGCTTTGACACTTGATGCACTGTAGGAAGGTTAATCCCTGGTTTCCCCTGGCTATTTGTTCAAGTTGACCGGCCGTTACAGCTATAAATCTAAACAAAGATCATGTTACGATGTTACGATGTTAGGATGTTACAGACTTTATATAAAATTTGACATCGCTAATCATTAATAATGTTCATGTTTAGTCATCAACAGTCATCAAATGATCAAATCAAAGTACAAAGCACAAAGAGCTGCTTCCTACATAAGTCATAAAAGCCGCATTCAGTCAATCGCAATTCATCATCATCACACGCATCTCTCTTTTTGACTGTGAAGGCCAGAGAATACGGACACCTTGTTCCTCCATGAATTCCTGCTGTCTTTGGCAAGTTTCTCAGCTTCTCCCCATGTTAATTCCAAATTAAAGAGGTCCTTTTCAGTGCTCCGCCTCCAGGTCATTTTTGGTTGTCCCCGAATACGTTTACCAGTGGTGGGGTTCCATTTTAAGCACTTTTTTGGAAACCTATTTTGTTCCATTCTGAGCACATGTCCTAGCCACCTTAGTCTTTTATATTTCACTTCTGCTTCAATACTATTGCACTTGGTCTTAGCATCAGCTCAAGGTTTGATATTTTGTTTGGCCAGAATATTTTGCAAATTCTTCTTAGGCAGCTATTGTGAAATGCATTAAGTTGATTTGTTTCAGTTTTCACAGTTCTCCAGCATTCCGCTCCATAGAGAAGAACTGATTTCACATTACTGTTGTAAAGTCTGATTTTTGTTTTCAGAGCAAGTTTCTTTGAATTCCAAACGTTGTGTAGACTGTTGAAAGCAACCCTAGCCTTATCAATCCTGGTTTTAATATCAGCTTTTTAGCCATTTTCACTGCTGATAACACTCCCCAGATAGGTGAATTTGTTGCTTTGTTTCAATTGTTCACCATTTATTGTTATAGTTTGATCAGGGTTTGTAGGTATATTCATAATTTCAGTCTTCTTGACATTAACAAAGAGCCCGATTTGTCCTGCATATTTGATAGTCTATCTGTCTTAGCTTGTAGATGTTTAATTGTTTCTGAAATCAGTGCCAGGTCATCAGCAAAGTCCAGATCTTCTAGGTGTCCTAGTATGCCCAGCTAGAGACCACGTTTTTTGTCCTCTGTGGTTTTCTTCATTACCCAGTCAATGACCAATATAAATAGAATAGGTGATAAAATGCATCCTTGTCTAACTCCAGTGCTTATTTTAAAGAAATCAGATGTCTTATTGTTTCTAACTGAAACACAGGCTTGGAAGTTGTCATAAAATTTAGTTATCATAATTATCATCTTTTCTGGTATACCATAACTTCTTAGTATTTTCCAGAGTGTTTGTCTGTGTATGGAGTCAAAGGCCTTAGAGAAATCAACAAAATTTACGTGAAGTGGCTTGTTAAATTCAACACATTGTTCAATAACTGTCCTAAGGGTGAAAATTTGGTCAACACAGCCCCTTCCAGCACGGAATCCAGCTTGTTCTTCTCTCAGTTTATTGTCAATTTTCTCATCAATTCTGTTTAAAATAACTTTACATAGGACCTTGCTTGGGATAGAAAGCAGCATAATTCCTCTCCAATTATCACAATTGTACAAATCTCCCTTCTTAGGTAGTTTTATGATTATACCTTTAGACCAGTCCGTTGGTATCTTTTCTTGCCTCCAAATTTTATCAAAAAGATCAGTTTAGAGTCCTAGCAGAAAGATCTATGTCTGCCTTAAGCATTTCGGCAGTTATCAAGTCAGGTCCTGGTGCTTTGTCATTCTTTAGGCTATGTATAGCAGCTTTAACTTCTTGAATAGTTGGTGGTCTTATATCTATGTCTATTTCATGTCCTGGTTCTGGTTCAGCAGTAATTTCTGGTTCAGGTCTGTTCAACACTTCTTCAAAATGTGATTTCCACCTTTCAGCAATTTCTTTTTCTGTAGTGAGTAATTTACCATCTTTAGCCTTGATAGTTTCACCACTCTTTTTGCTATATTTGCCACTTAATTGCTTAGTTATGTTGTATACTGTTTTCATGTTACCAAAGCCAGCTGCTCTCTGGGCCTTTTCAGCCAGATTGTCAATGTAATCTCTCTTGTCTTTCCTTGTGCACTTTTTGACTTCTTTGTCTTTAGCAGTATATTCAGCTTTTAAATTGCTCATGTCAGCCAAATGTTGAGCATTATGGATTTTGTTTTTGAGCTTCTTTCTCTTTTCTATTTTGATCCATGTTTCTTCAGAGATCCAGTCCTTTTTATCTGGTTTCTTGTGTCCTAGGATTTCCTTAGCAGTAGATTGAAAGTTTTCTTTAATTGAAGTCCATGTGATCTCAGTCTTGTCATTTAGGTCCTCTAAGACTTGAAATCTATTTCTGAGTTTTAAGACAAATTCATTCTTTATCACAGGGTCCTTTAATCTTGAAGAATCATATTGTCTACCAATCTCACTCTTTTTATCATGGCCAGTACGCTTCAGCTTTAATTTAATCTTACTGACAACTAGTTCATGGTCACTAAAAATGTCGGCTCCTCTATAGCTCCTACAGTCTTGCATTGACTTGACCCATTTTCTATTGATCATAATGTGGTCAATCATGTTTCTTGTTTGTCCATCAGGTGTTGTCCAGGTATATTTGTGTATGTTTTTGTGTTGGAATAATGTACCTCCTACAACCATATCATTATTTAAACAGAATTCAAGTAAAAGTTCTCCATTTTCATTTCTTGTACCTATGCCAAAGTGTCCCATTGCATTCTCCACTCCAGTCCTGTCAGTTCCTACTTTAGCATTCATATCTCCAAGAACTAGGCACATGTCATGTTTGGGTACTGAGTTTCTGATTGATTGCAGTTGATCATAAAACTCTTGTTTTACTTCTTCATCTTTGTCATTTGTTGGGGCATAGCATTGGATAATGGTCAACTTGCAGTGCCTTGATTGGAATCTAGCCTTAATTATTCTGTCTGATATAGGTTTCCAGTCTATTAGTGAATTGACATGTCGTTTTTGAATAATTATAGCAACACCATACATATGTTGGCTTTCATGGCCAGAATAAAGTATTAGGTGGCCATCTTTGGTTGTAGTTTGTCCTTGTCCTGTCCATCTACATTCTGCAATCCCAAGTATTCCAATATTGTAACTTGTCATTTCTTTAACTACTTGGGCTGTTTTAGTTGACTCATACATTGTTCTAACATTCCAGGTTCCTATCTTACAGCTTTGCTTAGAACTTATTGGTCCTGTCATCAAGTTGATAGCTTCCTTTCGGATTTCACCATCATCTTTCATATTCTCAGTAAACTGAGCATCAGTTCCAACGGTTCTTGTTTCATACACACCTCTGGCTGTGTGAAAGCCATTAGTGTTTGAGGTTCTGTGGGTGTTTTCTTGAACTTTTTGGTTTTATAGGTAGGATAGTTAGTCCTACGCAAACCTTCCATATCCCTGGAAGGATGGGTGACTGGTAAGGGGAGGGACGTCAATATCCCCCAATACTTCAAGAAGTACCTCCTGCCCCGTCAATCGCAATTACCCAACTAATATTATTTTAGCATTTTACTAAAAATTAGCAGCTGATAGCTAAAAACTTATCAAAACTGTCTACATTTTTGAACAAGCTAAAGCCGCCAGTTTAAAATCCAGAAAAGCCCCTTCCTTGAAGATGTTTTTTAAAATTCAAGTTGTCTTATCCAAAATTGCTTTACCTCCTGAGGCTGGCTAGATAAACTAGCCCTAAATGATATTAAGTTTGATATTAAATTTTCTAATTACTTGGAATAGCATTGTTCAGTAAGTATATACATTCTTTCTCTCCTTCCTCTTTTGACTGTGTTGAATAGTAGATGTAACCATACCAAGCGTTTTTAGCGCATTTGAATACATACGGTGCATTTTTGGGCCTTGACAGATACTTATTTAAAAGTAACTTGATGTGACAACCAAAAGAGCTGATTTAAAGGTATTTTTACAATTTTCAAAGATTTTTTGGGGGTAAATTGTTTAGAGGATTTTGTCCTACATTGCTATTCCTGGGTACGCTTGCTGTGTTTAGTAATTTGATAACAATTAAAGCAAAAGAATGGTCATTTAAGACAAGCAAAAGGGCTGATTTTAAAGGTAAATTTACAATTTTAATGATTTTTTGGGGGTAAATTTTTTGAGGGATTTTGTCCTACATTGCTATTCCTCGGTATGCTGGCTGTGTTTAGTTGAATTCCATCCTGAATTCTCAACATTCTCAAGCACAAAATATAAACTATACAAGGAATGCGAGGCATCCAGGTCCTACTTTATATATTCTCTACAAATATACAGGGGATAATATACTCTTTGATATATCATTACACAAAAAAAATATGAATTAATAACATATTAACCCACTCATAAAAAAAGCTTTTAAAGGTATTGCAAAAATAAATTTAATTTGTAATTGTTTATTTTATGAGTAAATGTGGCTACTAAAAATAAAAGTTACGGTGTTTTAAAAATGTTTATGTGTCTATAAAACTGTCTCTTTTCATAAACAAACATCAAAACTATAAAATGTTACTTTAAAAATTGTTTTGGAACATTTTTGTGGTAAAAAGTTGCATATCTTTTTGTGGTCACCCTAAGAATAACAAGCTTGGGATAGATAAGATTAGAATCTTTAAAACCGTCTTTTTATCAAAAAGTTATCTATTTGGAAAACATTAAAAGGATATATTATGTAGGCTAGGTGGGGTGTGGGGAGCATGGGAAACTTTTAAAAGTTGTCATTTACTACAGTTTAATATTAGTTTAGTACCCCCTACTCTTGAACCCCATGGTGGGAGGGGACATTAGACTTCATTGCACTGTTACCCAAAATTTATAATCACGTTTCTTCGTTAGCCCTAAACTTATAGTACTTTTGTTGAATTTAAATATTTTCTATTAATAATTTAACCTACAGAAGGGGTGATAGTTTATCATTATTGGGTTCGTATATCGATTTATTTTCTATTGTCCTATTCCCCCCCTAAGATCCCTGGATAATTTGGACCCCCAATGATATGCTTAGCGAAGGCGCAGCTACTTTGTGATTGAGTCTGTATGTCTGTCTGATTTGGTCTCACACACATCATCACTTTTAGTTGTAGCAGGTTTTTTTTCTTATATGCTTTGACTCAAAAACGGACATTAACAATTATTATTATTTTAAGGTTTTTAAAAGCGAAGCTTTTCTATAATTAGGGTCGGTCCGTCCGTCCGTACGTCCGTCCGTACGTCCGTAACGGATAGCTTTTTTCGCTAATTTAGGCATGTTAGAATTGTCCTATTGATTTAAAACTTTGCATGGTGATTCCTGTAGTAGTTAGGTACGATTTAGAAAGCGTAGCAACTCTATAATCATTACCAGAATGTCCGTACGTCCATTTTAAACATGCTGATTTTTTTTACTTTTTTAACAACAATTTTTTTGTGATCTAATCATCCGATTGATCTGATTTTTGGTATGTTTATTCCTGGGACAACAAAGTACAATATTATAAGCGAAGCAACACTATAATCAAGTCCTAAAAATGTAAGTATGTCCATAACATTATCCTGTATCAAGCAGTTTTTCAACAAATTTACACTTACAATTTTGCTTCAACTCTTATACATTTATATTCTGATTATTCAGTTCTGACACTATACAAGTATTAGTGTCCGTTTGTCATACCGTTTCAATGCTTCGCTTTTATGGATGTTGTCATCCTTGTTCTATTGTAATTTGATTAAACGTCTTTAAAACTCATAATTTAGAATTGAATTCAAAGAATATATTACTACTATACCATACTGTATTAAAAAGTTTCGAAAAACAATTATCAGTATTGCAACACAGCGCTACTTATGGATATAACATTACTTGTTTTACATAAATTAGTTTAGAGATACTTTAGATAAGTAATTGATAATCATTTTATATTATAGCATTACAAATAAGATAACAATGAGAATAGTTATTTATCGCATCGTATTATAGACAGCATCCGCAATAATAAAAATAAAATTATAAATTAAAACAAGTTATGTTAGTCCTAAGGGGCTAAACTTGACTGTAATATGATGCTATACATGATTTTTTAGTATGGCTGAGATCTGGTTCTAATTATATTATATATCCGGTATATTTGTGTTTGTCTATTAAACTTTCACAAACAACTAAACCGATTGAGTTCTCTTTTTAGGTAATCTACACCTCTTTTTACTAGTGCGCTCTTAGCATCTAGGGTGTCTGTATTACAAAAAAATAGCTTAAAACCATCCAAAGACTTTGGTATAAAAATTAAATAGATTAAAACAAATTGAAGCCCCTTTGAAGCTTTACTAAAACTCAAAGGAGAACTTTTATTAGTTTGCGAGATCTATGAAGACCAGCTAAAAAAAAACTTTTTATAATATGATGGAAGAAATACAGATACATATATATTGTATGTAAATATCTAAATTTAGAATATGAATGAGAAAAGTGCTACAAAATTTATGGAATATCTCTCTTCCTCTAGATAAATGGTTCAACCCATGTCAGAATATACTAATCTGTATAACAAGGATGCCATAATCCATTTGAGGCAATTCACAAAAATGAAAACAAATAATCAAAATAGTAAGACAATCCTAGGAGGGTAATGGGAAATTAGACTGTAAATTATTCTGGTTCATAAGATTTTAAAACACGTTCTCTCACTCGTTGGCTTTGAACCTTTTATTATCAAATCTTGGTTGGTTGGTTCAAACTTTTCAACCAATAACCTTTTTTATTCTCATTGGGTATGTACATTAATTTATCATATCCATTAAGATCCCCGAGTTGAACATTCCAATTTCTTAAATACATAACAGCCTTTAGCGCATAGAAGTACCCATTTTTATCGTTTAATTGATCGAAGGGGGGTGTCAACGCCCCTGTTACTCTTTTTTAACCCCTCATGGCTTAGCACTTCCCTTGGGTAAATCACCGTGCACGCTATTCTCAAATAAATAGTAGACAGATGAAAATTATTTGATTTAAATTTTATTGATTTTCACACTAAATATTAAACACTAGATGCAAATTTTGAATTTTTTGTAAAAAGTAAATTATGATTGTGTAAATTCTACAAAGATGCACAAAAAAAGTTTCAAGTCATGGAAGATACAGACAGAAGGTTAGCTACTCCCCTTTCTCACTTTTTTTGCTCACTTGAAAAAGGGGGGCTTCTGCCCCACCAGTCCTGTTAAACTATTGGGCCATTTTTATAAGACGTTGTGATTAATTAAAATCTTGCATCTTAAGGGAAAAGACATTGGACGGTAAATTTATTTTCCATGAAAAATCAATTACACCTCATGTAGATTACAATTGTTGGCGGATAAAATTGGACACTGCTGATGTGTACAACTCAATCAAGATTCAATGAATGCTTTGGGACCAGTCTAATTTTCAGTCCAAAGTTCATCCCGTAACAGAATATTTAAAAAGTGGACAAAATATTATATTAACAAGGATGACAACATCCATAAGTAGCGAAGCATTAAAAAGTCATACATGGACAAAGGGGCAAAGTTATAGAGCATATATTCTGTTTTCATAAAGAATAAAAATAAAAATATGCGTCTCTTTTGAAGCTTGACCGACTGACCGACGTCATTTGTCAAATCACCAGTAGATCAAACATCCAAACGACCGATACAAAATATTATAAATTGGCAACTCTCCTCAAATGTAGAATTCTAGAGATACATTGAATTTATCCCATACCATTTTTATTCAACCAAATGCGCCAGTTTTTTCAACATCCGCTGTTTGAGCAAAATCATATGAAAATGTTAACTTTTAAGCAGAAATTATGCCTGCTTACAACCAGGGGTGGGGAACATACTTTTTATATATTTTATAAACAAGGCAGACAAATTTTATGTGAGTAATTATGAAATTATTGGTTATTTATCACATCGTATGTAGACAACTTTCCGTGGATAGTAAAATAAATATTATGATATTAATTCCAGTTTTGTTTGTCTAGATCGGGGCCAAAGGCCTAGGCTAACAAAAAAGGAAAATAAAGCTACATTGTCAAAATAAAAAGTATGATTGTCTTTTTTCTAGGGGCGATTTCTATTGGGAAGGTGGTGGTACCCTACCCAAGAATAGTTATAAACCTTTCCAAGCCCTATATATAGCTATATTATCGGTTCAACAACTATCGAGATCCTTCCGTACAAACACATGACAGATTTAAGACATCCTGTTACTTTTACTAATAGATCAAAACAGATTCTTTATGTCTAACCACAAATTTAAAAAAAAATTCTCAGTATATATGTCCATCTCTGTGTTTTCAGCTATTATGGGAAAAAGGTGTAAAATGGAGCAATTTTAGGCTAAGTGGAAAAGATAGCATGTCATTTTAGAATCTATATATATACCTACATATTAACCAGTAAGAAAGGGATACTTAAAAAGCTTTAAAATTGTCGGTCGCTAAAACCTTTTTTTTTGATAGTCTATTTGTTATAAAAACTTATTAACAAACAATTAAAAATTTATTATTTCTACTGTTTATGGTGGTGCTTTCCCACAAAGATCCAATTGAGCAATGATACCACCCCCACCCCCTTATTTTTAAAATAAATTGAAAGTAAAGGTTTTTTTTCTAAGCTTAACCTCAGCAGGGACCAACTAACCTGACCTAAAGCAATAAACAGACAAACGAAGAAATTCCCCCCCCGCACACACATCCCCCCCCCCAGAAAAAAAAC
This sequence comes from Acartia tonsa, assembly GCF_053477335.1. Lineage (NCBI taxonomy): Eukaryota > Metazoa > Arthropoda > Copepoda > Calanoida > Acartiidae > Acartia > Acartia tonsa. The sequence goes on along the minus strand of NC_137264.1, from coordinate 33,346,014 downwards.
CGAACTGTTTCTAAATCAATTTATATAAATGATTCAACAATAAAAAATATCTTTTTTCCTTTATTCTTGCATTATAACATAATGTGTTTTTTTACTATGAATATAATATGTATATTTTTGTTAACCTATTATATTTATGTATGAATCTGAAATAACAATATTCTCATACAAAAAGCTTTTGTTTTTAAACATAATCAGAAACAAGGACGAAACCATCAAATAAAGCAACGCTCAACTTAAGATTAATCTAAGATACATATTATTCTAAATCAGTTTTTAAGATGTTACTATTGATGTAATAAAAAAACTTCATTGTTTTGTAAAAAATATTATTTTTTATTCAAATAGCAAAAACATGCAATGGCATTCTAAACTAAATTTACAGAATGGCGTACATAGCGATCCACCTAAAAGTTTCCAGAATGGTTCCGGTTATAATCCATACTGAAAAATCATGTATAGCATCGTATTACAGACAATTTTCCCTAGGGGCTAACAAAATTGGATTTAATCTTATAACTTTTCATTTTATTTTCCGAGGAAAGCTGTCTTTAAAACGATGCGATAAATAACTAATAGCTTATAAAATATTTAAAAATTAAAGTTCAATAAGCTAAAAGGTTTCGTGATTCACAAAAAAAAACACATCTAAATCTGTTAAAAGGTAAAAAGATTTTAGTATTTGATTGTTCTGTTTTAATGATAAATGTATTATTTGTGTAAAGTTTTATTCCCTGTATCATACAACTAAATAGTTGTAATTATTTAATAAAGTGTTGCCTCAAAACCATTTAAGAAAATTTGCCTACAATCCTAATATAAAAGTAACAGGATGTCTTAGAGTCTGTCTGTCTGTGTGAACCAAATGAAAGTGCTAACCACTGGACCGATATGGTTATCCTCTTAGGGCCTGGTAAAATATATAATTACTTTGAGGGGAGGGTACCTATATCCTCCCCTCAGAAATAGCCAATTTAAAATTACTTTTTCTTTTTAAAACTATTACGTAAACCAATTTTTTGAATCCTATAATTGAACATTTTATATCCGTAGAGAGCTGTTTATAATACAATGCGAGAAAAAAATATTCTTTAACTTCAAGTTATGTAATCAAATATTAATTGAATAATACAAAAATGGAAAAATATAAGAGATAAGAGTTAATTTAGTCTTTTATAATTGGTGGAAATGTCAACTTTTAGAAAATTGAATGTTTACATACTTATGTTATTTTTAATTATATCTGTGGAAGGAAATTCTTGTGATTGTAATGGACTTGCTTCTCAATTAGAAACCCAGCAGAATTTTTGTAGAGAACTTTCTGCACAATTTCAAAGTTTTCAGGACAACATCAAGAATACCATGGAGGCCTTTGAGAAAAGTCTTAAAGACCAAGAAGATAAGTTTGAGAAGAGAATAGTAGAAGACAAGGAGAACTTAGCCAAACTATTGCAAGATCAACAGACTTCATTTGCTTTAATGCTAAATCATCTCAAAGATGATATCACCAAAGGTATTGAGGAAGATGTTCAGCAGAATACTCAAGACATTGAGGAACTAAGCATTGAATTCTATCAACAACAGTTTGTTCATAATGAAGATAATAGATCTCTAATAGGAAAACTTGGTGATATAAATTCTACATTTGAGGAAAAAGTTAATAAAATAAATTCTACTTTATTTGAAGAAGTTGATAGAATGAATTCATTTCTCATTGATACTCAACCCCCAACTGGATCTATAATTGCCTGGGTGCCTAGTTACTCTTTGGCTAAAAACATCCCAAAGGGTTGGCAGAGGTGTGATGGTTCAGGTATAGAAGATGGGCCATTGGCAGGCAAAACAACACCTGATCTTAACCGGTCAAGAAGATTTTTGCGAGGATCGACTGATGAATCTGCTGAGATATATGAAGACGATGACTTGGAAAATCATGAACATCTTGATTTCGGACATTCTCACCAAGACAAAGGTCATTCCCACCAGGATGATGGCCACAGACATATTCTAAACGAGGAATGGGACTCTGGTTCTCAAATATTCTCCCATGAAAGCCCTGATGACCACAGTAAAATTTGCAAAGGTGGATGCATAAATTCAAATTCAGTGCATGGAAAATGGCATGAATCCATCCCTACTGGATATGCTAGTATAACAACCAACTCTGCCAATATTCAAAGCAGTTTTTCTGGTCTCAGTGGAGTTGACAGTGGCAAGGAGGGCAAGGAAACAAGACCAGTTAATATGTCTGTTGTATGGATCATAAGAATACTTTAATAAACAATCAACATAGCTGTTTCATTGTGAAATTATGATAATTTTTTTGTACATAAAAATAATCTCTTAATGGAAAGGTTAATTATATGTCATTAAGTTAAAGCAGTTGGATGAATAATGTTTGCCCAATAAGATCTTGTTAATTACTTGACAAACTAGTTCACAATCTCCATGGAAGCTAACAAGCATATCAAATTTATTTAAACATGAGAACACCATTGAAATGTTGACTAGTAAAATTTTAATTAGTGCTTGTGTTGTTTCTATTTAGTTTATTTGAATTAGTATTTAGTTCTATCTATGTATAGACAAGGATTCTAATTCCAAAATTAACCCTTTGCAACATCAGCAATACAATTATTTATGTTATGTCCTACCTTTGTCTTTTAGAAAATGAATTATTATTTCGTTATTTATTAACGGCAGGGATTTTAAGGGAAAATACAATGAACGTTTAATTGATACACATCCCCAATGGTAATAAACAAAATAACCCCGTCTGTAGTTTTAAATTATTAGTGGAAAAGATAGGAACCAACCAATGAAATATCAGTAAAGGTACCCATAGTTTTTTGAGCTAAGAAATAGGTTCCAATAAATTTCAAAATTCATTGTTGCATGATTTACTAGGAGATGTCGACAAACTGCAGAAATTAATTTTCATTAGATTTATGTATAAAAAATAATATAGTTTATTGCATTAAAATAGTTTATGATAAATTTCTATTGGTTTATAATTACAAAATGTATAAAATAGGCCAAAAAGAGGAGACTCGAATATGTACATTTTGGAAATTTAACGTCAGTCGTTGCTTAGATTCTGTGCTGTGTGGTGGCGTAGATTGTGTCAAAATTGGCATAGTACATATAAGGGAAAATGTACAGTCACAGTGAGGTAAATTATATTTTTGATTAATTAAAATGTAAATGTTATTGATATGCAATAAAATGTATCCAATATGAATTAATATAAATGTCTTGGAAAATGTTTTATTAAAGAAAAGTTTAAGCTGCTTTATTAATAAAGTTTATGGTAATCATATATATTGTTTAATCATGTTTTAAGCCAGTGTGGCTCAGTTACTTTGTTTATAAAGTCCATAGTAATTATATATAATGTTTAATCATGTTTTAGGCCGGTGTGGTCCACAGTGCATAGCTTGACTCCCTTGGATTAGTGATCGGGTAAGTCTTTAATTATTAGAATATACTATAAAATGTCCTTTAGCTTAAATTTAATAAACACCATAGAAAGATGAACTATTTGGACGTTTATATATTTAGATGTGTTCCATTGTGCACAATGTTATTAGCCTGGTCAGAATTAAATAATTTGAAAGTTTTGGCCATAACAGACTTATTAATTGAAATAATAGACTTATTAGCATAGACTACCTTTATAATTGCACTGAAATAAAATTGTTATTATTTTAGGTGCAGCGCCTTGAATCTAGAGAAACTCCTAGATGCCAGCAGTAGAGGATGACAAGCCAGGATGGCTGTTTCCGAGATTTGTGCTGCTGCTGACAATTGAATGCTGACCTACACTAATCCCAGGCTTTATAAATACAAATAGTAAGAAAATACTAACAGTATAGTATAAATATACATAGTTTACATATCAGTAGTTTAACTAGCTACTTGTTGTTATATTAGCTAATAGAACAGTACCTTTAGATATGTTACCTTAGTAGGTACTAATAGCAGCTTGTACTTTACATATAACAGTACATAATACTTAATATGTACCTAGTACACCCTAGTACTAAAATAGCTACCAAAAGGAGAAGCCCCCCCTAGATGTTGTGGACGAAGCCTATCCCTGCAATTTAAGGTAGTTATATATATTTTTACTTAAATGCATTAAGTGTTTAGTTGTCTTAGCCCTAAACTTTATACTTATTTAGGCTAAATTGAAAGTAAAAGCAACTAGATGATAGCAAAGTCTGTCCTGCTTTGATTTAGTAAAAAGTTAACTAGATTTGTTTGCTCTGTTCTACTTATTGAGCTAATTTAAACCTTTAGTTTTTATAGGTTTATATCCATAATTATTTATGAAATAATAATAATTCTATTTATTCTAGTTTCAACAAAGAGTCTCCAGTGCCCCAACTGTTCTGGTGTTGAAGTTATTGAAGAGATGCTCCGTCTCTAGTATGCAGTAATTGATTCTATCAGTCAAGAGTCTACTGATCATCATAGTAAGCTGGTAAAAATAAGACCAGATAGTATATTAAATCAATTCATCCATCATATCACTTATTTAATGTTCCTAACTGTAAATATATGTTAAATTAATCTATAAATTATTGCATTATTTAGTTTGGTTGAAGCTACTCTGATTATTCTATAAAAATTCGTCCAATTAAACCTAGAATTACTGGATTCATCCAACATTCATCGTATGATTAGCTGAAACAAAAACCTATTAAAAATATTTCTACCTTCTTTTAATTGAAGGGTTAATTAGTATTGAAGTTTGCACAGCAGTTAGGATTCATTAGGTATCTAAATAAGTATTTTCATAATAATTAGAACTTTAAATTTTAGCTAGTTAAACCTTCGTTACATTTTTCTGTATTTTCCATTTCCAAATTTACTCTTACCAAAAAAAAAACCTCGAAATCAGAAATTTCCCAGGGATCTAAAGGGATAAGACAATGTACGATAAATTCACTTACATCCTTAATGATAATACACAAAATTACCACTTTGGTAGGAAACAACTAGTGGTTGAAAAGTTTGGATACTCTACTTAATGAACCAATCAATAAAAAATTTAAAAAAGTCTTCAAAGTTTTTAAGCTAACGAATAAGAAAACGTCACAATAACACATTGGGGACTGTATAGTGAAATGAACAGCCGAATGTCCCCTTCCTCCCTGCTCAATTCCACATTTTAGACAGCATTTAGTTGGTTATTTATAAATTTAGGCTTTAAGGAAAGGTAAATGGAGCCCGGAGGGATAGATCAACCCCCTAAAAAGCAAGTTTTAGATGTTATAAATTGATGAAATTTACAATAAAAAGCAGTTAGCAAGATATTTTGTATGAGCACTATATAAGAATCTATAATCTTCACATACACACATCTACACACACACGCACACACACACACACACAACCTTTGTGGGGCTTCTAATTACTAAAATAATTAAAGAAAAGTAAGAATTATGAATTGTTAATCCATATTTGAAGTTGTAAAACACCAGTTTATGTTGATCAAGGATTCAGGGACAGGATAATTGAGGATAAATTAATATTCAATCTAAAACGAAACTTTTCTATAATAATGGTCTCTCCGCTCGTCCGTAAAAGACAGCTAAAATTGTTGGTGAAGATTCTCTATACCGGTAAACATAAAGCTTACTTGTTATATCGGTCTGTCGTTACAATAGATGCTACAATAGATATATAATAGGGTTGGGTTGGATATCCGGCAATATAATCTTTTACATTTTACAACAAAAATCTCTGCTGCCAGACGCAAGCCAGCGGTCGGAAGGTAAACGGCAACGGATTTTATGAAATTGTAATATGTCATAAAATAATATGTAAAAAAGCCTAAGTTTAAAATTTGAAGTCTCTAAGTCAAAAATTGCGGTCACAAGAACCGTTTAAAGATTTCTGGAGACCTGGAGGTTCAGGACTTGCAGGATTATACCTGGAACCTTAAATCAACTTGAACACCTATATTTCATATGAGGATGTACGACTATAGGATATTTTAGTATATAATAATATGAAATGCTTTGTTTAAGTAAAAAAAAATATTTTTACTTTTTACCTGAATGATCTTGCCAGGTTTACTGGCATCCTGTACCCGCAAGGAAGGATGTATTCAAAAAATTCCAACTCTCAGTTATGTGTGATACCCATATTTCGAAAGTCATTCAGTTATAGCCCTCTACCTTTCATACACAGAAAATGAGATAGAAAAAAAACAGAGCGGGGCGCGGGCGTTCAACGCCACCTCCCCGCCCATCCTCCAACTGTTAACCATTAATATTTTTATCTGTTTCTGATCACAATAAAAGACTACATAAAAAATTTGGTTGGTATGTCGCTCTTTTGAAATTCGGCGGCTGGCAGCTTATAAACGGCAAAATTAAAGGTAGAAAATAGAAAATCGGTCAAAAATCGGTCAAGGAGTGGTCAAACGGTCATGACCTTACTACTCACGGAAGTTTATTATTGCTCAAGGATGTACCACAAAATTTGTTAGGTCTCTAGCTGTAATAGAAGCCACGATATACATGATATAAGTCCTTATTAAAAGCAGGACATAAAATCGGTCATAAAATCGGTCAGGCAGCGGTCAAACGGTCAAAGGGTCATAACACCACTATTCTTAGATGTTCATTGATATCCCAGTATTCACCAAAAAAATGTAGGTCTCTATCTTAAACAAAAGTCATAATGAAGAAATTAAGATTTATTTAGAATTTTTTATAAATTTGGTGCCACCTAACCGACTTTGACCGGACGCCACGACCGACACAGACCAGTTATCCTGATAAGATCAACTCTTGCCGATGTATAATTACTAAACTTAAAAAGTCATAAAGTCACAACTCTCTATCTTACCTACAAAAAAATGACATTTAAAAAACTAGAGGGGGGTCAATATGACCCTCCCCCCCCCCCCCCAATCTGTAAGGGTTAATAGTTACGTAATTTTAAAGTTTTGACCTTAACTTTACATAATAAAACCCCAGTTTATAAAGAAATTTTTTTTTGGCTTCTTTAATATCTGGTAATTTGGCCGGTTATCCGGCCGGATATCCGATAATTTGATCGGATATCCGGTATCCGGCCCAACCCTAATATATATGTGTACATTTAATATATATTCCATTTCTTTTACGTCCTATATTTCCTATGATCACTTAACATCTGCTGTATAACTTTCACTGTCAACCTATATTGTTTTTGTTTTGCTAATAATTGATGTTCCAATCCCTGTTTTCATATGAACTTCATTAGTCTTTTATTACAGCTCTTTGTAGCTGTGTTAAGTGCCCTAGGAAAATGGGGATAGATGTCACAGCTTTTGGCCTACCTATTCTATTGACGTCATAGTAGAGGGAAAGAGAAAGGGAAAAGAGATTTGGTATAGGGTATTTCCTGGCGTCATAATATTTGAATAATTAATGGTGTTAAATACATTTACATTATTTAAACATAATTATTAAGTTCATATTTAAATTTCAATGTTTTGATAACATATAATTATATAATAGTACTTAATAATAAAACAAATAAAAAATAATAACAACATCCATAAGTAGCGAAGCACACAAATTTAAACAAAAACTATTGAATTATTATAAACAAAACAAAAAAGGCCTACTGACAAATTGAGTTACAGAATAGAAACTCAATTTTTTTAACATTCATTTTAACTTTAACTTTAGCATGGTTAAATACATTTAATAAAAATAGAAATTATTAAAGGGTGTTTAAAAAAAAACCAATCGCTTTACTCTTTTCAACATAAATCCTACAGTTTTAGTCAAAAACTAACAAAAAATGACCAAAATCATGTCCAAGCAATGTCAATGAGATAACACTATTGAATTTTGATTTCTACTCACCTCTCCTGAGCACTATAGCTCGAGTCCTAGCCCTTGTGGAAAATTTTTCTCTACGTGGATAGTGCATATTTCATTACAAATTAAGACAGTTTTATCTTTTTTTAAAAAGAATAAACTGTCTAAAGTACTTGAAATCTTGTAGATAGACCCCATAATGTTTAGAATTTTTGATGGAGCATGTAAAGACCTTTCTATATACGCCTTAATCAGATTTCTGACCCAATCCTAGCCAATTTGGCATTAAAAAGACAGACCCATCAAACATTGAGACATGACTGCTCTGTCTTTTAAAAAAAAGAACAAACCGTCTTAAGTACTTAAAATCTTGTAGATAGGCCCCATAATGTTTAGAATTTTTTATGGGGCATGTCAATATCTTTCTATAGACACCTTACTCAGGTTTCTAACACAATCTTAGCCATTTTGACATCAAAAAGAAAGATCTGTCACACATCAAGAACTGGAGAGACCTGTCATGTCTAAATGTTTGATGGGTCTGTCTTTTTAATGCCAAATTGGCTAGGATTGAGTTAGAAACCTGGTTAAGATGTCTATAGAAAGGTCTTTACATGCTCCATCAAAAATTCTAAACATTATGGGGTCTATCTACAAGATTTTAAGTATTTAAGACGATTTGTTGATTTTTTATCTCCATGTAAGGAAAAAATTCTACACAAAGGCTAGGACTCGAGCTGTAGTGCTCAGGAGAGGTGAGTAGAAATCAAAATTCAATAGTGCTTTCTCATTGTCATTGCTTGGACATGATTTGTGTCATTTTTTGTTAGTTTTTGACTAAAACTGTAGGGTTTATGTTAAAAAGAGTAAAGCGATTGGTTTTTTTTTAAACACCCTTTAATTATAATACAAAAGTAAGGAATCACAAAGTCAACTAGGACCGTACAAAGAAACTCAATTGTCAAAGTTTTATTCACAAGAATTTCTTTGATAAAGCAACTGAAAAATCAACCGCCCCCACCCCCCTCCTTTTTGGATATAATTCTTCTCTATGAAAAGTAATTTCCGTCAAGATTTTTCTTAGCTGTGCTGTCTATAGACAAACTTTTCCTTGTTTTATTATAAGAAATGTATGTATCCGCTATGCCAATACTAAGTGAGTATAAGAAGATGTAAATGTAAGCCATCAAATCAAGCACAAAATATATCAGCCAATAAAGGATAGTTAGATATTCTTGTACAAAGGTAGTATGATGTATTTATGTCTGTCTTTTCCTTAAATATTGAACAAAAAATAAAATCCGTATTTAAAATTAACAGGATCTGTGTCTATATGTGTCTGTCTGTCTGTACCGAAGAATCTAGCTAACCGCTGAACCGATATTGTTCTCCTTTACAATTTAGATTATCATAGGTCCTGGAAAGATTTGTAACTATTTTGGGGGAGGATACCACCACCCCCTACTGAAAGAAATCGGATCTACTGCAGTTCACGGTAAAATATTGCTGGTAACGAATATTGCCAAAAATCTATGAATTTTAAGGGCTGCTAGCTGCCAAACGGCTGAACCCTCAGATCATACTCGCACACCATTTTAAGCGGTATAAAAAGGCCTACAAATAATCTGAAATAGCCATGATCCAATGATGCACAGGGAAAGCGTCACTGAAGAAAAAACGCGTAAAATATGTCTTTTTCGCGCATTTCTCTGCACTGCGAGATAATTATGCATTATTGATTTATGGCTATTCCAGATTATTTGTAGGCCTTCTTATGCTGCTTAAAACAGTGTGCGGGCATGATCTGTACGTTCAGCCGTTCGGCAGCTAGCAGCCTTTAAAATTCATAGGTTTTTGGCAATATTCGTTACCAGCAATATTTTACCGTGAACTGCAGTAGATCCAAGAAATCTCCCCTAGAAAAAAATAACTCCCCCCCCCCCAAAAAAAAAAATTCTTTTAAAACTATAATTCAAAATATATGCAAATGAAGTGATAAACAAAGAAGACATAATCATAGGGATTCAAAGGGATAAGACAATAAACAAGAAACTGATGTAAACACCCATTGCTGATAAAAAAAAATATTGCTTTTAATGATCAAAATTAAAGGTTGAAAAGTTTACGCACTGCATATGTGAACCAACCAACCAAGACTTTTTAAAAGTACCCAAATTTTTTGGCAAACTAATCATAGAGAGCGTTTTTGAAACTTTGGGTACCAGTGCAACTTTAGATCCTCTATGATATGTAGTACAGGTTCCTTTATTCCAGAAATGAGAGTAAATAAAATGAGAATTAATTGTATAAATGTGAGCTATCAGAAGAATGATGGATACACAATTTAATTTGGCACTGATAATAAAATCTCTGACCAGTTGTATCAGGGTTGTTAAGGGATAAGACAATGGGCGATAAATAGACACACATTCACAATTTACCCCTCCTTTAGTAAAATTTATTGGTTGAAAAGTTTGGGGCAATAAACCAACCAATCAAGATTTAATCCAACAAATGAAAGAATACCAATGTCCCATCCATCTCTGAGAGGTATTGTTTCTTATATGCTGTGTGCAATCACTTTCGTTGTGGTAATTTTTGGTGCTTTAGTAATAAACTAACGGCTACGCCCCTAGAGGCCTCTAGTGGCCTTTAAATGTTTTTTTTTATTTAAAATATCTAATTTGAGAAATAACTTGTCTATGTTATCAATTGTTAAATTCATGAGTCTACGCAGCGCGACTAAGCTAGCGAGACTACGCTAGCGACACTATGCGGCGGAAATATTTCAATTTTTTTTCGATTTTATTGTGATTTCTCTTGGGAGGGTGGTGGTACCCTCCCCCAAAATAGTTAAAAACCTTCCCAGGACATATGACAATCTACCCTGTTAAGGAGAACCCAATCGGTTCAGCGGTTAGCGAGATCCTTCGGTACAGACACACAGACACACAGATACACACACAGACAAACAAACATCCTGTTACTTTAGTATAAGGATTACCAATTAGGGATATGGCAGTGATGGTTATTTACATATTTCATGATTTTTGAGTGCTTTTTATCCGGTTAGAATCCAAAGTGCCATTTGAGGTAACACGTCTTTGGTATATTTGATGGTTGCGTCCCTGCCATCTGAGGGTTCTGTTTTCTAGGGAATGGGGTAGAAAATAACCTGAAACCATCTCAGGACCAGTGGCGTGCGAACCGAAGGGGGCATTTGGGGCAATCGCCCCCCCCTAGCGACCAAAACGCCCCCCCCTGCCCCCCCCCCTAGCCACCGCCCCCCCTGCCCCCCCCCCTAAATGTTGAAAAATGCCCCATTTTGCCCCCCCCTGGTCAACAAAAATGCCCCTTTTTGCCCCCTACCCTACAAAAAGCAAAACTATCCCAGTTTCCAAAAAAAAAGATCAAGAAATACTCAAAAAAAAAAAATTTTGGCGCTTCGCGCCAGGCAACAGTTACTATTTATTTAACCTTACCAAATTTTTAAATTAGTGTAGAACTTAGGTAATAAACTTTTTTCACTGAACATAACAAACCAGGTAATAGGAAGTATTTTATTTTGTATAATATAAACTTTTTACCAAAGAAATTTTGTACATCCCCAATGATGATACACAAAGTTACCCCTTATATAGATTACAATTAGTGGATGAAATGTATGGAAACTCGACTTAATTAACCAACCAATCAAAATTCCATTAAAGTCCACAAAGTTGTTGAGCCAACGAATAAGAAAATTTTATATGAAATATTGGGGACTAGTGTAATAAATAGCCCAAAAACCCAATCCCTCCCTGCATATTTGAAAAATAAAATTTACGCTTCAAGCCCTTCCAAATGGTTTCTGCTTTTTATCGTATATTTTGTTTTTATTTCTATAAAAATATTTGTAAACAACAAATATTTAATCAAAAAGTTATTTTATATAAAAAGAAACAGCATTGATATTTATCTAAGCCTTTTTCTCAACTCTGTATGTCTGTCTAAAATTAAATGAATAACTATATATGATGTCATATTATTTTCATGATAAGTTTATCATTTTTTGTGTACATACCATTACAAAAAGACATGTTTTTTATGGCAATTTTCATTAAAAACCCTGAAAACTAACTACACTCTATATTCCTAACTTTATAAAATACGCCACTCTTGTTGTTTTTAATTGATTTTAGTTCAAAGGGGGAGTAAATATTTTTAGGTGCGCTTCACGCACCGCCCCTTATAAATCCTTGGAAACACAAATTAATGAAAAATTAACAGAGTTTTAAAGTGCCATTTAAAGAGGGTAGGATATGTTGATATAACTTTTTAGTTTCTCTATAATTCACTATGGCTGTCAGTATGTAATGCTAAGGGGGAAATGTGATTTTTCCAACTGCAATTAAAGATAGAAGGCTATAACTTAATGTTAATATTCCCATCATTATGGAGTATAATTAACTATTAAAAATTCATGGAGGTCGGACTGCTTTTCAGGACATTTTTGGCTATTTTTGTATCTTTTAAATTTTGGGTATAGTCCCATTTGTGACATTGCCTCTTAAGGTGCATTTCGTCGTATTTTCACAGTAGCTTTTTCCCTATTTATAGCTCATGCGGGGCCAATTGTCTAACCCTGCGGGGAAATCACCTGACATAACTTAACCTAGAATAACCTATCAAAAGCTACTATGAAAATACGACGAAATGCCCCTTAAGAGGCGTTGCCACAAAAGAGACTATACCCCAAAGTTTTCCATATTTCTAAGAGATTTTTATATCTGTAGATGAAAGGACAAGTAATTTTTTTTTACTTTTTTACATAGTTTTTTATCTCTTTGGTTTTTATGGTACGATAAATTTTTTTGTGGATTATAATATTAAAAAAAAAAATTTCTCGCTGTTTCGAGAATCCAGTATGTAATTTACTTTGATTGTCATCACACAACATACAGGAAAAAGGATTTGTGACTTTTTCTATCTAAAATATATATTTATTTCAACAGATGCTCTTTAAATCTACTTGTCTGTATTCTTATTAATGATTTTTTGTGCTTTGCTACTTAAAGATGTTGTCATCCTTGTTATCATACAATAAAGAAATATTTAAAATCAGTTTTACATATTAGGTTAATTTTTGGTAACTTATTTCCAAAATGAGTGTTTTTATCTCCCTCCCCAAAATTTTTTGTTTAATGGGGTTATTCATTCTTCCTACTGAGATTTTATAACCTCCCCTTCCACCCAAAAAAAATGTTTTGTGGGGGGGGGGGGGGGAAGTTACCTTCTGTACTTTTTTTTCGAAGATGTTTTCTAGCTCCCTTCCCTTCGGTCATTGCAGGGTGGGGAGAAAAGATGGGGGAGGGGGAAATAGGGATGGGGGAAGGGATGGGGAAGAAGGGATAAGGACTAGAAGGTCCATAATTAAATAATACCACCCCTTAAAACGCCCTTATTTAAAATTAGTATATATATTGAAAATGCCCCCCCCCCCCCTAAAGCAAAGTGCCCCCCGGGGCACTTTGATTTAGGGGGGGGCAAAATTTTAGAAAATCTTCAAAATGCCCCCCCCCTAGACAAAGTGCTTTGCACGCCACTGCTCAGGACATGAATAATTCTTCCCTGTAACGGAGAAAACGATCAGTTTAGTGGTTAACGAGATGTTAACGAAAAAAAACCTTACTGCTTTATATAATAAAATGATGGGATTGGTTGAACCGTCCAAATATTGCAAGTTAATCTGAATAATTCTTTATTCTCTTTTCTAATTAAGTTTTTCCCTAGCATATTATAAAATCCCCCCCCCCCCCCCCCCAATATAATTTTGTATTATAAAAGATTTTCCCAATAAATATCCAGGGAGGGAGGGGATAATGGATTAAATTACACTGGTGCCCAAAGTTTATCTAATTACGTTCTCTTATTCGTTGAGTATAATTTTTTTCAATAATTAAGGATTGATTGCTACAAGCTAGTAGTAAAAAAACTTTGTCTCTTATAATTTTCTTTTATAGAAGGGGTAATTTTGTTTATCATCATTGCGGAGGTCTTCTATTTATTATTCATTGTCTTATCCATTAAGATCCATGTAACTATCACTTCATTATAATTCCTTATATTATAATTCTCTCATAGTAAAAGAATTTATATTCCCTCCGTCAAAATGCGAAGATTTTCTTTAATTAGCATATGGTCATCTGTTTGTTATTAACGGATAGCTTTTATAGGATCATTATTAAACTGTTTAATAAAACTATATCGTCTAATTGGCATTCAACAAAAGTAGATATTAGGTAAAGTATACTCGTGCGGTAGAGGGGGGGGGAATCTAGACTCAGAGAGTTGTCAACTCAACATCCCCTCCCCCTTAATACTTGAATTTAGTAGGAATATCTTGTCTCTTTTCCGCACCCCCTCAAAAGTTTACACCCCCCTAACAAACCCTGTGCACGCATTGATTCATAAATATAATTGTGTAAAACATTTGTTACTTATTGCTTTAAACACACAGTCATCCAATTGCTAAATGCTTTGTTTTGGTTTTTTTAATAATATTATATTCCTTGTTTACCTTTATTGTCTATAATCTATCTAATTGTCTTTCTTATTATTTAACATTTTTCTAACATTTCACATTAACTCTCTCACTTAATCCCATGAATTTATTAACTAAAATTTTCCCATAAACTTATTATTCTTTTTAGTAGCGAAACTATTTCATAATTCCTTTTGTCAGTCAGTCAAAATGCCATTTTCTCGGCTGCTATTGAAGATTTACAGCTGAAATTTTCAAAGAACATTCCAATGGCATATGTGCAGTCTATACAATGATTGATTTTGTGCTACTAGCTTCTGATTGCTTCGCCTTAGGATGGGTGGGTTTATATTTTTATTATTTATTTCTCTTTTATAAATGTAAGATGACAGATAGGGTTTTAAACTGTTTTTAACCTATTTTTACAACATATATCAAAAATATACTATGCCACCAGTAGAATTAAACTGCAGAGCCTAAATTTGAATTAAGTCCCCAATAAACTTTTTTGAGGGGATTTAAAAATTAATTTTACTGTTGCTGTGGTCTTTTTTGATCAGAGCAAAAGGTCTTTTTTTATTTGGGTAAAATTCGTAGCTTTTAGAGTGTTTTGCTTCATATATATAGTATTCTGGTATAGAGTAAAATTAGGCCTTTTGATTTCATCTAAATTAATTCATTAAAAACTTAATTCTTTACAATATATCAGTGAATTAACTTTATCGTGCTTGTTTTCCATCACTTATTTAAAACACAAAAAAAATTGGCTGCAAAGGGTTAAATAGTGAAAGATGACAACAAACGTTTACGCAATACAACAAATTTTTTTTTGTCACATATACAAATATGATAAAATATAAGATTATTCAAACTTATTTTTTTAAATATTTTTAAAAAGGATGTATCTTTTATGTGTATAGTTTTCATTCTTTTCATTTTAATTAAATAAAAATTATTTAACTACATTGGAAATAAGTCACTTTGAAAAAACACTTTTTTTTGAATTGTAAAAAACTGTAATGAAACAAGACTTGTAATTGGTTCAGACTTCAGAATAATATGTTTTATTTTAATGTTAAATTTCTTCTATATAAATTATTGTTTTAGAAAAAAATTATTTGCATCAAACAGAGTAGAGTTTTTATTATTGTATTGATATAATCTGAATCACATCAAATTGTTCTGTAAGAAACAATTTAACCCCAAACTAAAAAATGCTTTTGCTTCCATCAAAATGATCACAGCAACATATAAAATTGATTTTTAAATCCCCCAAAAAAAGTTTATTGGGGACTTAATTCAAATTTGGGCTCTGCAGTCTGATTCTACTGGTGTCATAGTATATTTTTGATATATGAAAAAAAAATAGGTTAAAAACAGTTTAACTGTCTTACATTTATAAAGGGTGTGAAAAAAAAACAATCGCTTCACCTTTTCAATATAAACCTTACAGTTTTGGTCCAAGACTAATGAAAAATAATACAATTCATGCCACAGCAATAACAATGAAAAAACAATATTGAATTTTGAATCTACTCACCCTTCCAGAGCACTAGAGCTCAAGACCTAGCCCTTGCAGAGAAATTTGCCCCACGCCGAAAGTGAATATTTTATTACAAATTAGGACAAATTTATCTTTTTTCAAAAAGAACAAATTGTCTCAAGTACTTGAAATCTTGTAGATATACCCCATAATGTTTGAAATTTCTGATGTGACATGTAAAGACCTTTCTATAGACTCCCAAACAAGGTTTCTAACACAATTTTAGCCAATTTGGCATAAAAATGAAAGATCTGGCAGGCAAACATTAAGAACTAGGAATAGAGAGAGCCGCCATGCCTCAAAGTTGGATGGGTATGTCTTTTTTATGCCAAATTGGCAGAGATTGAGTTAGAAATCTGGTTAATGTGTCTTTAGAATGGTTTTCACGTGCCCCATTAAAAACTCTAAACATTATGGGGTCTATCTCCAAGATTTAAAGTACTTAAGGTGGTTCAAATTGTGAGCGATCGTTTTTTTAACATCCTTTTAGTATAATTTTAGTATGCTACTCTATATAAAAACATGCAGTTAAATTAGTAAGTGTGAGCAATATTGCTGCTCCATTTGAAGTATACTTTATTAGAAAACACTAGTTTATAATTCCGTCAATTATCGCTTTATGACGTTTCCTAGGCTACTATTCTATTTTTCTTGTTCAAATCGACCTTCAGACCTTTTCGGTTCAATTTCATATTAAGTTTGTTTTAAATATATCAAGTTAAGAAAATGCTATGTAGCATCCAACTATCCCTGTTGAACTAAAGTTGCAGTGTACAAACAAAATTATAGAAAAGCTTTGTTTCAAAGAGAATACTTTCTTTGGTAGGGACTTTAAAAATTGCATTCATAAACAAAAACTTGAAATGATATCCTGCAATTATTTAACAATTTTCCTGTATTTTACAGGGATCTAAAGGGATAAGACAATGATCTATAAAAATGAGTAGATTATAATCAAACATAAAAATATGGACACTACTAGTTTAAAACCAACCAATCAAAATTTAATAAAAGCAGCCAACTTATTTCAGTAAGCTAATAAGTTTCGGGGTTATAAAACTTTGGGTACCAGTGTAATTTACAGTCCAATGTTCCCTTCCTCCCTGTGTATTATCATTTCCTTGAGTAATCATCAAATTGACCATTTAGATATTTAATTATTCGTGGTTATTTGGTGATATTATTTAGGTAAGGTTTGACCCATATAAAATAAATTTATCGTATGCCTGTTATTTTTCCAAATATCATAATAGTTATTTTATCGCATTTATAACCTGATTAAAAACAGCTTTCCGCAGATATAAACTGTAAGATTAAATGTAGGTTTTTTTCAACCAATCACAAGCCATGCTTTATAAGATATTTCATGCGATAATGTTCATATTAAACTACTAAATACGAGAAAACATATGCATCCGATAAAGTTAACATTTTTCCACTTGATATAAGAATAGTTATTTCTCACATCGTATTATAAACATTTTTATATTAGTAGAAAATTGGAGACAATAAGATGCTAGACATATTTTTTTCGTATGGATGAGAACAGGTTCAAATCCACCGGATATTGATCGGTTCTAATCGATACTGGAAAACATATCAATACGATAAAGTTCATATTATAGCACTAGATACTGGAAAACAGATCAGCTGAAAATGATTTCCTATTCGAGCCCTAGTTTCCTAAAGTGTACAGCAGATAACCCAATTATTGCAGACCCTATTTTCAGCGACTCCGGTCAAATGGAAAAGCGATTTAATGTATAAACGATTTATACATTATACATTAAAAAATTTAAATTTTTAAAATTTTGATTTTTTGAAGCTTTTTTAACGAGTAGCAAATATTGAGATAGGACGCGAAAGCTACGCACACTTTCGGAAACTAAATTCAGTTCATCGGAAAACATATTCAACGAGTGTTTATCATTCATTAAACTTCTTAAATGCTTTAAAGTCTGTTTGTAATCAGGGATTTATGGATAGATAAATGTTTTGTTTATTTAATTTTTGGTTGTGGGTTATAATTAATAGTTATTCATCGCATCGCATTGGAGACAGCTTTTAGTGGATAATAAAAAGAAAAAGAATAAAATTTAAAAATTTTCTCGTATTCATTCGAATCCGGTGGATAGGAACCGGTTCTCATCCATACGAAAAAAACTATGTCTAGCATCGTATTATATCCAGCTTTCTACGAATATAAAAATGTACAATTATAAGATTAAAACCAGTTTTTTTAACCCGTGCCTTCGGCACCTCGGGGCTAAAAAACTGATTTTAATCTTATAATTGTACATTCTATATCCGCGTTTATAATACGGAAAGCCGTTTATAATACGATGCGAGAAATAACTATTATGATATTTATTTTGTTATTTGAAACAATTTTCTCTAATACGATACGATACATGATTTTTCAACATAGCTCATAACCGGTTCAAATTATTATTAAAAGATGTAATTTTAGTGGTTTTTATTGTAAAATTAACTATCCCTATATTACTGGTCTGTATGGTTAGGTAATATCCTGACAAAATTGTAACCACTCAACTACGCATCAGACCATCAGACGAGGACCAACATTCACCCAGCAAACATTTGTATACTTTGTGCTGTGCAATTCATAAAGTTTTCAAGAAACTTTAATAAATATATAATAATGACCTTAAGGAATAAGAAAATGGAAATGATTTGATATACATTATACATCCCCAATTATGCTAAACTGAATTATCCTTCATAGAGATTAGAATTATTGGTTGGAACTTTAGAATATTACAAGCTTAATAAAAATATTCCAAGTTATTAAGCCAATAAACAACGCATCTAGGAATCCTTGAGTACCAGTATTTATATTCCAATTTCCTTTCCCTCCCTAAGGACTAACCGTTAGTTTAAGGCTATTGTAAAGGTGAGTAACTCAACTCCTAAAAGACGTATTGCTAATCTAAAGCCCCAAGAATAATCACATTCTAAATGATCAAAAAGTTATTGCTCTGTGTTGTTCTTCAATGAGACAGATTGGTTTCATCGATGCAAATATCATAGAACAATTTTGTGGTATAGAAGGTAAAACAGGTCGTTTCAAAAATTCACTACTGGTATGGTTTAATGCTATTTAATTTCTAAAACAAAGTCTTTGGACAATTTTGTGCAATTTTCTGCCCACTCCTCCCCATTCGAATTATATAAATAGCAGGTTATAACAATCTCAAAATAAGTCTGTTTTAAATAGCAAACAATAAAATAATATTTCCGACATGGGGGACGTACAAACAACTTAAACTATAGAGTTGCTTCGCTAAAAAGTAACAAAAAAACAGTATCCTATCAAATTAAGTAGTAAAGATTTCTGTCTGAGCGTTTGAAGGTTTTTCTATTTTAGGCAAGCTTTGCATTTGTTTAGGCGGTTTTTTAACCGCTGAACTGATTTGGTTCTCCTTTACAGTACAGCTTCCAGGTAAGGTTTTTAACTATGTAAGAGAAGGGTATCTTTACCCTCCCAATTAAAAATTGCCCCCCCCCCCCTCCAAAAAAAAATATTTTCTTTTAAAAACATGGGGAACGTTGACTCTACTCCCCTCTTTAAGTGCCCCTAGATTCTAGTATGATATATGGTATTAAAAAAATTCGTGATTCATCGCATATTTTCTAGAAAACTATTCTAAGATATTATTCATAATTCAAATAATAACATTGGTTTATGCTCCGGGCGATTATTTGTAACAATTAGTGAACTTTATGGTTTATATTTGAAGACGCTGGCTGTAATTGTCGCAACAAATAACAAATTTCCGCCACAATTGACCCAGGGATCTGCTGGGATAGGACAATAGACGCTGATTTCAAGAAAAAACTCATTGATTATAAATAAAGTATAGATTTAAACCAATAAATCAAGATTTGATAAAAGTACCCAAAGATTTTGAGCTAAAGAATGAGAGGGCATGTTTATAAAACTTTGGGTACCATTATAATTTAAATTGCAATGTCCCCTCCCTCACTGCATTTTTTCCGGCGCAGTGTTTATATATATACCATTGACAATTCAATTATTAGTAGTACAGCTGCTCTGCAGCTTGAAGTGTAGATATGTTAGCATAGCATGTAAAAATCTTCTTTCTAAATTGTGCAGGCACCAGGAAGAAAGTGGAAGTTGGAATCCTTATACTATAGTAACAGGATGTTTGTCTACGTGTTTGTGTGTCTGTGTGTTTGTACCGAAGGATCTCGCTAACCGCTGAAACGATCGGGTTTTCCTTAACATGGTAGGTTTTCATAGGTCACGGGAAGGTTTGTAACTATTTTGGGGGCAGGGTACCACCACCCTTTTAAGAGAAATCGTCCCTAGAAAAAATTACCCCCCCCCCCCCAAATTATTTTTTTTTAACTTTTTCTTTTAAAATCTAAAATAATAAATCAAATTCTACTCTCTCTTCCTGAAGTGCCCCTAGAAGAGGCCTCTAGGGGGCGTAGCACTAGCCACTAGTATAAAATATATTGGTACCTAATGTTTTCTCTCATTGTCTCATTCATTGACTTAAAAGCATTAAATCTTGATTTGTTATTTAAAACTAGCATTGTTTAAAATGTTTGATTTTTAATATTATTCTACAGGGGGTAATGTTGTACATCATCATTAGAGATGTACATAATTTTATCATTGATTGTCTTATCTCTTAAGATCTCTGACAAGTTCATACAGAGACGTGTTTAGAATTTCTCAGTAGGGGATGGGGGGGTGGGGGGGGGGGCTTTGAGGAAAGACAGACCTTCCAAATTTTAGTTGAGGTGGGCGTTAAGTTAATGAATTGCAACTGTTGGGCCAAGGCATTCTTTTTCTTCTTCTATGAATGCAAATATATTTCTAACTTCTTCAGATATGACGCAGTTCAAACTTGTTAATTTTACGACGACGAACAGATGTATTATGTTTTTTGATCTAAATAACTACTTTTTGGTAAAATAACCTTCTAAAAGACAAACAACCTCTAAAACAAAACATCATTTGAATAAACTTTTAAATTACCATGAGAAAAAAAGGTTAATGGTATTTTTGAATGTTTGAGGACTATAAAAAGTTTGAAATGGTGTTAATCACAGCGCAGCAGTATTTTTCTCCTCCCAGAAATTGATCATTTAATGATACAATAGATTTATTATCCTAGATGGTCAATCAGACACACATAAATCCGTCAAACTTATAAAGGAATTTCTAGCAGACGAACATTTTTTATTTATTCACAACGAATTTATCTAAAATTTTACCAAGCCAAGAATGAGCCTAGCCAATTCGAAAATCTTTGACTTCAGTGCACTTTAGTATCAAATGTGTACACTGTCTAACCAATTGTGTGTTCGTATTGTTCTTTTACTGTGATAATATTGGTCCAATAATGTGATTGATTATCTAGAATTTCTATATTTATTGATTGTGCGACATTTAAATTTCAAGATCTTTTATTGAAGTATGTAAGTTTGCTAATAAGTTCTTGCTAATGACTGAACCTATTGTTTCATATTTTCAAATATATCAGGGGGAGATGGTACATTGGAATATCAATTATATTGAACCCCAATTATTGGCCTACCATTAGTGAATTAAAATATATACTGGCATGCTATTGGTAATTTAGTTTGTATCATTGGTCATTTGTATTGTATGACGTAATTTTTTATAGGCACCATAAACAGATTCTTATCAGTCATAATTGTGTAAATCAATTTATCGTTCATATATTCAGCGAACACAGTAAAATATAAATGGTACATACTGAATTAATAACCTAGAGAATACATATGATTAACATTGACAATTTAAGATATTGAAACCAATATCCGTAATGGTCTGAATACAGAGTTTTGTAGATTGCTTAATTCTTATTTTCTTTAATCTATCGCCCCCCAAAAATATCTTTATGTGTTATTGTTACTATAGACTCTGGAAACTTTAATTTAATTTTTTTTAAAAACTAGTTTTAATCTTATGATTGTACATTTTTATGTTCGTAGAAAGTGGGATATAATTTATACCAGGTATATTTTTTTCTAATGGATGAGATACGATAATATACCTTAATAATTGATGGCATTAAGTATAAATACGTGGATACAATATCCCCATTATTATCAGCATTCTACTGTAATTGTGTATTTTAATGATGTAGGTTGGTTATTTGTCTATGTGGATAATAAGATTCCATATACATATGATGTAGCACAAGCTTACAAAACAGCCAATATTTTTTTGTAGGATATTTAAATTGGGGACTAATAATCAACTAATTAATTCAGAAAAAATAGCCTAAAACCTACCCAAAGACTTGATATAAATAATGAAGTCTAAAACCATTCCGGACCCCAAGTGAAGCTTTACGCAATTTTAAAAAATCATTGGGTTCAGTTAATAACAAAATGTTTTTTAAAAATATTTTTAGATTAAGAACTAGATACCTATATTTTTCGGTTCCTTACCTCAAAAACTTACTTTACTAATCCCACAAAAGCAAGAATTCCGTCCAAAAACTGTAGGTCAGTTGTTTCAAAACAGATATCAGTTTATTTTTGCTTATCTTAAAAACACCAATAGCTATTTTTTATTTTTACTTCATTGTAGGGACATCTGTGAAACTTGTGACTTAAGGATGCTTGGCATATCATTTCAACCTGATTTCCATGTCATTTGTGGTTGGCGCATTAGGGGGCGTGTCGCCGTCAATACAAGCCTCCAGCATGCCAGGGATCCTAAGAGATGTGACAATAGACGTTAAATTGATATCCATCAATCCAATATGATGATAAACAAAATTATCCCTTTTTTAGATTAGATTATTAATTGAAAGTTTTAGATACTATTAACTTTAAACCAACCAATAAAAATTCAATAAGCCACGAATGAGATAATGTAATTATAAAACTTTGGGTACCAACGTAATTTACAGTCATATGTCCCCTTACTCCCTGCTAGAGTAAAGAAACATACAGGGAAATGTCAATTGGTAATAAATTTATCTTTGCCACAATATCTAAGTGTTAAATACTGTAAAAGTTTCATTTTAAATATTGTGGGGGAAAATGGTTTGTGGATTAATCTAAACTTCATTGTCTACTCCCTTCATGGGGATTAACAAGGATTTTTTTATCTGATTTTTAGAGTCAGCTTTTATAAACTTAAGAACTATATTATTATATATCCAACGCTGGACTTTCGTCATAAAGTCCTAAATGAGCATATTATTGTTTGGTCCAATAGTCTTATATATCTTTTTAAATGAAGCTAACTATTAAGAACATCAAATGAAAAAAATACCATTTAATGACAAATAAACACTTTACCTTTTTAATGATCCTGAGACAAAAATCATTATTTCAACCATTTAAATTTGTAATAGTAAAATATCCATAAATGAATATTTTTTTTAGATCCATGATTTACATTATTATAATTATTTTCATCAAGAACTGGATTAATGTGCGTATTTACTTAGAAGCTTATTAATGGTCTTAGCCGAGTTTTAAACCATGTGAAGTGGATTTAAGTTATCTCTCTTCTGAAAGGGTATATAAGGAATAAGACAATGGACGATAAATTGATATACAACCCTAGTATGATAAACAAAATTTAAACATGTTTAGATGAAATTATTGGTAGGAAAGTTTTGACAGTGCAGTGTAAGCTTTATTACCCAATTAAGATTTTTATGTAGTCTCAACATTTTTTTGAGAAAAACCAGGAGAGAGTATGGAGAAATGGAGTGGAACAGTATAAATTAATGTCCAATTTCGCCTCCCTCCTTGCAAGAAATCACTGAATATGAATATTCAGCTCCCCTTCTTTGATTTGTTACTCTATAGAGATTTAAATGATCTATTTACCCGGGGATCTTAAGGGAACAGACAATGGACGATAATTTCTTGCACATTCCTAATGATTACTCTTAAAATGTTCCTTCTGTACATAAAAATTGTCAGTTGAAAACTGTTGACACCAATTAGAATTGATAAAACTTCCCAAAGTTTTTCAGCCAACGATTAAAATAGCATGCATAAAACTTTTAGTACCAGTGTAATTTACAGTCTAATGTCCCCTCCCTCCCTGAATTTGGCGTATGAAAAATGGTTGTCAGTCAGAATGGTAACAAGAACAATATTAATCATGCACAGTAGTTAAGGCTTTAATTGGTTCCCGGGTTTGTTTGCACAGGGAGGGGACATTGGACTGGAGATAACACTAGGATCCAAAGTTTTATATCAGCATTATCTTATTTGTTGGCTCAAAAACTATGGTTTTATTAATTGGTTGGTTCCAAACTATTCGTAATCAAAACTATAAACCAAAACAAAAAGGTTTTTTTGTTTATCATTATTTGAGATGCAATATCTTTTTTAATCAATTAGCTTATCCCTTTAGATCCCTGGGTTTGCTACTTGATGCTACCAAATCATTTAAATGTGTGATTTCTCTCTCTCTCCCATTTTTTATCTTTCTTTCACTCTCCCTAGCCCAAATGATTCAAATGTTTGATTTCTCTCTTTCTTCTCTCTCTATCTACTTATCTATCTATCTATCTGTTTATTTTGTTTATTTTTCTATCTTTGCCACCATATCATTTAAATGTGTTAATTCTCTCTCTCTCTCTCTCTCTCTATATATATATATATATATATATATATATATATATATATATATATATCTTTCTCCCTCTCTCTCTCTCTCTCTCTCTCTCTTTCTCACTCTCTCTCTCTCTCTCTCTCTCTGGCTCTAACTTTCTCTCGTCCAAATCATTGAAATGTTTGATTTCTCTCTTTCTTCTCTTTCTCAATCTATCCATCTATCCGTTTAGTTTTTAACTATTTTTTTGTTTACTTTTCTATATTTCCATCTATTTCTAAATGTCAAATTATCTATCTTTATTCACTGTAAATGTAGGTAAATGATACTTTGAAAACATTAAAAAGTTATAGTTATAAGTTTAAAAATTAACAGGGATGACATAAAAGCGAAGCTAGTAAACAAATCAGAAATTTAGACAAACGAACATAAACAAAGCATTTAGTATTCAATTAATTTAATTCAGAAGTTTAAACAAAATTACTTAAATACAGGATTTTCATAGATAGTAGTATAAATAGAAGTAAGTTTTAAAAGTGCCTTAGAAATTAGATGAAATATAAATTCAAACATCGACGTTTGCTAATAAAGTCTAAAGTGCCTATTGTATAGTATGTTTATTGTTATAAATATACTAGAGGTGGCGTTCTAAAATTATTCCGCTATTAGCTAGATTAAATATTAATCTTTTTCTTCCATTGTCCTATCCCTGTTTAAAGTATTAAAGTATTTCCTCTTTCTTTAAAATATTTTAGAATCCTGATATTTTTTATTTCAAATTATCGTCCTGAAAGGGTTAAAATGTTTAGGTAACTGTTAAATTTTAGTTCAATATCTGACCACATTACGCACGTATCGCTAGTATCAAGCAGTAAAATAATGGGTCATATTGTTCTGGTCAATGGGAGTTTATTATGGATTATTAGAGCACTATGAGTTTTAAACATTTATTCCTTGGAAAACTTGAGCTCATATGTAGACATTTATTTCCTATATGGATCTTGAAGCAATAAAGCAGGCTGTTTTGTAATTATTAAAAATTGGAAGAATCTATTAAATAAAAGTTATCGCAAATATACTTAGTAAATAATAGCGCAGCCATCTTTGTTTCTGTTACATTATCTTTAACTAGAGGCTACGCCCCTAGAAGCATCTAGGGGCACTTAAGATAGGAGGGGAAAAGTCGACCTCATCTTATTTTAAATTTGAGTTTTAAAAGAGTAAAAATTATATTTTTTGAAGGGGAGGGGGGTGAAGACACCCACCCCAAAAATAGTTTAAAACCTTCCCAGGACCTTTAAGAAGCTCCACAGTAAAGGATAACAATATCGGTTCAGCGATTAGCGAGATCCTTCGGGACAGACAAAAAACTTTTACTACTTTATATATTAGGATTTATGTTTGTTGAAATTGTTTAAATCAGCTTTGCTGGTACAATAAATAAACTATAAGATATCAACTCTGAACATAAATTTTTAAAAATATTTTTTTATCTGTTTGACTTATAATTTTTACCAGGATAACACCCTTAGACTATGGGCGAGGCAAATATTTATTTTAAATGAATAAAGTGTAATAAAATGATCCCATACTAACTGTTGGAAGGTAATAAAATCCATCCATCTATCATCTTCAGGGAGCTTAAGTGATAAGACAATTGACAATAAATGATCATGATACATCTTTTAACTTTCGATAGTAGTATGATTTGCAGTGCACTGTCCCTGCCCTGCCTGATTATCCTATTGTTTACACAAAGTTGTAAATCTTCATCTCTGTCTTATTCTACAGTTAGGGAGTTGAATCCATTTTTATAGAAGCAGAACTATAATCTATGATTATGGTTTGGACCCTCTAAAACTGTAATCTACCCTTCCACTTTCCCCTCTCTTGGTGAAGATATCTTCAACACCGATACGATTTTTGAAATGTAAGATTCCACTTTTGCCTCTCTTGGTGAATATATCTTCAACGCCCTTACGAGTTTTGAAATATAAGATTCCACTTTCAATAGAGGCGAAACTGGAATCATGGTTTACATTTTTAATATCTAAGTTTCTGTAATCTTCCATTACTTTTTTAACATCGACATAATAGAAATGTACCATACTATTTTAAAATTATGTCAATTGTGGAAAAAAGCATAGATTTTATATATAATTTAAACATTGTTGTATATTCTTAATTAAATAAACAAAACATACAAAGAGCGTATATAAAAGATGTTTTGTTTATTTAAAAAAATACTTTGAAAAGTGTATCAAATGAGTATTCAAAATTATTTTTAAAAAGTCGTTTATTAATTAATTCAATTGTATACATTTGTAATTTTTTTGTTCAATTTATTTCATTTTGATATTTCCCTAGTAATCTCTCATTTACTCATTTAAAGTATAAAAAAATTTACCAAAACAGACAATGCAGCGTTCAAATAAAACCAAGAGTCATTTAGAATCCATTGAGAACGAAATACTAGCTGCTCCTTCTTGGCAGATATTTCATTTTCAAGATTTGAGGTGAAAACACCAAATTTAACAAATATACAAGGCAGTTCTACTTTGAATACAGGAAGATAAGATGTGCTTCTGAAAATTGTGCTCAGTATACTTTTAGATTCTTTTGTAACAAAAATAAAAACTTATTAATGTGAAATCAATGCAGCAGTTGTGATTTGACTCGAATTTGGTTAACTTGTCTTTGTGTTTTATTTGGTTTCTTTTTGATCTTAAACATTAAGGTATAGAATTCTTAACAATCTAGCTAAGTTATTCGTAGAAATATGTAAAAATTTTGACAGGAAAGAGATAAAATTTGCACTTCTTAAGACAAAGATAGTTTTTTAGAAATCATATGGTTGAAAAATTCCTTTGCTGTATTACTGGAATGATTCATAAATAACAAAAAATAAACAAAGGTGTTTATCTGCTAGATTTAAGTTTTAAGTTGATGGATTATAGGACCAGTTTGACCAAATCGATATCCTTTTTCAATTGTGCTAATATATGACTCTACAGGTTATCTGATTCTTGACTGTAGGATAAATATTTCTATAATTTTCTATATATTTCTAATAAACTGCTAAGTAACAAATTAAAATTAATCTATTTCTATTAAAATTTTTGAATTAAATTCATTAATAAATGGAAGACCAACTATTAAAGGAACCCTGCAAGAAATACCTCTCTTTAACTGCTGAAAGCCTGCCATAAGTAGACCCAATACAAAAATTTGAAGCCTCCAGCTTCAAAAATAAAAAGTTAAAGAAGTATCAAAATGATTATTTTAGTATAACTAAAATTTTGAAAGTTTTTCATTGCTTATAATAAAATTTTCATTATTAAAGTACGTCGTCTGGAAGCAAAATTAAACTGTTTTTAACCTATTTTTAAAACGTATATAAAAAATATACTATGACACCAGTAGAATGAGACTGCAGAGCCTAAATTTGAATTAAGTCCCCAATAAACTTTTTTTGGGGGATTTAAATATTAATTTTTACTGTTGCTGTGATCATTTTGACCAAAGCAAAAGGCCTTATTTTTATTTGGGTAAAATTTGTAGCTTTTAGAGTGTTTTGCTTCATAAATATTGTATTCTGGTATAGAGTAAAATTAGGCCTTATGATTTTACTATAAAAATTCACTAAAAAGTTAATTCTTTATAATATATCAACGAATCAACATTAACATGTTTGTGTTCTCTCACTTATTTTAAAAACATAAAAAATGGCTGTAAAGGGTTAAATGACAACAAATGTTTATGCAATACAACAAATTTATTTTTGTCACATATACAAATGTGTTATAAAATAAGATTATTCAAACTTATCTTTTAAAATAATTTTAAAAAAGTATGTATCTTTTATGTGTATGGTTTTCATTCTTTTTATTTTAATTAAATAAAAAATATTTAACTACATTGGAAATACGTCACTTTGTGAAAACACTCTTTTTTTGAATTGTAAAGAATTATATAAAACAAGACTTCTTATTGGTTAGATTTCAGAATTATTTGTTTTATTGTAAATGTTAGATTTATCAATGAAATTAATTGTTTTGGGAAAAAAAATTATTTCCAATGAACAGAGTAATGTTTTTTTATTGTATCAATATAAAGTGAATTATATAAAAATGTTCTGTAAGCCACAATATTACCCGAAGTAAAAAAAGAGCTTTTGCTTTGGTCAAAATGATTACAGCAACACTAAAAATTAATTTTTAAATCCCCCAAAAAAAGTTTATTGGGGACTTAATTCAAATTTGGGCTCTGCAGTCTGATTCTATAGGTGTCCTAGTATATTTTTGACCCTCCCCTCAAAAATAGGTTAAAAACAGTTTAATAGCTTATCTTTGTCAATAACTTAGACTGCCAGTAACTGATAACACACAGTGGGATCAAATGACAAATACTTGGACATTAAGAGTAGACAAAAGTAAACTTCAATAAATAGGCTTGTATTTGAAGTAATGGTGTAATTTCTTTTGCTTTAACTCAGAAATAACTTAAATTTTGCTCCTGTTAACTTCTAATTTGCATTTGGTAATTATGTCTAGCTGTTTTGGAAAAATTATAAACTTCATAACTTAGGTTAGGATAGGAATTTTTTAACAAAATCAACGTCTATGTAAATATTTCTTCAATGCAAACAATGTTTGTAAACAAGAATATAGTGGCAGGTGCACCCAGTTCGAGTCCCGGCATTTTTAGGTAGGCCCAGAATAAGTAAAATAGGAGACTTGTAAGGCATGTTTTTAAATATTTTTTTTACAGATATAAACAACAATAACATAATTTTCAAAACACTTTTGATTTTGTGCAATACCTTTATTCTAAGTGTAGTTATTTTTATTTAAAGTTTGTATAAGAATATACACATAATTACTTATATTATTTTCTCTCAGAAAATGCATATTGCTCTTTCTCTCTCACGCATATACAAGGTTTTGCAAGTATTATAAAAAATCCCCCAAATTGAATTTCTGCTGGATCAAAACCAGTTAGAAATACAAATTTTTAAAGAAAACATGAAATATAGCAAACTTAGTCGCTAAAATAAAAGTATTTATAAAGCATCTTTATTTAACGACTCCTTTATCCCTTAAATGTCCATTAAAACCACGGGAACAGCAAATATAGTTATAGTGGCAATAACGGCGAAATGGTTCGCCAGAGGCAAAAAATGCAGAAGTAAAGAAAGATCCACCTCCAAAAGTGTTAAAATATTGCAGAGATGACTTTGGGCTCTAAAATGACTCCTTCCCCCTCTAATGGGGGTAAATTTGAAATTAACGAGAACAAAATTATTCAAGTCATGCAATATAAAACGCTTAATTACTCAAAAACGGCTGGGAGGGCGCACATATTGAAAACTGTTTTATACACAATACATGTTGCATATTAATATTATTATTGCAAAAACCCCGCCCTCCTGGTTAAAATGGAGAAAACTGATTTTTTGGGTTAAAAATCTTTTTATTTTTGGTGAAATTTTCTTACAAAATGTCAATTTACATGCCAAAAAATTTTTTTTAAAATTTTTCTTTAATTAGACAGTTCTACAGGTATCTGAAAAGTACCTCAACCAAAAAATATTTTTATAAGATGAACATAAATGTATTTTTTATTGCTTTGAAAAAAGTGGGTAAAAAAATCTGGAAAATCATGAAAACTGACAAGAAGTTTTTCACTGCCCTTTTTAAAAATGGCATAAATCCACCAAAAATTAATATTTTTTTAAAAATTTCTTTTCTAGCTGTCTACTTATAGCCATTATTAGGTCCTAGGATAGATAAAAGTTGATTTTAAATTTTTTAGATGTCCCGCTTTTTGTCAAAAGATCCCACTGTGTAACATTCTTACAATAAAACACCCTTTTTTATAGTCAAAATGTCTTTTAAAAAATTTGTTTTAAATTGCGTTTGAAAGCGGAAAATCAAAGCGGAAAAAAATGAAACTATTGTAAGTAATACAGATGCTCAGCTGTAATTGGTTGTTTAGCAGACTTAGCATGGACTCAGACTTCTGATTGGCTAGAAATCCTAAAGGCTG
This sequence comes from Acartia tonsa, assembly GCF_053477335.1. NCBI lineage: Eukaryota > Metazoa > Arthropoda > Copepoda > Calanoida > Acartiidae > Acartia > Acartia tonsa. The sequence goes on along the minus strand of NC_137264.1, from coordinate 33,315,457 downwards.
GCATTCTAACGCTACATTACTCTCAATACAACGCAAATTAAACTGAATTTTTTTTATTGATTTTGACTATAAAGAAAGGTGTTTTTATTGTAAAAATGTTATCAGTTACTGGCATCCTAAGTTTCTCCCAAAAATAAGCTTATAATTTTCTAGGCAACGTATTTTAATAATAAAAATTTTGATATTAGCAATGAAAAACTTTCAAAATTTTCAATGTACTAAAAATATTATTTTGAAATGTCTATAACTTTTTTGTTTTTGAAGCTGGAGGCTTCAAATTTTTTGTATTGGGTCTACTCGTGGAAGTCTTTCAGCAATTAAAGTGGTTTATTTCTTGCATGGTTCCTTAAGGGTAATAATTTGCCTTTGCTACAAGTAACTTTTTCTTATTTAACGTTCTCTTCTATATTAAACTACTGTAAAGCTTTCCACTTAAAAACAAAAACAGTGTGGGAATATGAATCTTAATATATGGAGGTATAGATTCTTCTAAGTGTGTTCTACTATACTTTCACAAGACTTTAACTGGAATAATAATCCTGAAGCTGGTATGTTTGATGACAATAAGCCCCAACCTACAGCATCTATAAGTTCTTGTTCCAGATATGGTTGAATCAAACAGCAACTTTTGATTTATATTTGATCTAAGTAAGTAAATTTTTTTTGGATAGTGTCTAGCAATTTGATTGTTTCAGTTCTTCAGACACCCAGATATTCATTGAAGATCTCAATCATGTAAACATTGCCACAGCACAGCAAAAGCAAGTCTTGTAGTTAAAGACCCCTTTTCTAACATAGTTTTTTTTCAAAAGGTTTTCATGGTACAACTTTAAAGTTAAAGCTTTCTTTAATAAACATGAATTTCTAGAAGAAACAGAAATTCATTTGGTAATAAAGATGAGGTTTAAGTCAATTTGGCCAGCAATCTTTCTTTATTGCTGGTAACTTAGATAATGTATGTAATCATGCAATTTTACTAAAAGCTAGATGAACTTTTGGGTCTGTCAAAAGTTCCAATTTTTTTCAAGCTAGCTAGGCAAAATCTTCTACATGGATTCTATCTTATACTTTTTCTTCTTTGAAGCTAACAATGAAAATTATTGCTTATTTGTCTTATATACCAAATCATGCTATTTTTTGATAACTTATTTATAAGCATTCAATCAAGATTACTGCTTATTTTGCTAATAAACAAAATCATGCTTCTTTTTTTGGATAAATTACTTATAAAAGTAAAATGATGTCTATCTGTCCGTCTGTCTGTTCGTCTGTTCCTTAAGATCTAGGTAACCACTGAACCGATTGGATTCTACTCTTCAGGGTAGATTAGATTAGATTAGATTTATTATTCTTGGGTGTACATACATAGAATAAAAAAACAAAAAAATATCAAATGAATTAAATGAATATTATATACATTTATATATACAGTCAAATTTTATTGATATGTATAATTTATAAAAAAATTTTCTTCCCAAATGGCAGTTTCCTAAAAACTAGGAAGTATGCAGTAATGTGTATTCACACATTGTTTTCATACAGGCCATATAAATAAGACAAAAAAAATAGAAAAAAAGAGAATAAACAATAAATAAGATCATATTGGAGAGGAAAATGATAATAGGAAGGATTGATTAGGGCATACAAGTCTCACACCATTATTGCAATAATAGAAATTTTAAAAATAACAGAAATTTAAAAAAAAAATTCAACAAATAGATTTTGATTAATTTATCAGATTTCAAACAATATTGAAAAGAAATATAAATTTATCTACATTCTTGACATAATGGGTTGTTACACACTAGAGTTAAGCTTGATAACAAAGATTATTTTAGATTTTTAATAAATTTTTTTCTTGATTGATTGTGGGTTAATAAATCATTATTACAATAGTTATTCCATAATTCTTGGAAATGATACTAGGAAATTCTAAGATTTCTGGTATGTAATTGATTACGGCGAAGCCATGTACCTTGAAAGGAACTTGGTAGCTTACTGTTTATAAAATCATACATAAATAATAATTTCAAATAATTAGCTGATTCATGTAAAGGAAGGACATTCATTTTTTTAAAATAAAGGCATTGTGTGTGAGATGTGTTTTTTGCTAAAAACAATTCTTATTGCCTTTTTTGCAATTTAATTAATGGTTCCATAGAAGATTGAAGACCACAACTCCAGGCAGGTAAACAGTAAAGTAAATGACTATTTATAAGTGAATGAAAAAGCATTTTTTTGCTATCTAAATTCAGTATATGTTTAGCTCTATTTATAAGAAATAAGAAACTAGAAATCTTTTTACGTAAATGTTCTACATGATATTTAAAATTTAAAGAAGGATCTATAAATACACCTAGGAATTTAATTGCAGGAATATTGCTACTTGAATTGACATAATTTAAGATTTTTATTTTCTCAGGATCAAATTCATTTTCATTGTTAAAGTTTAGCTTAATATTAAGAGCATTCCAATCAATAGTAATTTCATTTTTATTAAATATCATGATTTTAGTTTTATCAGGATTTAAGCTCATTTGATTACTCCTAAACCAATCAGATATCTTTTTAAGTTCATTGTCTAATTTCAGTTTTATCTCTGTAAAGTTTTTACCAGATATTAAAAAATTACTGTCATCAGCAAATAATAGGGTAAATAAATCAGTAAAGTTTTTAAGATCATTTATGTAGATTAAAAATAGAATTGGTCCTAAAATAGAGCCCTGTGGGACACCTCTATCTATGTTCAGCTTTGTTGAGTCAGTGTTGTTTACAGTAGTCCTTTTTTTTATTATCTCTTGGGGCAAAGCCCCTAGAGGCTAGGGGCGAAGCTGCTAGTTACTTGTAAGCAATCAATGAAAATTATTATTTATTTGGCTTATATAACAAATTATGCTATTTTTGATAAATTACTTACAAGTAATCAATGAAAAACATTGCTTATTTGGCTTATATCAGTCAAACCTTAATTTTTTCATAAACTGCTTACAGGAAGGAAGGGATTAATTATTACTCCTCCTCCTTTTTCTTCACTTCAAAATTATATAAGCCATTTTTACTAAAAATGACTGAGTATTTAAAGTGTGCTACCTTTTTATATGTTTCAATATTATTTGGCCACATTTTGGTCAAAAATGCTCACAAATCAGACCTTTTTTGACCATAGATACTCAAATGGTTCCTTTACAAGCTCAATCAATCAGTTTTAAGATATCTTTATATTTCAAAAAAATACCAAAAAAAATTTGGGTGTTTCCTTGGTAATTTCCTCTTTTTTTATTTTTTTTTATCAATTTTAAAAATTTGGTTACCCTCCCTCCCAATAACAAAATAATTTTTCTGTAAAATATTATTATGTTGGACAGGAAGGAAGGGAGGGGTCGGAGGGAGGGTAAGTGGAGACATAAGCCTCATTAGTCTAGCATGGCAACCAGTGAACAGAATCACAGTTCTGCACCACAAGCCACGGGCGACTGACAATAAAATGTCCATTCAGCTTATTTATATGCATCTGAAAAAAAATCTGCTATGCTATTTGCTAAAACAAACTCCACCAATGAGAATCACACTCTCATTGGTTGAAGTGGATGGAGCGCATGGAAGGAGCGTGAGAGAACTAAAACCTAAACTAACCTAAAATAGTTTTTTGAAATTTTGAAAATTTGAGTACCCACCCAACAACGAACACCTCTGGCCACAGTACTCAAAAATTAAACCTTTTCCGCCTTGCCCTTTTCTTCCCCTTTACACTAAATCCCCCCCTTCTATTACCATTGCCTTTGTATGTTTGGACGGGGCAAGGAAGGATAGGTTAAAGGAAAGTCTAGTTCACCAAGACTTTGCCTTAGATTGAATTCAGACTCTGTCGGGGGAGGGGGGGGGGGGTACCCAAATTTTCAAAATTGATAAAAAATTCCTAAGAGGATAATGCAGTTTCCTTTTATATGCACAGATACCAAATAATCAACATAGAAAATACTTATTTTTACTTTTCTCTCAGCGATAATAATTAGCCCAATAAGTAAAATAAAATCAGGCATGGTATATTTATCTTTTCTTAGACAAAGATTATTTTAAATGTGCATTTATTTCAAACCAATGAAAATTCAAACTGAAGTACAAAATAGAATTCAGAAATTTTGCCTGTCTATTTTGGCTTTCATTGTAGGTGGATTGAATTTATGTAAAGGTAATTCTTATCTCAGGATTCTTTAAAGTTGTAAATAATAGTAAAGGACGATGAAATATTAACTATCCTTGTCAAACCATTTCATTTTTATGTAAAAAGGTGTGATAACCAATCTGCCATTGTCCTATCACTCTCAGATAAAGTTTGACTTTGGCCTATGTTATATGTTACTAGTGACTTCACCCCTAGCCTCTAGAGGCTTCGCCCCATGAGGTAATGGAAAGCCAACCCTCTTAAACATTAAACCCAGGTTGTTCACCATATACACAAAAATTGAAAACTCTCCTCTGTTAATTTTATTTAATACCTATATGTGCGACAACTCTTAAAAGATGTCAATGTTTAAAAATTACAAAAAGCTCAATAATTTTTTTTAGGGGGGGAGGTTCATGGGGGCTTCGCCCCATGGTGCAGTGGGGTTCCCCCAACCCAATTACTGGTTTTTGTTTACAAAAAAAAATTGGAAATTGGGATTTTTTTATTTTTAGGGGGGTTGGGGTGTCCCACACTCCTAGAAAATAGCTTAAAACCACCGGAGGACCCGTAGGTATATTACCAGAAAAGTAGAGCCTAATCTGTTCAGCAGTGACTAAGATTTTATAAATAATGTGAATAATTTTTTTTGTGGGGGGGTGGTTTTTTAGTTTTTGGAGGAATTGGGGGTGTCCCAGCCCCCAGGAAAATAGCTTAAAACCATCACAGGACCAGAAGGTATAAACCCTGAAAAGTAGAGCCAAATCGGTTCAGCGGTTACTGAGATCCTAAGCTTCAGACGGACAGACAGACATCAAGCTACTTTGTATTATAGACTAGCGGTTTCGCCCCTAGCCTTTAGGGACTTTTTTACATAAAGTTTCAATGGAGAATTTTAAAAATTTGTTTACATTTTTTTGTTTTCTGTATTTTATAACATTTTATAACTCATTAAAACTTTTTATATTTATTTATATTGATTTATATTTTTTTAAACCTTCAAATTTTTTCTCTTTTTTAATGTTTTTAAAAAAAAATTGTTATTAGCCTTTTTAGGGCTTTGCCCCTACAGGAGAAGTAAGGTTTCTCAATCTTTTTAATTTCATAAAAGAAAGTTTAAAAGAAGAAAAGAAATTTTAAAAAAATTTTTTCTTTTGGGGGAAGTTTTCATTTTTGAGGGGTTTGGGGATGTCCCACCTCCCAAGAAAATAGCTTAAAACTACCACAGGACCAATAGGTATATACCCTGAAGAGTAGAATCCAATCTGTTCAGTAATTACCGAGATCTTAAGCTTCAGACGGACGGACGGACGGACAGACAAACATCAAGCTACTTTGTATTATAGATAACACATATTAAGACTTAAAACTTAATGTAATGAAAAGCTTTCACTTAAGCAAAGCTAACTAATAAAATTATGAAACATATCAGGTATCTAAAGAGATAAGACAATGGCCGATAAATTAATGCACATCCATAATGATGACGCACTAAATAACCCCTTCTGTTGATTAAAATTAGTGGTTCAAACGTTTATAAACACAATTTAATCAACCAATCAAAATTCAGTAAAAATCCCCAAAGCCAACAAATAAGAAAACGTTATTGTAAAACTGTGTGTACTATTGTAATAAGCATTCAATTGTCTCCTCCCTCTCTGGATACTAACTAAGAAAGAATAAAATGTGATGGTACTCTACAATTCACTTTTCTGCCTGTCCATCATTCTGGCCATGATTTTTTATGATTTTCCAGTATGGCTACGAAACTTATTAATATCTGCTGGATCAGACCCGCCTAATCCATACTTGAAACCATGTATTGTATTATATTATAGACATTTTTCTACAAATAGTAAAGTAAAAAGTTGTAATATGAACACCAGTTTTGTTAGACTGGGCCTTCGCCCCTTCGGGATTAACAAAACTGGAAAAACAGATGCAATAAACAACTAATCTTGGCTGTTTAGTTTTGACAATGCCAGTTTTCATCAACCAATTAAGATTAAATAAAAGTAAACAAATTTATAAATCTAACAAATGTTTATAAAACTTTGGGTACTACTGAAATTTAAACCCTCCCTTATTTTGCTAAGATTGAACATATTAAAAAGACATAGTTATAGAACCCTGCAAACCTAAGAGTGATTTTTTTAGACATACAGACTTCTACCAACCCTTTTTGTAGAAAATGTCGCTTAGAAGCAATAACATTTTATATGTATCTTATCAATTTATATTGTTACTAGCGGCTTCGCCCCTAGCCTCTAGGGGCTTTGCCCCAAGAGGTGATCAAAAAAAAATTAAGGTGAAATTCGCAAAAGGCCCAAGGAAATCTCCTGCAAAAAAAAAAATCCAAAGAAATCTTCTGCAATAAAAAAAAAAAAAATTGGGGGGGGGGGGGATTTTTTGGTTTTTGGGGGGGTTGGGGGTGTCCTACCACCCAAGAAAATATCTTAAAACCACCACAGGACCAGAAGGTATATTCCCTGAAGAGTAGAGCCCATTCGGTTCAGTGGTTGCCGAGATCTTAAGCTTCAGGCGGACAGACAGACGGACAGACGGACAGACAGACAGACAGACAGACGGACAGACATCGTTCTACTTTGTATTATAGATAACTCTTAATATAAAAAGCTTCGTCAAATGTTTTAAATGGACATTCAAGACTTTCTGATAACGATTACAGGGTGCTACTGTCCTTCTCATTATGATTTCTCATGTTATTATAGACATAATCTATTTAATTTTTCGTCCATTTTTCTCTCCCTGTTGACAACTTTTATTGTACCCAGGGAGGTAGGGAACATTGGACTAAAATTACCTTCTTAGCTGGTCCAAAACCTCTAGGTACTTTAATTCAAGTTTATCACCACCAGGGATAAGACAATAGCCGATAAATGGATGTACACTCCCAAAAATACCCCTACTGTAATTTGCCATCAGTGGTTGAAACATTTCGACACTATACTAAATAAGCTAACCAATTAAAATTCAGTAAAAACTTTGGGAACTAGCAGAGAGAGAGGTGGACAATGGACTGTTTATTACAAGTTTTACGATAACGTTTTCTTATTGGTTGGCTTAACAACTTTGGGGACTTTTATTGGATTTTGAATGGTTAGGTTATTAAGTACTAGCGGCTTCGCCCCTAGCCTCTAGGGGCTTTGCCCCATGAGGTTATTTTTAAAAGAATATTAAAAAATATAAAAAAAAAATTCTGGTGCTGCGCCCATAATTTATTGGCATCACCAGAATTTTTTTTTTTTGGGGGGGGGAATTTTCATTTTTGGGGGGGGTTGGGGTTGTCCCTCCTCCCAAGAAAATAGCTTAAAACAACAGGACCAATAGGTATATACCCTGAAGAGTAGAATCAGATCAATTCAGTTGTTACCGAGATCTTAAGGGACAGATGGATGGACGGACAGACAGACAGGCAGACATCGTTCAACTTTGTATTATAGTAGTGGTGAAACCAACCAATCAAAATTCAGTAAAAGTCCCCAAAGTTGTTAAGCCAACGAAAAAGAAAATTTATGTTTTGAGATTTCTAATATAAATTTTACTTTAAGATAAACATTTTCTGAAAAAATTGTTCTAGCTTCAAAAATAAGATAATTACATCCATTTAACATTTTAATTGACCTTAAAAAATAAAGTTGTTAAATGAAAGGGTGAAGTAAGTGAAAAATGACTTTGTCTCACTTAAAGTCGGAAATTTATTGTTTAACAGGGAACATGCACAATTTTTTTGCCATCTAACTCTAATAGGAGCCGAGATGATATGTGGGGGGGGGGGAGCGTTGAACGATTAAGGTCCGGAAATGTTCAGTGTTAGCAACCTTTATTTTTAGGTCCTTTTTTTCTTAAAAACTTCAAACTAATAAAAATATATAAAAAAAACTAACTAATATGTACCATTTCTACCATGTTGATTAAAATATATGATATGTTATCTTGAATGTATCATTCCAGTTTTGCCTCTATTGAAAGTAGAATGATACATTACTATTATGTCGATATAAATAAGGAAATCAATGTTTATGAATACGCTGATATGTAAACATGAATGTATGATTTCAGTTTCGCCTCTATTGAAAGTGGAATCTTATATTTCAAAAATCGTATCGGCGTTGAAGATATCTTCACCAAGAGAGGGGAAAGTGGAAGGGTAGATTACAGTTTTAGAGGGTCCAAACCATAATCATAGATTATAGTTCTGCTTCTATAAAAATGGATTCAACTCCCTAACTGTTCTAGTACCAAAAAAATGTTTTTGCAAAGCATAAAAATTACCATACAAAGTTTGACAGTTTTAACGACCAAGCTAATATTATTTAATTCACTTCTACAAGAGACAAAATGAATTAAAACAGGTTAACATGCCTAAAAATAAATAAGGGTTTTTTTTAATAACTTAAAAGTATTGCTTAATTTAACCCACTTGACATTGACAGAAATTAATAATCTATATCTTAATTTCTTCATTGATGTGGGACATTTTGTATGAGAAAAAAATATTTGGCGATTTTCAACAAATTCTGCCTTAAAAACCGGTTTTTGGAAGATTTTTGAATCATGACTGATTTAAAGGGTTTGCAAAAATGCGTACATTTTTAAAAATAAAATAGCGCGGCTTGTATTAATAGTAGAAAAATATTATGCATATCGTTAGAATCGTTATAAACTCTAGTTTTTAGGTTTTTAAGAACTATTCCTGTGCTACGTATAGTTTAGGAGCTACGTGGTAAAATGTCCCAACTTACTTAAAATTTTCAACACTTCTCACATTTTCCAATCTAGCTTCTATACTACAAATAGCCTGTATGTATTTGTACATATATTTCCAAAAACTAGAGTTTATGACAATTCTAACGGTATGCGTAACATTTTTCTACTATTAACACAAGCCGCGCAATTTGATTTTTAAAAATATACGCATTTTTGCACACTCTTTAAATTTGTCATGATCCAAAAATCTTCCAAAAATAGGTACTTTGGAAAAACCGGTTGAAAATTTGTTGAAAATCGCCAAATATTTTTTTCTCATACAAAATGTCCCACATCAATGAAGAAATTAAGATATAGATTATTAATTTCTGTCAATGGCAAGTGGGTTAAATCAAGCAATACTTTTAACTTATTAAAAAAAAACACCCTGTATAAAAGATTTCCGTTACGTATGAAAGGAGATTAAAGAAATGCTTTGCTTTTAAGAATCCTTTATAGAAATTAAAAGAATAAAATTTAACGGGAAGGCATGAACACTTTAGCATTGGTAGTTTACAGGTCTAACTTACAAGCAGACCACACTTACTAGAAGAATCTTCTATTTGGTACATTGATAGCTAAACCATCTCCTACTGGTGATTTAAAAACAAACAACTCGATGGTAGTTTTCACCATATATTCTGAACCTGAAAACATTTAAAAAGTAATAGCGGAATTATGAAATATTGTTTTTATTTATTCTTAACAAAACATCAAATTTGGTATTTTCTACAGATATCCTAATAAATTTAAGCATAAAGAGGGTGTATTATTAGGGGTGTAAAAAGGCCTTCCAAATTTCAATTTATTGGGAGTGGGATACCACCACTCCCCCTCCTATCGCACCTTACAGAGTTAAACAATCACAGGTTCAAGCTCTTCAAATCTGTCAAAAATCCACATACAAAAAAAGATTCACTGAACTGAGAAGGTAACTAGTGTACAGACATACTCTAGTTGTATAGAGAAACTTCACATCTAAGATAACGCATAGATCATTAGAAATTTTGTTTACTTATTTTGTATCCAAAGTTTTATAACCGTGTATCTTATTCGCTGGCTCAAAAACTTATACTTGTCTTGAACTTTAGCTGGTTGGTTCCAAATTTAATATTTTTAAACGTTTCATCCAATAATTTAAATATACAGAAAAGTTGATTTTGTTAACCATCATTGGGATGTATACGAATTGTTGTCTATAATCCTATCCCTGCAGATCCTTAAAAGGTACCATTAATAGTATTTTGTATGACAGTGAAGTTTCACATAATCTGATTAGAAAGATATAAAGAGAGTCCATCATATCATCAGGGATCTTTAGGGATAAGACAATCGATAATAAAGTCATCCGAATAGATCAAAAGCAAATTGTCCCTTCTGTAGAATAAACTAATTGGTTGAAAAGTTTGTACCATACTAATTTGGAACCATCAATTATAATTTGATAATAGTACCCAAAGTTTCGAGTCAACAAATAAGATAACAGAGTAATACAACATTGGGTACCAGTGTAATTTAAAGCCCAGTGTCCCCTCACTCCCTGTATTTAATGCACTTAGTTTCATATAACTGTCTACAAATTGATTTCTAGAAGCGACGTTACTCTGTTAGTGTGGCTGTATGTCTTTCTATTATGTTAGACTGACCGTATTTTTACAAACTTTTTCACATATAAACATTTGTATGTATAAAAAGGAGAAAATGACACAGGCTACTCTTACGAAGCACTCTAAAATCTACACTCTAATCGGTAAATGGAATAAATGTGTGGTAATCAGGACATGGCAAGCAAATGCGATTATTCCTGTACAGTAATGTGTTTATTTCCTTTTATTTTCTTTTTAAACATACAAATCTTTATGTATTTATAAAATTAGGACTTTAAAAAATCCTTTTCCGTTTATTTTTATTACAGTTTCAAACAGCTTCGCTAATATTGGACGAAACAGACCTTGTTGTAAGCGCAAAGTTACTCTATAACTATAGAATAAATATGTGCAAAAGTGTTGCAAAATATGATTGTTCATGTATGCCATTAATACCGTCTAATAGCACTTGCCAAAGCAAGTTTTATTTTTGATTAGAATTGACAAATTTATGAAAATCAAAGTATAATCATGAAAAGCACACCCTTATCAAAATAGCAAAGTTGCTATTAAGAATCATTTTTATATATCAGCATTTTGCTATTCTGATTGTAGGCTTATTAATCGATTTTTGGCAACATTTAATATCTTATCCCTTTTGCTTGAGTTGGGCGATTAAATTGCTGTTGATAATTATGAGGCTGTGCTATCATAATTCCGGCGGGAGTGAAGTTTAACTCTAGTTAGTTGCATGTGATTAGTATAATGGATTTATAGCCAGACCTGCCCTGCCGTCTCATCTAGATCTTTAGTCATTTTTTATTCGTAGCACACCTTCTCCCATAACTGATATGTCCGTACGTCCGTTCGTTCGTCAGAGTATTTAATGAGAGTGCATTCATTGATTTTTCATCACTTTATGTACTTTTATCAATACTAGTTGCTACACCCCTAGAGGCCTAGAGGAGGGAGAGTTTAATTCAATAAACCATTTTTTATTTTAGATTTTAAAAATTAAATTTTTTTTGAGGGGGAGTTAATTTTTTTCTAGTTGCTATTTTTCTTGGAAGGATTTAGGTACCATCCCGAAAATAGTTAAGAACTTACATGGACCTATGAGAAGCTATATTGTAAGGAGAACCATTTCTGATATCTGGTCCTTTTTTTGGAACATAATTATCCTTGCTATTTGAACATCAATTAAAATTTGTTTGCTTACGATTGAATTATAAGGAGAGAGAAAGTGTTATATAGATTGATTTACAAACAGAAAGGTCAAGCATTAGAAGGATAGTTGGAAAATAAGATAGATAGGGATAGGATATACAGGGGAAATTTTTGGAAATATTAGCATAAAAAAATTTCTAATTTTACTGCAAAAATTTATTTTTAAAAGGTACTAAAAAAGCTACAAGACCCCATACTCATAGTATTCTATATAAATCCACCAAAAAAACGTGGGAAAGACCCGAAATCTGAAATGTAAATGAAGGATTTTCCATAAGTGCGTATCAGGACTACATCAAATATTTCTAAGAATTTGATATTGGCATAGATAGGGTGGGTCTACAGTTCCGCATAATACCATCTGCAAGCAGAGATCTAAAGGGAAATGGCAATAGCCGAAAAATTGATTGCAATTATTGGTTTTAACGTTTGGACACTCAACTTAATGTACAAACCAATCACAATTGAATAAAAGTATCCAAATTTGTTAAGTAAACGAAAAACAAAACTTTATTAGAAAACGTTGGTGACTAGTGTAATAAACAGCCCATTGTCCCCCCTCTCTTTGATTTGCAAGTGATTCATAGTTGTAACAAAGATCAACTAAACCTATGAAAGCGAAGCTCATCAAATCCAACATACTAAAGTTAACAAGTATAGAGTATCAAGACATTATTTGAAGTTTAAACAAAAATGCCGCAAAAATATTTATCCTAAATTGGCTTAAATAGGATTAATCTATCATATAAAAAATTGTTATAAAAAAGCTAAAAAGAATCAACATGTTAAAAATGGACATGAGACATTTGTTTAGTAATAGAAATGCTACACTTCCTTAATCATACTTCAGTGCTACAGGAATCATCATGCTTGGTTTGAAATTGATAGGTTAATTTTTAACAAAAATGATAAACAAAATTACCCTTTCCAGAGAATTAAGTTATAGGTGGAACAGTTTGGACACTGCTAGTATGGAACAAACCAATCAAATTCAATACAAGTCCCAAGGTCTAAAAGAAAACCTTGGGTACCAGTGTGATTTAAAGACCAAAGTCCCCTCCCTTCCTGCGATAATGTGATATATATGCGGAGTTGAAGACTTACTCAAGAGGGGGAAGGGGAGGCAAATTTTAATATTCAAAATAAATTGACACATCATTATTTATCAGGAATTAAAGGAAAGAGAAAATAAAGTGAAATTTTATTTTCTTAGAAGCCTATTTGGGTACTTGAGGAAAGTGGAGAGGGGGGGGGGGGCTGAAGTTGACCCTGAACTTTATACCAGAGGCGTAACCACCCGTGATTGAAATTATTTTTATGTAGAAATTATTTTCTGTTTGAAATAGTTAGGACGTTTCAATTACATTTTATAAAAGCTTTTGTTATTTAAAATCTTTAAAACGGCTATTACACTAAAATTATTAAAACTTTTACTAATATCTTTATGTTTTCTAACGTATATGAATAGACTAAAATCCAAGCTGTAATATTTTTAACCGTTGTATAATTGAATTCAAAATTTATATTTCTAGATTTGCATATAATAAGCTATCAAAATAAAGCTTCTAGAAATCATACCTAGTTTTTATTGTTAAATATAGTTACGATTTACTGGCATTTTGGGGGATAAGACAATGGACGATAAATTTATGACATCCCCAATAACTCTTGGTTGAAATTTTGAACACTAGCAGTTTGAACCAATCAATCAGGATTTAAAAAATACCCAATGTTTTAAAGTCAATATTGGGTAACAATATAATATTATTCCAATGTTCCCTCTCTTCCCTGACAATATAAAGTATTGTTATTCACGCAAGTGCTATTCTAAAGATCTTAAATTTACCAACTCGAATAATCGTAGAATTTTAAGGAATACAACATCCATAAGTAGCGAAGCATAAGAAAATCATGAATATGAATACAACCAAAATGATTTAAATAGTAGATGTTTAAAGAAAGAATGATTTTTATAATACTGGTTAATTACATACTGGATGTTCATTGGAATAGGGAATCTTCACAAAAAATCTGACGTATATCTTAAATATCAGCCGAGAAACTCACATTTTGCCCCTAGCGTTACGGAAAGAAAAAATAAATTATAGAGTAGCTTCGCTGATAAAAAGTTATCTAAAAGTGATGGGGTTTTAGTTGAAATAATGGTTCTAATGACGATGTAAACATAAGGCTAATAAAATTGCACTAATTAATATGAGATCAATTGTTGTTTTGGGTTTAAATATGTAAAAGGCAAAATAAACTCTAAATCATTGTTAGGAAAGGATGAGACATTAGACTGTAAATTATACTTGTACATTCTCTTGTTCGTGGCCTTAAAAACTTCAGGTACTAAATCTGGATAGGCTGGCTCAAACTAGCAATAGTTTTGATCTAGAAGAGGGGTAATTTTTGTTTTTCATCATCTAAAATGTTTAATAAATTTAACTAGACAGACCACCAGACTTTAAATTCTTGTAAAGTAGTTTCGCTACTACAAATAAACCCTATGATGGGAAAGTTTATAAGTTTGTTTTCAAAGAAACTATTCAGTTTTTCTGGGGGGAAATAAATTTAGAGTTCTGTGTTGAAAACTTTTTGATATTTGGTTTGTTTTCAATGTTTATAGAACAAGGACAAGTATGTTCTAAAGTAGCTGGTTTAAAACAAAGAAAGCAAACGCTATAACACAGCACGGAGTAACTTAAGTGTGTCTCTGTGTCACGTACGTACGGAAGAAACATATAACAATGTAGCTGCGCTACTAAAAATCATAAAAATCTTTCTTTTTTTGAAATATTTGTATTCGGAAGACTTTTTTTCTAGTATTTTAATTTGGGAAAATCTAAGAATTGAATGTTTCTTTTTGTGTTAATCAAAAGTTTTGATATCGTGTGAACGCTGGGCCTATATCTAGTCATGGCGGCAAGGATAGGTCAATCAATATTTTACACATCTAGAAAAGTAAAAATTTCTGCCTTTTTAAGCTTAGAACATTGAGTATGAGTATAATCAATGATTTAGTTAGCTACCTCATTCGTTTGGCATGGGATGCAGTAATCTAACGCCCACTATAAAATATTAGTTTACATTAAGTTAAGTTTCATGACATCCAATTGACAACCAACCTATTGATTGCACGACCTTTGTCCTAACTGTGAATGGTAATGGGTTGCAAATGCTTACAGGCAAAGGCATTCCCGATGCTCTCAATAGAAGTGTCCCGTGCCTAACTAAGCAGCAGTAGGTATTTAAATGAAGGGGTGTGGATCAGACTCGAACCCAAAACCTCCCCTAGTGCAAGCCGGCATTCTATTCTATCATATAATCTAATGATAAAGTTTATACACTGAGGAAAAGAATAATGACCCTGTCATTGACAAATCCCTTACTCCCTGGAACCTAGTGTAGAAATTTAATTTGCATCTCTCTAAAATTGTTGCATGTGTTAAGGTTGAAAGGCACCCGTTTATCAAACTCTAATTTGTTCTGCCTTAACACAAGCTCACAATACCTATATGAAAATTATTTCTTTAAATATGTTATTTTTTTTCGGCTATTTTTGATTGTTTAAAAATAGGCTGTTGTATTTTTTTGTTTGTTTGTGAATAAATTATTTAAAATTTTCAGTGGTTTCCCTCAAAGTGCCTCTTCGAACACAGAACAATCCCTGCTTATTTTGAAAAAAATTGAAAATAATGGGAGTTCTTTTTCCTATGTTTATATTCTTAGGACTAGTTAGATAAGGATATATCGGGTATGGGGTAGGATTAGGGCTCCTACAGGGGTTAGTTATAAAGAAAAAAAAATATCCCCTACTCCCACTATTTTCAATTTATTTTTAAAATATTCACTTTGAGTGAAAGAACCATTTTCGTTAAATGACATTGTAAATTGTTTTCTCGTAAAGTTTAAATGATACTGTATGATCGTTTATCATATAAAATAATTATATTCTTCGATTTAATAATTAACACAGATAATTGTATATAGGTTTTGTGAGCCGTCCAACGGTCTTAATATACATAAATGATTCTCTGTGAAAAAGTGGTTAATTCGGTGTTTGCAAAAAAATATGTCAAATTTTTTTTGAAAAGGTTGCCTAATGAAAATTGTTAAAAACGTTAATTTAGGCCTATGAAGATAGGTGGCTAGATTACTGTTATTTAAATAGTTTGAAAGCATGCTTAATATATAGGGCAGCCGTTACATTTTACATTAACATATAAATGTAGCCATAATGTCAATTGGATTTCGTTATATAATTAAAGTAAAAAATAGAGGGGGCAGGGGTTAAATACCTGTGTGTCCCTGTGGTGGGGACCCGATGCCGAATTTTATAAGGTTTATTAATATCAGCCAACAGCGTCAGAAATATTAACACAGCCAAGTGGGTACAAAAGAACAGAAAGCAATTTGCTAACAGACGAAAAAGGTCCCCAACACTAGGTAGTTGTCTATACATACATTCTTATACATTTATTGTTATGTAGACAATGTGTCAGCCAATTCTAAGTTTATTTAATGTTAAATGTGTTTCATGTTAGTTTTTAAAAAGATCTATATTAATACATTAACAAAGGGATAATAAGACAATGGATGATAAATTGATGTAAATTTTCACTTTTAGTTTGGAACCAACTAATCAAAATGAAAAGGTTTTTAGCTAAAAATAAAAGTTTTCAGCTATCTTTTACAATTGCAGCCACTAGTACTAAAGTAATTTTGCATTTATATAAAATAGCTCCTTAGCCCTGATATTATATATAGTTTTGCATATTTTTAAATTATCTATAGGTATTTTATCAATTTTATAAATTATATCAAGCTATTTCAAATTTTTTTCAAAGCAAGATATTTCTAAAATTAGGGTAAGTCCGTACGTAAGTCTGATAGTTCAAGTCGCTGATTTAGACATTTGAAATTGTCCTATCGATTTTAATTGCATGATGATTCATATAATATATGAGTGCAATTTAAAAAGACAAGCAACTCTATAATCGTTAAAAATACTGTTTTTTTCCTTTTTAACTACATTTTTTGGCATCTTTCTTTTTAAAGGATGATTTCCATGACAACAAGGTAAAATATTTAAATGAAGCATCTATATAATCAAGTACTAAAAATGAAATTATGTTTTAAAACAAATATATTCTTTTTAGTTTAGAATTACAAATTAACATTCTGCTTATTAAGTTTTGACACTCTAAAAGTGTTCATGATCGTTTGTCTGGTTTTAGAGCTCCGCTTTTTATGGATGTTGTCATTCTTGTTTTTATTTTAAGTTTGGCCTCATTTTTAATGAAAACATAAAAAATCTTTATAGATATAATAATGTTTTTGTAAGAAGAAACAGATTCTTTCTTTTATTTTATTTTATGAAAGAATAAAATCCTCTTTCTCACAAAAGCTAAATTAATAAGAAATTTTGTTTATTATAACATATATGGTATCTTTTTATGATATTTTTTGTTTTTATATTACTTTATTTTATTAAAAGGTTATTTTTTAGCTTTTAAACCAGGATGATTACAATCATAAAGCTTGTGGGTTTGAGTATGATAATACAAGGTCATTTTTGTGACATAGCAATTATTTATCAAATTATACCAACAACGAAATTAATTCGGAAAAAAATCACTAAAACTATAAGTTATTTTATCTATTTTAGATTTATTTATAAAGGGGTATAGTGGGATGGGATCTCATTTAATTTTAACAGGGGGTCGGATATACACCCCTTGGAAACGCCACTACAGGTATAAACTTTCAAAAATGATTAATGAAAATGTTAGAATTAATCTAAAGATCTAATTTTATTTGTTAATGTACAGACCAGACATACAAACAATTGTAGAGCATCTTAGCTACCATAAAGAATTATTTATGGCAACCTCCCTTTAAAAAAAAAGACTTTTTGACCATATTTAAAACAGTAGCTTGTAATGATTTTTTACTTGACTTATGTTCCATAAACTCAACCTCTCTTTCTCTTTTTTTCTTTCACAATAATTTTGTGCGCTGCTACAATGTAAAAACTAATTTGCATTAAAATACATAGCGAACACAGAACAAGTATCCCCTTCCTCCTTCATATTTGCATAATAAATTGAAAATATGAGGTGGGAGGTGCAAGAGTCATATTCATGCTGGGCCTAAATCTGTGGTTCTCGATATGACCGAACTTAAGTAAAACGAAAAACTTCCAACCCCCCTCCCCCATCGCCTTTATCAAATTTATTTTTAAAAATTTAAGGCAACCCCCATTAATTTGATTGTAAAATATATCTGAATTGTTACTCTTAACAAGGTAGAACTTGATATACTCTAGTGGATGAGTTCACCACAAAGGGTAAATTATTGTTAAAGGTTTGAAACTTATCGAGATACAAATATATGATAATATTCTTTATATCTAAGTATAATTTATCAAATGCTTGTTTACAATACAAATATTTAGATTATTAAAACTAATTTATTCAAAGTTATTTGATATATGGATTTGCTATAAATGTTCCCTTGTTTGTGTGTAATACTGTGAGGACACCGGCTATTGTTCATAAATATAGTTTATAGTGGTTAACTTAAGTAAGGGTATGATTATGATATAATTGCTACTACACAGTCACGATCTGAATAAATTTTCTCATATTTAAGATTTACTCCCCATAATAAACTGTGTATCTCTCTCTCTCTCTTACAGTTAGAGTTATAAATACACAAAATTTTAAAATAAGTAAAGGCCCTTTAACCTTATTTTACTACTTTGCTCAATTTTTTGCTATTTTGAATTTACGATAGAGAAAATTTTAAAAGATTCAAAAATTCAATACAGAAATTTATAGATATATAATTTTGAATTTGCTTACAAAATCCTCTAATGATGGAAACAAAAGGATTTTTCAGGGGCTAGTTCTCTTAAGAGGATAGAGGTATCCTTCTTCCCCAAAATAGTAATAAACCTTCCCTGAACATCTAAGAAGATTTACTGAAAAGGAAAAGAATAGCAGTCCGTCGGTTAGCGATATCTTGAGCTACAGCAGACACACACACACACACACACAGACATCCAGTTAATTTTATTTGAGACTTGAAGTAATTGAGTCTCTAGGCTCTGCTGGTTTTGTTATAAAAAATAGAGTAGGTCTATATTTGACAGCTGCTGAGAAAACGACTGGTATATTGCTTTTTAATTTAGAACATTCATCTGATCCAAATTGTCTGCTGATTTTTGTTTTGTCTTGGCTAAGAATTAGCTTTTTAAGGTGGCCAGTCGCTTGAAAAATAGCGGTTAAGTGCTGCTCTGATTTTTTTAAAAATAGCGCCAAGTAAGCAGCTGCAACATAAATTGCGGCGTAAAAACCGCAGCGGTTATGAAAAGGTATTTTGTTGCTTATTTACCATTTGCATTTTCCATTTTGTATTTGTAAAAAAAAGCAAAAAAATACAATTAGCAATGATTGTTTTTTTTTAAGCAGGTAATTTCTCAATTAGTTGCGCTGCAAAACAAATAAACAATGCAATTTAAAAACAGCACCGGAACATTTAAAATGAAATGGTATCGCGTGAAGAGGGCCTGCAAATTTAGGCCATCCATCCATCTATCCCACGCTTTATAAAAACAGGGAAATTTATGTCCATCACTGGGCAATAGTTTTAATAATAATATTAATAAAAACATATAAAAGCTTTTTCTTAATAACAGATTTAATTGATTTTTTAATTGAGTAACTTGACAAAGTGTCTCAAAAATCAGCCATGTGATGTCATAAAAATGAGAGACTATCCATCTCTTTTTTAGTGATTTTCTTTCCCACTTCACATCTCATCTCCCTCATTTTTATGACGTCACATGGCTGATTTTTGAGACACTTTGTCCAGTTACTAAATCAATTCTACCAATAAATCATTGATTATGATATGACATGTTAGTTAGGTAATTATTTTTTTGAATATTTAAAATCCATCAATAAACAATAAAGTTACCGTCTCTTATGCTTCTAGTCTTAAATGGACATACCCTTTTTATAAAGAAGCTGTACTACTTAAAAAGAGGTTAGGCATAAAACAAGGGGTAGTAAGCAGACAAATAAAAGGGACTGTACATTTTAAATATTTGCTTAAATATTTTTTTATAATTTTTAATGGTTAACATTTTGCCTTGAAGGTTTATATTTTTTCTTCAAAATTCGAAAAACCTATTAAATATTTTCTGATATATTTTTTATTCTTTGAAATGTTGACATATTTAGCGGTTTGGCCAACCATAAAACAAATAACATATTTTTTTATATTTTGATTGTACTGTCCCTATTAAAATGAGTAAATGATAAAATAAAAGAGGAAGGAAGGCATGGACAGTAGAAAAGTTTAAACAGTTCAATGTAGAAAATAGAAATTTAGAGATATGTACATTGGGAAAATTTTTAATATATTCAAATATTTAAATAAAAGTTTGTAGGGGGAGTCTTTTTTTTAATGCCCAACACCAGCAGGGAGGCCTAAACCTGCGAGTCATATACATGTTGTACCCTAACGGGGCTAACCTGTAACCTATATAACCTAACCCAAGGGAAAATACACGAAAACTACCCACCCCCCTTATTTAAATTATATTTGAGAATAAGGGGGAGGGGTAACTGTGCTTGCTTTACTTGTAAAGTTTCTTTTACTCTACTTATCTATCCTTTATTCTCAGAATTGAAATAGGGGACGGGGGTGGCGGGTTGTAAGTTTGCAGTCGTGAGACGATGGGAACTCTTTTTTTCTACTGCCTTTTAATTTGGCCAGGTTTCATGCACTACCTTGCCTTATATCATACATGCTTACAAACATACCAAAAAGATGAAACAAGGACAATTATTTCCTTAAACATAGCAACAATCAGCTAACAAATAAAAGAAAAGATAACAGGGAACTGTTATAAAATTTAAATAAAAGTTTTCTTGCTCCCTTTTTTTAAATCACTTAAAATTTGCTCTATAATTAACTTTGTCCGTTAGACCAACCATGATTTTTTTATGTGCTTTGCTAATAATGGATGTTGTCATCCTTGTTTTTGTGTTAAAACACTTGATACATAGTAAGCAGTAGCAAAATAAAATTGGGAAGGAGGCATTAGGGCATATATATGGTTTTCATCAGGAAGGGAGGGGGCAATGACGTCAAAATTATTTTTACCATTTTCCTCTTTAATTTCCTTAAGCTACTCTAGGCAGTATTTCACAATCAAGACTTAAGGGGAAGAATTATTTATCTTCTATTGGCATATCACTGTGTGTCCGTGGGTTTTAATGATAAAAGTATGGGGTAAAGGGTTTGTGCAGGGTAAATGTAAGGGATCTTAAGGGACAAGACGATAAACAAAATTACTCTTTTTGCTGATGAAGATTAATAGTTGAAAATCTTAACCAATCAATCAAGATCTATAAAAGTACCCATATCTTTACCAATTGAATTAAACTACATGTTTATAAAACTTTGGGTACAAGTATAATTTAAGGCCACTGTCCCCTCCCTCCCTGGGTAGATGTGCATATACTTTAGTTTAGCTTCTGAGATACTCGCACAGGGGTAAATACTATTTACATGAAATAAATAGATCCTCTATGCATGAGATAGAAAGTTATACATATAGTAGATGTGCTATTTACAATATTTAAAACATATACTATTTTTTGTTAAAACAAATCAAAAGCTTAAATCATCATTGGAAATTTGGAATAGTTATTTTTCCCATCCTATAATAGGCAGCTATCCGCGGATGGCAAAATTAAAAAATATTAATTCTATTATAATTCGCACCAAAGACCCGGGTTAACAAAACTGGTATATATAAATGCTAGTAGGCACAAAAAAAACTCATCCTGTGGGGCCCTGCATCTAATATAGCCTAACCTAACATGATCAAAGGTACAAAACAATACACGAAAAACTTACCCCCATATTTTCAATACATGTCAAAATTAGGGAAGGTGTTTTTCAATGCTCGACTAGGCACCTGAGGTAAACCGCCTGTAAATTTTCTGAAAAGAGTACATACACCCCTGAAACAGTAGGCTAGATTTTAAAAGGTTTGTAAGGAACTGAGAACAATAGCAAAGACCATGAGCACTTTGCTCTACATAATAGAGTTATAGTAGAGCAAAGACCATGAGCACTTTGCTCTACATAATAGAGTTATAGTAGAGCATAGACTATGAGCACTTTGCTCTACATAATAGAGTTAAAGTAGAGCAAAGACCATGAGCACTTTGCTCTAAATAATAGAGTTATAGTAGAGCAAAGACCATTAGTACTTTGCTCTACATAATAGAGTAATAGTAGAGCAAAGACCATGAGCACTTTGCTCTACATAATAGAGTTATAGTAGAGCAAAGACCATGAGCACTTTGCTCTACATAATAGAGTTATAGTACAGCAAAGACCATGAGCACTTTCCTGTACACAATAGAGTTATAGTAGAGCAAATACCATGAGCACTTTGCTCTACGTAATAGAGTTATAGTAGAGCAAGGACCATGAGCACTTTGCTCTACATAATATGACTATAGAAGAGCAAAGATCATGAGTACTTTGCTCTACAAAATAGAGTTATAGTAGAGCAAAGACCATAAGCCCTTTCCTGTACACAATAGAGTTATAGTAGAGCAAAAAATTTTAAACAAATAATTAAAACCTACAAAAGGGGTAATTTAGCGTATGATAATTGGGGATTTATTTAAATTTATCGACCATTGTCTTATTCCTTAAGATTCCTGATGCAAAGTGGTCTACTAATCATAAGTCTAATCTAGGCACCCTAAACCACTAACTCAAGATGCAAAATTCAAACAGGGAATAGGTATCTGCAATGCATATATTATAATATACTTTGAAATTTTCTTTTCAAATTGAGATAAATGAAATAACAATGTTGTGTTTCTATTTATATTTTGCTAATATACGCTTTAACTTTACAAAAAATTATATCATGAGTATAAATTATTGAACTGTTTTATAGCTCACCGCTGGTCTAATATTGTAATCGTTTTAGAGTGAGGTTTTTATGGGTCCTAGAAATGTCTATAACTATTTCAAAGGAGGCTACCTCCATCCTTCAAAGAGAAATTGCCCAAAAAAAAAATATCACCCCCCCCCCCCCCCAAATTCCTAGAGGTCTTTAGAGGTGTAGTCGCTCGTCTATGATAGTTTATATGGATAGTTTATTTTTGTAGAAATGTACTTTCAATAATTGTCTATAAGAAAAGAATACCCTACCCCTGAATATATAAGACTGTTTTTTAAGCTCACAAAGATCTTTGAGCATCTTATAAGCTCAAATTATTTCATGCTGAATAAGTTTTTCATTTTTTACATGCCAGTATTTTAATTTTCATACTAAAGGGATTTTTAGGCAAGTGTCTGAAATTTGGTAATTATGGAGTTGGTTCAAAAATGTGCATTCGAGTTTTTAGGCGCTTTTTTACTCAAAAAAGGACATTTTTTTCCATTTGTAATGAAAAAAAGATGATAATATCCATATGAGCCCAAGCATGAAAAATCAAAAAAAAAGATAAATGAATTGTCAAAATACGTAAGTGCACATTAATCAAAGTGATTTTCTTAAGAATCTTGAAAATCCGATCTCACAAGAATATTTTTCTACAACACTAAAATCTCCCTTGTAGCGTCATGGACAGCCGGGCGGACAAATTGAGTTATAGAATAGCTCCACTTAAAAAAAAATTTATTTCATTTAAGAAGAAATAGGTAACTTAAAGTAAAAATATTCATAAACAGAAGATCTTATGAATTATGAAACAGCAATCAAATCATTTAAAAATCCTTTGTAAAGTCACATTTGTGTTAATTGAAAATATCTTTTAAAATAAGCTGGTCCAAATTCGTTGCTAAAAGTGTTTTGATAAATTTTCTATACACACTAATTAAGACAGTTTTGATATGCTTTTATATGAAAAATAATTACAACCACTCTCAAGTTTACTTTGTAATTTAGCTACCGATCTACTCTATGTTGTTACAGGGACAAGGGAGAGAAATACTTAATTCTTATCAAGGATTAACATGCCTATGTAAAACAAAGTTCTTTGTGAAATACAAGCCGCTGCGCCACCAGCTATATTTGAAGGTAATATGGAAGGGCAAAAAAGTTAACCCTATCCAGACTTATTTATAAAAATAAAGTTGGCTTAAACCATCTCAATACATATGAAAAGCTATCTCTTAGAGGAGAACCATATCGGTTCAGCGGTTAGAAAGATCCTTTGGTACAAACATCCTGCTACTTTATCTATAATACAAAATAGAACGGTGTCTGTCTGTTTGTTTATACCGAAGGATCTTGCTAATCGCTGAACCGATCGGGTTCTTCTTAACAGGGTAGCTTCTCATGATTGGTTTATAACTATTTTTTTAATCTTGAATGAAAAAAAAGTTTAATTTTAAAAAAATAATCTAAATTTTAAAGATTGGTTTTGGGATTTAACTCCCCTCTCTTGATGCCCCAAGGGGCGAAGCCGCTAGTTATTAGGATAAAGTAATAACAAATATTAATTTGCATAAATATATCCCAAAATTACATAAATACAAGATGCTTAACATGGTACAAAATCGTCTATGAAATCGGTATTTCAAAAATCAAGGATAAATCATATCAAAATAAATGCAGAAAAGCTTCGCTTTTACGAAATAGGATAAAACACTGAAATGAAAGCTGAAGCTCCTTACTCCCTAAAAACAAAGTAATTTTTCACGATAATTACTGAGATATTAGTATCTGTACACTAGGCCTAAACTTTATAATCATATGCAATTAACTTTCATTACCCCAAGTTTTTTTTATAAAAGATTTTTCTGCATTACAAAAAGGGATAACAAATTTGAAAAATAACAATAAATTGAATACAGGAATAATCTATAATACAAAGTAGAACGATGTCTGTCTGTTTGTTTGTCTGTCTTTCTGTTTGTTTGTTTGTAGCGAAGGATCTCGCTAACCGCTGAACCGATAGGGTTCTTCTTTACAGGGTAGCTTCTCATAGGTCCCGGGAAGGTTTATAACTATTTTCTTGGGGGGTGGGACACCCCTAACCCCCCCCAAAAAATGAAAAATACCCCCTCCCTCAAAAAAATATTTTTTTTTTATTTTCTTTAAAATCTGAAACACGAAAAATTTGTTTGATAAAACCTCTTGGGGCAAAGCCCCTAGAGGCTAGGGGCGAAGCCGCTAGTATCGTATGAAATGTTGAGGCATATGCATTCATCAAATTAACAGAATATCTATGTGTATGTAGCGAAGGATCTCGCTAACCGCTGAACTGATATAGTACTTTAAAGGTTTTTGTAGGTCCGGGGAAGGATTGTAACTAATTTATGGAGGGAGTTTTAAAACTACAATTGAAAGTGAAGGGTCGACTTCCTCCCCCCTTTCCTAAAGCGCCACTAGTATAACAAACAGACATACTAATCTATACAGCAGATAATCAGCTGTCACCAAAAAGAGAGAAAAAGTGATAATAAATAAAAAATCACAAAACCTTTAAATAAAACAAATTAACAAAAGCCAATGTACAAAGTGAATTACATACTGGATGCTTATTGGTAAGGGAAATCTTTACAACAAATTTCAGCCGTTTATCTTGAATAACTGCTGTGAAAATCACGTTTCCAAACAAAAATATATTTCTTACAGACAAATAGACAGATATTATGAATTATAAAGTAGCTTTGCTACTAAAAATCTAATATAACTAACCTAACACAAAAAGTTTGATTTTGAAGTAAAGTTTTGAAATGTGTTGAATGTATAAAAATGTTCCCAATGTTTGAGAGAACTTGGTAAGAATACTCAAACTCATACTATAAACTTTGATCTCAAATACAAATTTTAGATATTTGAACCGTGGATTTTTTGTTTTGTTTTTACTAGATTTTTTACTAGAGCCTCTAGGAAAACCATCAAAGGATGGGGTGGGGGAATAAAAGGGCAAACCCGAAAACTAAATTTTAAATAGGTGGAGGGGGGTGATAAAAAATTTGAGGAGGTAAATCCTCTTGATGTATGGATGTACACTCCTCTAATATATGTCGATCAAAAAAATTTAAGGAGGTAAATCTCTTTGACGGTTTGACGTACGCTCCTCTAATATATGTCGATTAAACACTCGAAAGGTATATTGGTTGCAAGATCTTTCACTAAAAACATACAAACAGAAAGAAAACGTTGATAGGCTGAAACTTTTTTTTATAATATTATACAGTTGGTCAGTTATTTCGCACTTAATATAACCTAGAAATAAATTTTTTGATAGACCTATCTTCTTAGATTCACAAATCAATAAGTGTCGTTAGTTGAAATCATTTAACAATTTATGCACAACTTGCGGCTGGGGATAGAAAAATAGCCTAAAACCATCCCAAGTTTTAAATATAAACATCCAGGAAGCTTTCCTAAAAAAGGGAACTCATTCACTTCAGTAATGATTAAAATCTTAAGCTTCAGACAAATAAAACTTTAATACTTTAAAAATAGGACTAGCGACTACTCCTCTAAAGGCCTTTAGGGCCATTGGGGTGGGGGGAGTCCCCCCCCCCTCACTCTTAATAATAGTTTTAAAAAGAAAAAGTTTTGGCACCTTATGGAATATTTTGGTATTTTTGGCAATTTCTCTTTGGAGGGTGGCGTACCCTCTCCAAAAAATAGCTATAAACCTTCAGAGGTTAGCGAGATACTTCAGTACAAATAGACAGACAGATATCCTGCTACTTTAATTTAGGGATAATCTTACATTCTATGAAATTTCAAATCTGATACAATGAAGTCTGAGGATACTAGATATAAAAATCCACTATCAACCAAACAAAGATAAATTTCCGAATTTCCTAAATCACAATCACAAATTCAAAAGATCTCCATGAGAATTCAAAACTCTCAAAACCTTTGACCTGGAGTCGCGTGGAACAATGGTCCAGTCCAGGAAATTGCGCGGGAAAATTCCCATGGAGGTCGCGTGTGTCCGAGCACAAATGCCGCGCACAAGAACAGGGACAAGTTTTTATAAAGAAATTTTTAAATATTGTGTTAATTTTTTTTAAAATAACCTATATATTTGAATATTTAATCAAGGCACAAAAGATTTAAAACATGCAGGAAGCATATCCTTATAGAACATACAGTGGAAGGTAACATTTTGAGTTGTTTCCCTCATATTACATCTAGATTACAAAGCATTTTTTTGGGAACGCATTTTGATACTTATATTAGGTTAGCCCTGTAGGGTTAGGGGGAGGCAGGAAAATGAGAAGCTATAAAGTTTTTTTCTAGAACACTAGCCCCTGTGAAAGGACTCGCGCGCAACAGGAAATATCCACAGCCAAGATCAATAAAGTTTTCAAAAGTTCAACATAATTCAAAAATAATTAGATTCTAATTAAAATTATGAAATTTAAATAATGCCATGTATGAGTTTATTCATAAACATACTTTGTATATTTCTAAGAAGCTTTTTGTACGTATACATTATACCTCCAGCCAATAAAAGACTCAAACCTGCCCAGGACTAACACAAACAGTAACTCAAATATATTAAACTACTCACTAAGATATAAAAATTTTAGAATTAGTTTGTTATATCTTTAAATTCAACACAGATAAAACCTGTGAAAAGATTTCAGGTGTCCGAAGAATATAATTTTACAAAAATACTTTTACATAAGTTTTTGGTTTGTCTTTTTATTGTTAGAAATATCACTTTTTTTGTTAAGCTTAGCATGGCTGTTGGTTGACAGATGTACCAGGTAACTGGAGCATTTTTTCTCCATATACACGGCATCCATTTTATGATTTTTTAAAGCCATTGGAGAGTTTGAGAATAAATGGTTAAAATATCGAAAGAGAAGAGTGCAAAAAAGGGGTGTAGGGGGTGTATCAACCAAGGTGTTCAGTCCACCCCTCTGCTCTGCACCGCTGTTGATGTCAAATGAAAAAACACAAACCCCTTTAAATATGGGTGTGGGGGGAGGATAAAACTTTGTCAATCAAAGGACGCTGGTTTCAATTTTGGGTTATATTGATTTTGATTCTACTTTCGTTTTGATTTTGGTTTAAGGACTTAAGGAGGGTGCAAAATTCGTGCACCCTCCTGGCAATCCCTGTGCACGTCACTCTATCCAATTTTATAATTTTCAAAATCTAAACTAACAAACAACAGAGGTCAAATTAAAATTGACCACAAAATGCGTGGCCCCAAAAAAACCATAAAAATTAGTAAATAGTTTGAAGCATGTTAAAAGTTTAATTACAAAGTACATAATCATGTTAATTTCAGCTTCCACTCTTCAGAAAACCAACTCTTTATTTTCCTTACCTAAAAATTAAAACATGATAAATATCAGAGGTAAATTAGAGATATAGTTTATTTTAGCAGACCAATTCCTAAATCATTTAAGCAGCAGTTTCCCGAAAAGCACTAGTCGAGCACAGAAATCTCCCTCTACTTTTTTTTAAAGATTAAAAGTAAGCGGTGTTGGGGGGCCGGGGGGGGGGGGTGTTTTTGTGTTTTACCTCAGGTCAGGTTAGGTAGGGTAGTTCTGCAGGGGGTTGTACCACATGGGATAAATCTTGTTACTATATTGGTTATCCACTTTTTTAAAGTATTGCTTTGTAACCGATTAATATCTGCTGTATGGGAACCGGTTCTGAGCCATATTGAAAACTCATGTATCTATTTTTACCACTTAGGGGGGGAATTGTCTCTCTGATTAGCTCATTCCTTAAATTGCGCAAAAACAAAGAAAAACAGTCTAAATTTACTCTAATATATAAATCTCATTTGGTTAAAAATCTCCTTCCTGTCTTGATTAAATCACCCTCCCTAAACTCCCCCCCCCCTTCTTACCCTCATCAAGCAACTACTTAAACAAACGCACCACCGCAAAATTTGAAAATATGATTATTCCAGGGATCTTAAGGGATAAGACAATGGACGAAAAATTTATGCACATCCCCTAACGAGGCTACCACACATGTATATCAAAATAATTAGTGGAAATGTTTTACTAACCAAGACTTTTAAAAAGTACCCAGTGTTTTCATACCAATGGATGTGAAGGATGCCAAGTATATTTTATAATCCATTGTCACCTTCTTCCCTGTATTATTTAGGGGTCAAACCCTTGGTCCATGGGGTCATTCAGCTCACTGGTTGAGTGAGTGCCTAGTTGGGGGGGGGGGGGGGGCAATGTTGCGGTTTGCAAGATAACAAATTAGTTCACCCGCAAAACAGTAAATTAAAGATTTTTATAAATTTTCCTTCATTAATTTTGCTGTAAAATTACAAGAATAGATACAGTCTAAATACATAATGAGAAGTAAATAACAGTAATATCTGCTTTTAAAGTAATATTATGAGTATGTATTTGAAACTCATTTACTCTATGCTTGTGATATTTGTATGCTTCGCTATTGTGGGTATCTAGCTTGTTATAAAATGTGGCATTAGCAGTTTCTTTAAAAAACCGAAGTTAAGGGCAAAGTTTGGGTCACAGTGCCCTGCCGTGTTCTGAGTGACTAGCGTGCTTTAAATTAGGCCCAGGCCCACTCCTACTCACAAACAGACACTGGTATTCTCATTTTTAAAATAACTTTTTGTGAACCATAAGTCAATTTGACAGGGCGCTATCACACAAAGAGCCCTCTTGATCACAGCTAACCTCCCCCCACCCATATTTTTAAAAATCAAACTGGGTACTGGGTATTCCTGCTGGGTTAGGGCACTGCAGGTATAGGACCCGGTAGGTCAGGGCTCCCGCAGGAGTTATAAATAAGAAAATACCTCCCCTCTTATATATAAAAAGTTTTGGTTAGAATGTTTGAAAACTACTAGTTTGGAAGTTACCAATCACACCAACAATTTTTTAGATTACCCAAAGTTTTCAGCCAATGAACCTGAAACGTAGTTATAAAACTTTGGGTACCAGTGTGATTTACAGTCTAATTCCCCCTCTTACCTCCGTACTGTCACAGTGATTTTGAATAAACTTTTGATAATGATTTTGAGATTATTTTTCCTAAACTTTTCCTATTGTAAAACTCAAGACTAGTTGCAGCCTCGCGCACACACACACAGGGAGGGAGGAGACTTTTGACTATTAACTACAACAGTACCCAAAGTTTTATAATCATATTTTCTCATTCGTTAGCTTAAAACTTTAAGTACTCATCCTAAATTTTGATTTGTTGATTCATTAAGTTGATTGTTTAAACATTTTAACTAATTGGTTTAATCTAAAAAAAGGGGTAATTTTGTTTATCATCATTATGGTCATAAATTTAGTGTCTTATACCTTAGGATCCCTGATATACACATGTAGTTGGGTGCGTGCGCGGTAAATAAATAAAAACAAAGGTTTAATAATTAAGGTGTCATATGCATAAACCAAAATTTTAAATTAATTTCAAACAAGAAAATTCATATTTGTAAGTTGCGAAGTTATTGAATTATGATATCGTTTTAAAAATATTTTAATATTCAACTTTAAAAATCTTTCAAAAAAATTTTAAAAATCGTCCAATTTAAATTCAATCAAAAATGATTTTAAGAACAACAACTATTGAATATTGGAACTTTAATAGGTAAATTAATATATACTTTTATATAAGCGAAACTACTCTAAAACTTTAATTATCTGTCCGTCTGTAAGAAACGGTATGGCGGAAACGTGATTTTCTCAGCCGCTATTAAAAGAAACTTCAAGACTTAATTTTTTGTGAAGATTTTCGATTATAAAGATTCAGCATAAGACTAACTTTATTCGTCTGTTTGTTGGTAATGCTATTGAAAACATCTTATTTGCCCGGCTGCTATTAGAGATAGGATAGAATCTGAAATATTTTGAGTATTTACTCTACAATTATTTTTGTCCGTCTTAGGTACAATTTGTCAATCTATAACGCTATGGAGAGAAATGTATCTTGTTTCAAAATTTGATGAATAAGCATCGATTGTCATAAATTTATCGCTTAAGATTTTAGACCAAATAGGTCTTAGGAATCGCCAAACAATATTATTTTGATTAATATGACTAAATTTAGTGTTAAAATAGCTACTAATCAACATGTTGAAAGCGATGTATTTGTAAAGGGACAGCGGAAATGTGTGACGTCATAAAAATACGTCTGAAAGGAAAGGAGGGAAGTAGGAAAGGAAACCCCTAAAAAAGAGATTGATAATAGACATATTTTTATGACGTCACACATAACACTTTCGCTGTCCGATTAGCAAATATAAGATAGAGAACGTAGAATCACATTCAACCAAATTTAACAAATGTAGGTTAGCGCTGCTTGGATTATTCTGTTTCTTGTTGGTTGGTAGCTGTATAGGAATAGTTGCACTCACCACACAATATTTTGCTCATAGGATACAGGTAAAGGAATGTTCAAAGGTTGTGTGCCCATCTCAAAAATTTTATTTTATTCAAAGAACATACATGTCCATAAACAGCGAAGTAATAACAGGCTACTAACAATTTTGATGAAAAAAGTGTATTGAGGTAATAATATAGCATAAAATCATTTGTAAATTGCACAATATTTTGTTTCTAACGAGCGGGTTCGCCCCTAAAGATTTTTTTTGGTAGAGGGGTATTTTTTTCAGTAGCAATTTTTATTGAGAGGGTGGAGGTAACCTACCCCAAAATAGTCACAAACCTTCCCTGGAAGTTTCAATGTAAAGCAGAAACAGATTGGTGAAGCGAGAGATAACCAATAAGTAAAAAATATTTTTAAAACTTTTTTAAAGCCCAAAACCAGTCGAATAAAACCTGGCTGTCTAAATTCATCAGATAACTTTTTCCAGTATTTAATATCTGCTGAGCTGGATCTTTAAAAGCGTAGCCGTTGCCGTAGTCGTGGTCAGAGTTACAGCCACCAACCTAATAGCGATCTTTAAATCATATTAACCACGCGTTGCCGTGGCCACAAAAAAAAAATGCGATCTTTAAATCATATTGGCAACGCGTGGTCGTAGTCGTAGCGTGGTTAACCACGCTAAAAGTGACCACAGTCCGTTAGTGTGGCTAAAGCGTTGCTAAAGCCACAGCCATGACTACGGCCACGGCTACAGCCACGCCAACGGCTACACATTTAAAGATCCAGCTCAGGATTAGAATCGTTTCAGAGCCATACAGAAAAAAAACATTTACCTACCAAAACGAATTATACATTTAATACCTTTTATGTTGGCACTAGCCTTTGCCCAATCATAATTAAACTACTATAATTTTTTATTATGCCATCTACGGAAAACTGTCTATGATAGGATGCGATAAATAACTATTATATTTACTTTTCAGAGATCTGTGTACCTGCGTTGTCCCAATACCAAGAGAATAATGAAGTCTGCTGCTAAATCTGTCAAGGATTCATATATAGGTTAGTAAGATTATTAATTTCTGTCAATGATAAGTGGGTTAAATATAGGGCTTGGCAGCCGCGCATAAGCCTCAACTTTAAACCCGCTTGAGTGTATAACACTAAATCCTGAAAAGGTTAATTGTTTGTGTGGGAACAGGTTTGGACATCCAACTGAATTTAAAAGTTATAAGTTCATAGATGCTTACATGGTGACGCGCAGCTGCCGAGCCCTGGTTAAATTAAGCAGCTTTGATAATCAAACTTTCATTTAGTCACCACTGACTTTATCAAAAATATTTTAGCCTTATGTTACAATACATTTTTATATTGACGAAGGCCAAGGCCAACAAAACTTGTACTAATCTTTTGATTTTTATTGTAATATTTGTGGAAAACTGATAGATAAGAGCTGACCATTACGGACGGACGGGCGGACCTACCCTAACTGTAGAAAAGCTTTTTTAAAAAAGCAGATCACACTAATAATGAATCTATAGGTAAAGATAAGTGTGTAGAAGTGACTAAATCAGAGATTGATGAAAGAGTTGATGAGCTTAAAGATCAGGTATAATATTTCAGAAACTTGAAGAAAAAAAATCAAGTAATTATTATATTATATATTTGATATAATTAACACCTATGATAGTTATTCATCGTATTTTCTTACTATTGATCATGCTTTATTGGGTCTTCCAAATATTCTGATCACATGGCAAAATTTGAAATATCTCTCATCTTTTTATATATTTGCCATGTATTCATCATATTGACAGAATAATCTTTCAAAAAACTCTACTGCCGTTTTTTAGGATGAGATTTTTTTCTATGGGCCATATCTCTTGGGAGGATGGTGATGCACTCCCCTAAAATAGTTATGAACCTTCCAAATACTTATAAGTAAATACAGCTATCCCGGGCCTTCAGCCCCTTAGTCTAACAAAACTGGTGCTAATCTAAAAAAAAATTATTTTAATATCCACGGAAATCTGTCTATAATACAATGCGATAACTGACTACTATTTACTTTTTCAGTTAATTGAAGATTTGAAGGATATAAAGAAGATTATAGACAAGGTAATCAATATAAAAACAAGTACAATTATATTCATTAGTTTAGATAAAGTCATTATATTAGGGCTCGGCAGCTGCGCGTCAGCCGCAGGTAAGCCTCAGGGATGTAAACCTTTTACAATTTTAAAAATCAGCTAGAAGTCCAAACCTTACCGGGTAAAAACAATTTTCAAGGCATCAAAACGGGTTTTGATTTGATGCATAGTCGTGGCTGACACGTGGTCTAAATACAAGTGTTATTTATAGAGGAAATTTGAAACTTTGTAATTATTTAGAGCAGTTTCCCTCAAAGTGCCTAGCGAGTACAGAACCCCTTTTATCATGTGTAGTTTATACATTAAGCTAGGGAAAGGACCTTAGTTTTGTATGTTACTATATTGTCATTATAAAAAGCTAAAATCGTCAATCATTTTATTAAGTTACTACGGCTACATTTGAGGAGGAGATAGTCGACTTTAATAATTAAATTTCTTATTTTAGATTTTAAAAGAAAAAGTAAAAAAAAAAATTTACGTTTGACGTTTGTTTTTCGTTGAACTTTCTTTCTAAAATTGAGAAATTTAAAAAAAATTTAATTTCTCTAGGGAGGGTGGTGGTACCCTCCCCCAAAATAGTTATAAACCTTCCCGGGACATATGAGAATCTACCCTATTAAGGAGAACCCGATCAACAGACAGACAAACAGACAGACATCGTTCTACTTTGTATTATAGATTGTAAGTTTACAATGTAGTTTTTTTGACAAATATTTTGACTCCTTCAGACGGACGGGCGTTCAGAAAATTGTAACTATAAGTATAAATTCGCAACGCTTATTATGGAGAGTAATAATCTTGTTGAAAAATTCTTTACTTATTAGTTATTTTTTCCTGCTCTTTCTGTATAAGGGGTAGCGATGGGTAGAAAAATAGCTTAAAAGCATCCCAAGCTGAAATCCAAAGAAATATAGGATTTCCGAAATATATCCTAAAACCATCCCAGGACTTATGATAAACTGTACTAAATGAAGAACTCAATCGGTTTAGTACTTAATTTAACTAAACATTATATCATTATTTCATTAGAAAAGTTGTCATAGTCTATTTGTTCGTAGGTTAAAAATCTCAAGACTTTTCTAATGATGTACATATAGATTATTTAACATCTGTAAACGATTTGATACAAAAATTGTAAAAGATTTTAAAAATGAAAACTATGAAGGAAACCCTAAAAATTATTTAAACAGAAATATGTGAATGTTTTTAAGCTTCTAACAAATTGTTTTCAAAAGATTTGAATAGTTTGATTCACAAATTATCTTAAAATACTAAATAACATACATCATATTATTTAAGATCTACTAAAATCGTTTTGCTAATAGAAAAAACCTTTAAATTAAAAAGTGCCTCATTTTATACCAATGAATTTAAGTATGACATTTACAATAAAAACTTTTAACATAACGTTATTATTAGAATAGCGTTAAATTGTAAATATAATATGATAACAAGAGTAATAATACCTAATCATAAGTGGCCAAATCCTATTAAATTTGCTGGGCTAGCGTAGCCTAGAAGTCAGGGTTTCCTCAGCCTTGCAAACATATAAAGGAATATGTAAGAGTTAAGAAAAAGCTAACCCTAGGCTATCCCTAAAAAAATAATAGGTTTAGGCCCTATATTGATATAATAAACTATTAAATGAATAATAATAAACAGCTCTTACTTGTTATCAATGCAGTAACTAATTTTATTTCCAATGCCATGTAATTCACATAAAATAATGGAATTACTTGGAAAAAGGTTATTGTCAATAATGATAAGCCTAGATTACACTAGAAATAGTAGTTTTGCCTTATAATTTCTTTGGTACTTTATTGTGCCCTTAGCTTCTTAGCCCTTATATATCTGTGTGTTAAGAAAAACGTTTTTTAGTGGTGGTGGGGGACTTTTCGCCTCAAGGTGGGTTGTTGGTTCACAAATATAATATTTTTTTTGTAGAGTTTTCTCATCCCCCGAAGAAATTACTTAAAACTTTGACAGGACCACTTAGTTATGTAGATGTAAAAAAATGAGTTTGAATTATTGTTGTTTAAGAATACTTCAGAGCGGACAGAGAGGATAACTCCGCAAGAAGTTTTCCAGGATCAAGGATGGAATAATCAACTTAGGTATATCTAGTGTGTTGCACGTAAGCTGACACGACGGACGGACAGATTCTGATGTCTGATTTGTAGAGAAGCTTTGCTTTGAATCCAAACAAAAGCAGAAATATACAAGTTTATGGAGCTAAAGTAATCACAATACTCAGTATTCACACAAAGGTTACATTGGCTAAAATGGTTACCAAGGTGTCACTTCGTCTTTTTTGAAACATATTTTTTAGAATATTAATTCCTATGACGATTTTACATAAAGTTATAAGAATAACATCTATGCATCAAGTCTTAAACATATTTACTGTATTTGAGCAAGTTTGGGATAAATATAAAAAAAATTTCCCCCCAGATTTCTGAATAATGCGTTATTATATTTTTTTATGTACGTTTGTTTGATAATTTATTGAGCTTTGCTTTTATGAATGTTATCATCCTTGTTTTATTATTTTTTAGAGAGAACAAGTCTAATTATTCCCCACCTGGTGCCTG